>NC_058084.1:131724683-132083183 GCF_014858855.1 Bufo gargarizans
TCGAATGGTCAGACAGAGCGCACTGACCAAAACCTGGAGACCTATTTGAGGTGTTTTGTTGCCGAGAACCAGGATGGCTGGTCCTCGTTCTTGTCTATAGCCGAGTTTGTCTTGAATAACCGTTGACAGGAGTCCACTGATAAGTCATCATGTTTTGGCGCATATGCTTTTCACCCACAGTTTGGTACTTTTTCTGGGACTGGATCTTCTGGGATGCCAGAAGAGGAGAGATTCTCTTCCGCCTTGTCATCTATCTGGCGGTAGATCCAAGTTAATTTGGAA
The DNA here is from genome assembly GCF_014858855.1 of Bufo gargarizans. NCBI lineage: Eukaryota > Metazoa > Chordata > Amphibia > Anura > Bufonidae > Bufo > Bufo gargarizans. Next base: position 131,724,966 of record NC_058084.1, read on the forward strand.
AAGATAGGTGAAAGATATAAACGGATGGCTGACAGGAGACTTATGACTGGTCCGGACCTGTGTGTGGGTTATTCGGTGTGGTTGTCCACTAAAGACATTAAGCTGAAGGTACCATCTTGGAAATTGGGTCTTATTTATTGGCCCTTTACAAAATCTCTGCTATTGTCAACCAGGTGGCGTTTCGTCTGGATCTTCCGCAGACCTGGAAGATCCATAATGTGTTTCACAGGTCTTTATTGAAGAAATATGTGGAACCATCTCCATTGCCACCTCCCCCTGTCCTAGTGGATGGCAATTTAGAGTTTGAGATCTCTAGGATTCTCGACTCACTTCTTCTTTGGGGTTCCCTTCAGTACCTGGTGCACTGGAAGGGATACGGTCCTGAGGAAAGAATGTGGGTTCCGGCTACTGATGTTAGTGCTAGTAGCCTGGTGAAGGCCTTTCACAGGGCACACCCGGATAAAGTTGGTCCACGGTGTCCGGAGGTCACCCGTAGAAGGGTGGGTACTGTCACGCCTTGCCCTGTGAATATGCGGAGGTCAGTCAGACTTGCTGCACATGTCTGACTTCTCTGTTTTTTTTTGTTTGGATTTGAGCTGGATCGACCTTCCCTCAGGTGTACTGGGTCTGATTGTTAGTGAGGCTATTTATCCCTCCTTCACCCAGTGGCCTGTGCGGGGTATAGTTCGTTCCTGTGAGCTCTGGATGTGCAGTGGATCGTCTGCTCAAGCTCTGCTCTAGATACAGTGGAGGAAATAATTATTTGACCCCTCACTGATTTTGTAAGTTTGTCCAATGACAAAGAAATGAAAAGTCTCAGAACAGTATCATTTCAATGGTAGGTTTATTGTAACAGTGGCAGATAGCACATCAAAAGGAAAATCGAATAAATAACTTTAAATAAAAGATAGCAACTGATTTGCATTTCATTGAGTGAAATAAGTATTTGAACCCTCTAACAAAAAAAGACTTAATACTTGGTGGAAAAACCCTTGTTTGCAAGCACAGAGGTCAAACGTTTCTTGTAATTGATGACCAAGTTTGCGCACATTTTAGGAGGAATGTTGGTCCACTCCTCTTTGCAGATCATCTCTAAATCCCTAAGGTTTCGAGGCTGTCTCTGTGCAACTCTGAGCTTGAGCTCCCTCCATAGGTTTTCGATTGGATTAAGGTCCGGAGACTGACTAGGCCACTCCATGACCTTAATGTGCTTCTTCTTGAGCCACTCCTTTGTTGCCTTTGCTGTATGTTTTGGGTCATTGTCGTGCTGGAACACCCATCCACGACCCATTTTCAGTTTCCTGGCAGAGGGAAGGAGGTTGTCGCTCAGGATTTCACGATACATGGCTCCGTCCATTTTCCCGTTTATGCGAATAAGTTGTCCTGTGCCCTTAGCAGAAAAACACCCCCAAAGCAAAATGTTTCCACCCCCATGCTTGCCGGTGGGGACGGTGTTTTGGGGGTCATAGGCAGCATTTTTCTTCCTCCAAACACAGCGAGTTGAGTTAATGCCAAAGAGCTCTATTTTGGTCTCATCAGACCACAGCACCTTCTCCCAGTCACTCTCTGAATCATTCAGGTGTTCATTGGCAAACTTCAGACGGGCCTGCACATGTGCCTTCCTGAGCAGGGGGACCTTGCGAGCCCTGCAGGATTTTAATCCATTGCGGTGTAATGTGTTTCCAATGGTTTTCTTGGTGACTGTGGTCCCTGCTAATTTGAGGTCATTAACTAACTCCTCCCGTGTAGTTCTAGGATGCTTTTTCACCTTTCTCAGAACCATTGACACCCCACGAGGTGAGATCTTGCGTGGAGCCCCAGAGCGAGGTCGATTGATGGTCATTTTGTGCTCCTTCCATTTTCGAACAATCGCACCAACAGTTGTCACCTTCTCTCCCAGCTTCTTGCTAATGGTTTTGTAGCCCATTCCAGCCTTGTGCAGGTCTACAATTTTGTCTCTGACATCCTTGGACAGCTCTTTGGTCTTTCCCATGTTGGAGAGTTTGGAGTCTGCTTGATTGATTGATTCTGTGGACAGGTGTCTTTTATACAGGTGACTAGTTAAGACAGGTGTCCTTAATGAGGGTGACTAATTGAGTAGAAGTGTCTAACCACTCTGTGGGAGCCAGAACTCTTAATGGTTGGTAGGGGTTCAAATACTTATTTCACTCAATGAAATGCAAATCAGTTGCTATCTTTTATTTAAAGTTATTTATTCGATTTTCCTTTTGATGTGCTATCTGCCACTGTTACAATAAACCTACCATTGAAATGATACTGTTCTGAGACTTTTCATTTCTTTGTCATTGGACAAACTTACAAAATCAGTGAGGGGTCAAATAATTATTTCCGCCACTGTAAGTCCTCTCTTTTATTTCCCATTGTGTCTTTTATCTAGGCCTCTAGGGAGACGCTTGCTTCCAGCGGGTTTGAAGAAGCAGGTTGCCTCTTCCCTTTTCCCTACAGCTTAGGGTTTGCCCAGGGTTTATAGGTTTAGGCACGAGGGCATGTGCATATCCACCATTAGAGTATGCACATGGGCAGTTTAGGGGAAACTTTTAGGGATCGCTAGGAGGTGACCCTTTTCTTCCTAGCTTTTGGGCCTTGTCATTTGTTCTTTTTGTTTTCCTGTGTTTGGTTATTTCCCCGCTTACCTACCTATAGTGACAGATTGTGATTGGCCAGTGCAGCATGTGACCCAGCCTCTATATAAGCTGGAGTCACATAGCGCCGCACGTCACTCTGCTCTTACTAGTGTAGGGATAGGATGCTGCTGCTGTGCAGGAGATAATAGGAAAGAATCTATCTGATATCACATCACAACTTTTTATTAACTCTGCGATCTACTGCGATTTTGTTTTGTGGGTGCAGTGCAACATTTTTGTACCCTGCCCTGAGCCCAGTGACACAGAAAAATAAGTTTTATTTGTCTGTTAGTTAGGTGGGTGTCGGCGGAGATTTTGTGCAAGTTCAGTGCACCTGCACTGCATATGTGCCAGGGACAATAATTTAACCTTGTTATTTTAGTTTAGTGGGCAACATATACCCATTTTTTAAGTGCACCTGCAGTGCATATGTGCCAGGGGAAGGGAAAATAATATAAGGAATCCGGCTGTGAGTTCAGGGAACCAAGTGGGTGACATATTCCCTTTTTTTTCTGTAAAGTACAATCCAAGTAAATCCATCTGTTAGATTCTGTGAGGACAAAACATTTTTATTTTGCTAAAAAGTAAGTTTGCGCCCTGCACTGCACTTGTGATAGTGAAAGAAAATCAGTTAAATCCATTTTTTTTTCAATAAAGTACCTTTGCGGCCTTTGCTGCATGTGTGACAGTCCAATACAAGAGTTAAATACCGCTGTTATATTCTGGTAATAAAAAACACCCATTTTGTGCAAGATACTAGATTTGCAGCCTTTGCTGCATTTGTGTCCATTACAAGCGTTATATACTACAGTTATATTCTGGTTTTAAAAAAAACACCCATTTTATGCAATACACTACATTTGGGGCCTTTGCTGCATTTGTTACAGTCCAATACAAGGTTTAAATACTGCTGTTATATTCTGGTATTAAAAAAACACCTATTTTGTGCAAGACACTACATTTGGGGCCTTTGCTGCATTTGTGACAGTCCAATACAAGCTTTAAATACTGCAGTTATATTTTGGTTTTTTTAAAACACCCATTTTGTACAAGATACTACATTTGGGGCCTTTGCTGCATTTGTGACAGTCCAATACAAGCTTTAAATACTGCAGTTATATTCTGTTTTAAAAAACACCCATTTTGTGCAAGACACTATGTTTGGGGCCTCTGCTGCATTTGTGACAGTCCAATACAAGCTTTAAATACTGCAGTTATATTCTGGTTTTAAAAAAACACCCACTTTGTGCAAGACACTACATTTGGGGCCTTTGCTGCATTTGTGACAGTCCAATACAAGCGTTAAATACTGCAGTTATATTCTGGTTTAAAAAAAAAACCCACCCATTTTATGCAAGACACTACATTTGGGGCCTTTTCTGCATTTGTGACAGTCCAATACAACCAGTCAATACTGCTGTTACATTGACGGTTGACAAATTAAAAAGTTTTGTGACCGTGAAGTAATTGCATAAAATTCGCCTGTCACACTGTTGTGTGACCTCAAGAAATTTTTCTTCTTTCTGACACCGGCACAGCCTTACTGTCAGTGAAATAAATTGTTGACCATTTGCGGTTACATTGTTGCCTGACATAAACCATCTGTTAGTTTGGTTAGTGAACGCAAAGAATAAGGAGAGTGTCAAATAAGGGACGTGGCCCTGGTCGTGGTGCTGCTGGTGGAGCTCCTGTTGCAGGGAGAGGACGTGGTCGATCTGTGCTAGCTACACACAACAAGTGAAACACCTTCCTCAGGTGCGAGTAGGCGACAGCAGTCTCTTCTGCTTTTTGATGACTCTGCTGGCAGGGTTTCCCAGGGCCATCCACATAGCCCTGCCCCAGAAGTGGAAGAGATTAAGTGCACCGATGCCTAACCACTTATTTTTCAGGATGAGTACATGGGAGGACCACCGCAGCACGTCTTGGATGATGACAAAACACAGGTGCCAACTGTTGTGGATTTCTGCAGTGTGCAGACCGACAAGCAGGGCAGGGGTGAAGACTGGGTGGAAGCTGATGTGGAGGACGATGAGATCATGGAATCAAGATCATGCGAAGGACCTGTCTAGTTCGGAGAGCCACCAGCACAGCAGAAGAGGGTGCAGGGTGTAAAAGCGGACCGAGCACACCAATGCCAGCTCCAAGGAGTTCCCTGGTGTGGCAGTTCTTCAGACAATGTGCCGACGACAAGACACGAGTGGTTTGCAAGCTGTCCAATCAGAGCTTGAAGCGAGGCATAAACGTTCTAAACCTGAGCACAACCTGCTTGACCAGGCATTTAAGTGCAAAGCACGAGCTGCAGTGGAGTAGACACCTTAAAAACCAAAAAGGTCTCTGGCTCCTCCTGCTTCCTCTTCTGCTGCAGTCTCTGCCTCTTTATCCCCCTCTGGAGTGACAGTGGCACCTGCCACCCCGCAAACAGAGGATGTGCCAGCAACGCCACCACCTGGGTCACCAAGCATCTCCACAATGTCCCATGGAAGCATTCAGCTGTCTATCTCCGAAACACTGGAGCGAAAGATGAAGTACCCCCCTACCCACCCGTGATCCTTTCCCTGAATGCCAGCATTTAAAAATTACTGGCCTTTGAAATGCTGTCATTTAATAAAATAACATCAAAAGTTGATAGAGAAGATATCCAATTGGATCGTGGACATCACGGGGACGTGCGACATGGTGGAGCAGTATGTGTGCACACGCCTACATGTACTGACTGATGGGTCTGCCCCCTTCAACTTCTGGGTCTCCAAATTGGGCACATGGCCTGAGCTTGCCCTTCACGCCTTGGAGGTGCTGGCCTGCCCTGCAGCCAGTGTATTGTCTGAACGTGTGTTTAGCACGGCAGTAGGGGGTTATCACAGACAAGCGTAGCCGCCTGTCCACAGCCAATGTGGACAAGCTCACATTCATTAAAATGAACCAGGCAGGGATCCCACAGGACTTGTCCGTACCTTGTGCAGAATAGACATGTATACCGGCCTCACCCAGCCATTGTTGTACTCCAGCGCACCTTTTGACCACCTTTTAATGGATTTAAGCATGGACACCGATGTGTGAATGAGGCTTAAGTCAATGAGGTCCCCTCCTGACCATTGTGTCTATGGCTCATGTGGCTGCCATAAAGCAATTTTTTTAATGCTTTGTAAATGCTGTTAAGAACAGCTCAGGCAAAATCTATAGGCCGCCTCTATAATAATGTTCAGGAAATAAAAAGAAATGAGAAAAAAGATGTACTAATGTGTGAATTTTAACTGGCAGATTTCCTTTAAGTCTGCTGTGTGTTTTTCCTTTTGCCGGAAGAAAAAGCACCATAAATGCAGATATGTTGCAAAAAACAAATTTTGGCACATATTTCAAACACTTTTTGAAAAGTTACGCTTTATCCTTTTCCTGTGATATGTGTTTTCAAATAGGTACAATCACCAGGTTGCATGGATTTTGAAACACAAAAGAACTTGTTTTTCCTTTGTATAAAGATTCCACTAATGAAACAGCAGGTGGCGCTCTCCCACATTCTTTATGATTTGATAAACCTGCATCTCTCTGAAAGAGAGAACAATGTACAGTTCTTCATATAAAAAAATTCATGTACTGTGGCTCCTCCGTTCCTCAATATAATTGACTTTTTTAGAATACTGGTTCTCCCTGTTGTTGAGGACAGTACATACACACTAGAAAGAGGATAATTTGCATGTGATTCCTAGCTGCAACACCTAAAGAAATAAAAGGTTACATGTGCAAGAGATGCTCTTTATTATGACTCATAGATGTGGGTCCAGAATGGTGTAACCTTCTTCATTAACTCAAGATCCCCTATTATGATAATATTTTGAAAATGAGTTTTGTAGCCATAAAATGTCATAAACATGTACTGTAGCACAAAAAGCAAACTGTCAAATGTAGTTGTACAAATACCTCCTAAAACTACTGCTTCAAAACATATGTAGAAAGAGATTGCACAAAACTGTAAAAAAAAGTATATGCTACAGTTTTTGTGGCACAGTAGTGCGGCTTTGTGAATGATCACTACTATGCGTGTAAGTCTATTTTCACACTCGCGTTTTGGCTTTCCGTTTGGGAGATCCTTTCAGGGCTCTCACAAGCGGTCCAAAACGGATCAGTTTGCATTCTAATACATTCTGAATGGATAAGGATCCGCTCAGAATGCATCAGTTCAGTCTCCATTCCGCTTTGGAGGCGGACACCAAAACGCTGCTTGCAGTCTGATGAGACTGAGCCTGCCCCTGTCAATCTAGTGTAGCGGGGCATGACCAGAGGTGGGAGAACGGAGCCTCTAGGAGCAGGGCAGCAATGCCCCCCTACTCCTAGAGGCTACTTAGCATATATATAAGTTCATTTTTCTCAATAACGACCGCAGGCAGTGAGCTGGCACTAATATAGTTATGTTCAGCTGACATTAGCACATAGATAGCTTAATACCCATTTTTCAGGTGACAGAATCACTTTAATGAGTTAAACAGTTACTAAAACTTTTACCTGACTTTTTCAATGATTTTGTAATGTGATATCACCATCCAGCAACTTATCACATTTAAATTAGAAAGTAGTTTCAAGGCAGGAGAACCGTATGTTTAGTCATAGAGAAACTAGGTAAGGTAAGTGATTTTCTGTATCTAGTATCTACAGTATATTCATTTTACCAGCAAAACATATATAGACCTACAGCAATATAGTGATGAGGTCTGACTCAGAGAGGTGAGTTGTAATGCAAAATCATTATTGTTTGAAGGGGTTGTCCAAGATTTTGATGTTGATGGCCTAGGTCATTAATATCTGATCAGTGGGGCTCCAACTCTCGGAACCCCACTGCTCAGCTGTTTGAAGAGTGGTGCTGCCTCTTCTTAGGCTAGTGACATTGCATTATTTGGTCACATGGCCTATGTGATGAATACCACACCTCGTGCCCGCTTAATGTCGCCTACGTCGAGCTCATGAGACGCGGTATGGTCACGAGTTACCAAAAATGTGACGTTACTCCCTCCAGAGGAGCAGGTAAGGTCAGCTTGGTACAGTTTACACACACACCTCCTGTCCACACGGGCACAGAGAGGCAACAAGCTGAGAGAGCCTTTTCACTGCCGCAGTGAAAACAGCACACACTCAGCCCGGGTAACTGCCATCAGCTTCTCGTTTGATAAAAGCGCGGTCCGCTAATAGGATTATATAGGGTGAGAAACCAACCCAGGGTAGCTTATAACTAGGCCAAAACACGGACGTGGAGATTCATGATCGAGATACAAGACAGCACAAGATTAAATTATATATTTAATCGCCGTAAGTGCACACTAGATATAACACAATATACACAGAGAATATATACAGTGGTCTGAGGGCACAACAGGGTTAAGCAGAGTAAAAGTCAGTTACCGGGTAAGATGAAAGTTCCTTTCATCTTATGGTGTGTTCTTTGCTGCAGTCACATGAAGGGCCGTGATCTCAGCTAGTTCCTGGGTCCCCCTAAACACATTACACGATGTGACCCTTCTTTAGAGAAAGACCCGCCCGCTTGCTGACACAAGCCTTTTAACCTGTAGCCGGCCCCTCCCCTCTCGACCTTTGGGAGGGGTCTACTCCCCCCCTGCTGGACTGGCTGCAAATGACCCACAAAACACTTTAGGGTTTATAGCTCCAGTCCAGAAAGTCACAGAGAGATGGTTCTGGGACCAACGGATCCGCCTGGGTTCTGGCTACAACTAGAGTCCAAACATGGTATCGTTATTGGGTTTCTGTGGGGAGATATGGATATCTCCCTTCTCTGGCATGCCACCATCAACCAAAGCCTATGGGCATGTTCACCGTGGCCACCGGGGAACAATTATGTATCCGGTTTGCGCCTGCGATGGCCGGGCGATTCATAATTTCTTATGAAATGTAGGTGCCAACATGTCTGGGAGGTATCATTGATCTTGGGCAAGAGCTGAGACCCCCTGCTGGGGGGTTTCCTGCAGGATCCGGGCTGTCTGACTGGAGGTGTGAAATGTAAATAAATGTGGCCTGCTAGGAGTTCTCTGCTATATGGCTGGGGCTTTGAAGCAGGGCCCTCCTGTGGAGTTCACTACCTCTGCTATCTGTCAGCAAATGGGGGGTGTGAGGACAAGGCTGACAGTAAATATTAATCCATATTTCTCACAGCCTATGTGCAGCTCATTCTCATTCAAATTAATTGGTCGGAGCTGCAGTAACAAGCACAGCCGTTATACAACGTACGGCACTGTACTTGGTTTGCTGTGAGGAGGCTGCAGCACACACTGGAGCGCTGATGACTCTTCAAACAGCTGATTGTCCAGGATGCCGCGATTGAGAACCCCCACTGATCAGATATTAAAGATCTATCCTGAGGATAGGCCATTAATATCAAGATCCCGGACAACCTCTTAAAAGGGAATGTCTCATGAAGATCTTTCTATGAACCAGAGGGTATATAGAAATTATAGGAAGCTGGGGGGAGACGTGCCCATGATGATGAATGCCTGGGGGCAAGAACAAGTTATTCTACCTTCACCAGGATATTTATACTATGTGCTCAAATATTGGGCAAGTTGTATTTTTGAGGATTTATTTTTCTATTGAACATCTACAGTGCTGTCGGTCGATCCAAAATGTTAATAAACCTCAAACCTGAATATTTAAAGTAAAAGTGAGGTTTTTACTTTAGGAGAATAACTGTGTGCACAATTATTGGGCAGCTATTTGTGTACAGAATTATTATGTAACTAAGTGAAAAGGGCCCAAAAGTTAACGTGAGGAAGGGGGCCATGTCATTATTTTTTCATTTTTAAGGCCATTACTGGCTTAGCCATGCAGTTAAGTACTTCTATGCATGTGATAGAACATTGTCCTGCAAAAAATCATGGTTTTCTTAAAAGATGAAAACTTTTTCCTGTACCACTGCTTGAAGAAAGTGTCTTCTAAAAACTGGCAGTAGGTTTGGGAATTGATTTTGAGTCCATCTTCAACACGAAAAGATCGAACTAGCTCATCTTTAATAATACCAGCCCATAGCACCACCTCCACCTTGCTGGCATCTGAGTCAAAATGGAGCTCTGTGACCGTTACTGATCCAGCCACGGGCCCCTCCATTTGGACTGTCAAGAGTCACTCTCATCTCATCAGTCCATAAACCCTTTGAAAAATCTGTCTTCAGATATTTCGTGGCACAATCTTGACATTTCAATGTATGTGTCTTTTTCAGTGGTGGTCGGGTTTCATGCTTCCTCACCTTGGCCATGTCTCTGACCACTGAACAACTTGTACTTCTTGGCACTCCAGGGAGTTTGCAGTGCTGGAATATGACAGCATTGGAGGATAATGGGTTCCTGGTCGTTTCACGTTTGATTCTTCTAAAATCTTTGGCAAGTTTCTTGCAAGCCTGTTTACTTTTTTCAACAAAATGTTTGATGGTTTTGTGATCATGTCTCAATATCTTAGCAATTTCAAGAGTTCTAAAACACTTTTAGTAATTTTTGACTTTTCAGAGTCGGTTAAAGAGGACCTTTCACCACTCCTGACATGCCTGTTTTAATAGCTTCATGCATTCCCCATGTAATAACAATTCTGGATCATCTATTCTTATGGCTCTATGATGTACCATTCTTTTATTATATCTACTAGAAGTTATGAATGGATTGCTATTAGCCTTCAGTCAAGGGTACAGAGGGGAGGTAACACATTGGGGGCGTGTACATGTACAGTCTGAAAATGGCAGCACTGATTGGATAGAGTGAGTCTGTGCAGGTAGACCCCCCCACCCCCCCAACTGGTTACCACTCCTCTGTACCCTTACTGAAGGCTAATAGAAATTCATTCATAACTTCTAGTAGAAATAATAAAGGAATGGTACAACATAGAGCCATAACAATAGATGTTCCAGAATTGTTATTACATGGGAAATGCATGACGCTATTATAACAGGCCTGTCAGGAGTGGTGAAAGGTCCTCTTTATATCTCTTTTTTGGCCCATTTTGCCAGAGAAAAAACAAGCTTCGTAATAATTATGCACAGCTTGATAAAGGTTCTTGATCTCCTTAGGTCACACCCTCCATCATTACACAAATGCACATCATCTGATATGTTTCAATTCATAAGCATTCCACTTTCAAATCCCATAGAGGGCCTAAAAAATTATTAAATATGGTGTATTTAAAAAATAAAAAAGGTCTATAGTAAAAATAAATCAAAATCCATTGCTTCTATTAAAATACACTTATAGTGCAAACATAGAGAAAGTAAAAAAAAAACAGAAACATTTTGTATAACTGCATTTATAATGACCTTTAATGATAAAAGTAAAAATCTCATTGACATACAACCATTGGTAGCGTGAAGGGCATAAAAACATCCCAAATACCAATGGCGGAGAAGCAATTTTCTTAGATTAGTAAAAGTCTATAAAGGAGTAATATGAACCGCAAAATGGTAATGTTGAAAACTCATGCTACAAAAAAACAAGCAATGCCCCATGATGCTACCATGACAGAACAAAAACAATCTAGAATGAACATAAATCTAATGACCAATGGCAAGAATCTAAAATACTATACATAAAAACAGAGAGACCACTGACGGCACTGCTCGGTACGTACTCCAGCCCGGCTTAGTCTCCGGACCCTTGTATACTGCAGTGTGCGTGGTGCTCTGCCTCATAGAAGACAGCGGCTCAAATAGTTGATTGTAGAGGTAGAAAGAATAGTCGGCACTCACCACTAGGATCATCAATCTTCTTTATTCATTGACATAATCGTCATACACAATAGGGCTGGGGCGGACTCACATCTCCCAGAATGCTTACTTAGCGTTCTGGGAGATGTGAGTCCGCCCCAGCCCTATTGTGTACGAAGATTATGTCAATGAATAAAGAAGATTGATGATCCCAGTGGAGAGAGCCGCCTATTCTTTCTACCTCTACAATCAACTATCTAAAATACTATATCTACCATATGATGAGCAGAGTAAAAAAAAAAGAGGAAATGCTCCCCTCCAAAAAGATTAAAAAATAATAATTTGTTTATCAATGATTTATAGTGACCCTAATGATTGAAATATGTAAACTTGTCTATTAAGAAAACAAGCTCTCATATGACTGCCATGTTGGAAAAATAAAGTTATAAAAATCTTCAGTCTTTATTTCATAAATTTAAAAGAATGCAGTTTCTTCACATAGATGATGGTGACGCCACCAACGCGTTTCGATCTATACGATCTTAACCAATTTTCTTTTTATTGAAGAGAAAACGCAAGTAGTCATATGACAAAGACCATAGCTTATGCACCAGACGCAGCTGGGAAAAAGCTAAAATAGAAAGCGATTCATAACTGGAGCAGTTGTCATGTAACTAAGAGACATAATATCATGTGCAGAAAACAGAAATAATAAAGGGGGAAGACAAGACACAGGGATAGGGGGGGAAGGAGGGAAGGGGTGTTAGATGCCAGAAACCTATGTATCTAGAAGCCACGGTATTGCTTCCAGGGGGACCAGGTTTTAACAAACACAGCCCTAGAATTAGTTTCCCAATGTGCTAGTTCTTCAAAACGGAACAATTGATCCACTTTCTCGGTCCACATTTGGAGAGAAGGAGGCGAGTCGCTTTTCCATAGCAATGGGACCAGTAGGCGAGCTGCCGTTATAAGCATAGTCGGGAGACTCAACTTAGAGGGGGTGAGCGTACTGTTAGGACACCACAATAACAGGAGTTTAGCATCAAATCTGACATGAGTACCACAAGCCTTGTTTATGACAGCTTCAATCTCTGACCAGAAAGGCCGTATTTTCGCACAATTCCGCCATATATGGGAGAGAGAGCCTACATCTCCTCCGCACCTCCAGCAGTGGTCTGGGATAGCAGGATTGAGCTTATGAAGGTATTCAGGCGTTTTGTACCACCTTGTAAGCAGTTTATAGGAATTAGCTTGAATTCTGATGCAACGGTTGAATCCGTGCGAGTGTGTGAGGATAAAGGCCTTTTCAGGATCGGACAGAGTTACGGACAGTTCTGTCTCCCAGGCAGAAAGGAACCACAGATCTGGAGGGGCGGAGGAGAGCAACTCCTTATAGAATGTGGAGAGAGGTTTCCGTGGGCGTTGAGTTTGGGACAATTTCCCTTCTAGCCAGGAGGGATCTGTCGGGGATAGTGATAGTTTATCAAGGACCGTTAGATCCTTTTTGAAGGCCATAGTTGCTAAAACCGAAGCACTCTGGACTTTTGGGAGAGCCAGGATTTTGCTCCAGTCTAAAGCTCCAGATTTGGAGGTAACGTCCTGAAGCTTCAGGTTGGATAACAGCGCCCAAATACCGGATGCTGCTGAGGTGGTAGGGTGTATGAGGTATTGAAGCAGATGCAAGGGGAGATTTGGATTCGGGAATGTAAGGGACGAGGCCTGGTACAATTTAGACCATTCTAGTAGCAACCCTTTCCATAGAGGCGAAATATATTTGTTGTTGGCTGTGCACTTGCGCAGGCCCCATAGAATCAGCTTGTCATTGTAGGTGAGCATATCACACTCCAGTTGGGAGACAAGACTGAGAGGGCGCCAGGAGAGGAGGCTCAGAGCTCTGCTAAGCATAGACGCCTTGTAATAGAGGTAAATGTCGGGAAGGCCGAAGCCTCCCAGCCTTCTCTCCCGAGTGAGAGTGGTGTACGCCAGTCTAGGGGACTTACCTGACCATACAAAAGCTGAGAATACTCTGCGGACCTCCACAAAGAAGGAACGGGGTAGCCAAATAGGGAGCGTTTGGATAAGGTAGAGTAGTTTAGGAACAAAAAAAGCCTTAATATAGTTTTTCTTACCAATCCACGAGATAAACGGGAGTTTTAGCGAGTGTAAATGAGATCTAATCGACCTAAGCAGAGGGGCTTGATTAAGCTCGTAGAGATCTTCAGGTTTCGCCGACAAGTCGGTACCTAGGAACGGGATTTATTTGGGGGCCCACGAAAAAGCAGTAGTGCGTTTGAGCGTTTCTACGTATGTGGCCGGGCAGGTGATATTTAATGCTTGTGACTTACTGTAGTTAATTTTAAAGTTGGATACCTGTCCATATTCTTCAAACAGGGCTTGGAGTCTGGGGAATGAGGTCAGGGGGTTGGAAGTGATGACCAATAAGTCATCTGCGAAAGCAGCTGTAGAGTGGGTGTGGGACCCCAAGGTTATCCCCTAGATGTCCGGGTCTTGTCTAATTTTGGCCAGCAGCATCTCCATGACAATGACAAAAAGGGCAGGAGATAAAGGGCAGCCTTGCCTTGTCCCATTAGCAATGGGGAAGGCAGGAGAGAGTGTGCCATTGATCCTGACTCTGGCAGAGGGGAGCGAATAAAGTGAGAAGACAGATGATATGAATTGGTCTGGAAGGCCAAATCTCGATAGCGCTCGGGACATAAAGTGCCAGCTGATCCTGTCAAAAGCCTTCTCTGCATCTGTACTGAGAAGGGCTAATGGCATAGAGTTCTGTCGGGCATGTGTGATTAAGTGTATGACACGGACCGTGTTTTCACTCCCCTGTCTGCCAGAGACGAATCCTACTTGCTCCTTATTGATAATGTCAGGGAGAACTGCCTGAATCCGAAGTGCCAAAATCTTGGCCCACCACTTCACATCAGTGTTTAAAAGCGAGATGGGGCGGTAGCTCCCACAATTTAGGGGGTCTTTGTTGTCTTTGTGGATTACCGTAATATGGGCTGAAAGCGATTGGGGGGTGAGTGATCCTCCTTTGAGTAAATAGTTACAGAGGGTGTTAAACTGGGGAATTAAGAGACGCTTAAAGGTTTTGTAGTAGGCAATAGTAAAGCCATCAGGTCCTGGGCTTTTCCCCGAAGGGATAGTGGAGAGGACCTTGCCTATTTCTGCGTCTGTTATAGGGGCTAGAAGCTGGGCCGATTGAGACGGGGTGATGGAGGGGAGCTGGATGGAGGATAGGAATTTTTCAGTAGCCTCTGCTAATTGCGGAGGTGTCAGTTGGTTGGGTGGGGCTAGGTTATAGAGGTCCCTATAAAAGGCGCAGAAGGAGTCTGCTATTTTAGCAGTGCTCTTATGTAGAGTACCTTTGTTATCCTTAACAGCTGCAATGAAAGAGTCTGACTTTTGTTTCTTAACGAGGGCGGACATTAACCTATTCCCCTTGTCCCCATGGGCGTAGGAGCGGAACTTAGCTCTTAAAAGAAGCTTAGCTGAGGTAATATTGAGCAAATTTTTAAGTTTTGTACGGGCCTCTGCAAGACCTGAGGCACAGTTAAGGGCCTGGGAGCTTTTGTGTGTCAATTCCAATGCCTGTATCTGGGAGAGGAGCGTCGAAATTGCATGATTCCTCTGCTTCTTAATATGGGTACCTAAGGCTATCAGCTCACCTCTCAGGACCGCCTTATGGGCTTCCCATGTGATAGCGGGGGAGGGTGCATCTGGGCCTAGGGTGTTAAGTGCAAAAATTCTGATATGATAGAAGATAATTTAGCAGCGTGGGAGGGGTCGGATAAAATAGTGTCATTAATACGCCAATTCCATTCCCTCTTCGGGAGGTCCAGCAGAGAAACACTCAAAAATACAGGAGCATGGTCAGACAAGGTGATGTTCCCTATGTGTGACCGGAGAACCCTATTAGTGTGAGGTCTAGACAAAAACAAATAGTCAAGTCTATGGTAGGAAGATTTAGCAGCCGAATAAAAAGTATCTATACGATCTTAATCATGGTATGGGGTAAATGCAAGTATGATGCTCCTATATACCTGGGAAGCAAAAAACTGCACCAACCAGGTTTGGATTTTCATTACCACACAGGTGATTATAATGTCAGCCACTCCTTGCATTTAACCCTTTACTGCTCACTTAGACTTGTAAAAACACAATAAAATACAATACATATAACTAAGGCCTCATGCACACGACATGCCATTTTTTGCGGTCCGCAAACCGGGGATCCGCCAAAAAACGGAATCCGCCTGTGTGCCTTCCACAATTTGCTGAACGGAACGGGCGGCCCATTGTAGAAATGCCTATTCTTGTCCAAAACGGCGGCTCGGATGCGGACCCAAACAACGGCCGTGTGCATGAGGCCTAAATAACAGAACAAATCCTCCAACACCCCAATCCCATGTAATTCTTGTTGTAATAAAGTAAATATACATATAACCTCAGTATAAGGCCTCATGCACACGTCCGCTGTTTGGGTCCGCAAAAAACGGCGGCTCGGATACGGACCTATTCACTTCAATGGGGCCACAAAAGATACGAACAGCACTCCATGTGCTGTCCGCATCCGTTGCTCTGTTCCGTGGCCCCGCAAAAAAAAAATAGAACATGTCCTATTCTTGTCCGTTTTGCAGACAAGAATAGGCATTTCTACAAGTTCTGCAAATTGCGGAAGGTACACGGATGTTTTTTGTTTTTTGAGGATCCGCGGTTTACGGACCCCAAAAAACGGAATGGTCGTGTGCATGAGGCCTTAGAGCGGAAGAAATCCCCACATGGAGGGGTATCACACAAGCTAACACGAGTTTAAAAACTAGCACCATTCCTATCAAGACTGATTGGAATCACCATACTATCCTTGGATGCTGTTCACACTAGCAATGGTTAGAAGTCAGTAATTACACCATGTTCCATGCAGTTTTGCAACAAATGCTCCACAATATTCCTTAGATGTTGTTCACACTAGCAATGGTTGGATAGTCAGTAATTACACCATTTCTCATACATGCTTGCAACAAATACTCCACAATTATTTACACTGGCAATGGTCAAATGTCAGTGATTACACATGCCCCATACATTCTTGCAGCAAATACTCCACGATTATCCTTGGATGGTGTTCACACTAAGACTCGTTAGATGTCAGTAATTGCAGTATGCCCCATACATGCTTACAGTGAATATTCCGCAGTTATTCTTGGGTACTGTTCACGCTACCAATGGTTGTATGTCAATAATTACACCATACCCCATACATTACAGAAAATACTCCACAATTATTCTTGGGTGTTATTCACACTATCAATGGTTGGATATCAACAATTACACCATCCCCATTCGTTTTTGCAACAGATACTCCACAATTATCCTTGGATGTTATTCACATTAACAGTAGTTAGATATCAGCGATTGCACCCCACCCCACAAAAGTTTGCAGCAAATACTCTACAATTATCCTTAGATGAAATAAGGACTGAAGCTTTTTATTTATCTCGGTGCTGGACATCTCTTACTACTTTTCTGGATCTGTATGGACTGGACCAGGTCCTTGCACGAGACACCATATGTGGAGGTGTTGGCTTACTCTTCTAATCGTTATATGTGAATTCTATCTGTGGCCGGGCACTCCAACTTGCTATGGACATTTTCTTCATGGATTGAAGGTAACTATATTTGTTTTTACTGCTAGCAACATTTTCCTGTCTTACCCATGGGATACCACAAACGTTTGTGAAAAATGTCCCTTTCAAGCAATGATTCGAAGCGACAAGAAAAAGCAGCTGCAGTATTTGCTGAGGATGAATCCACAATTCAGGATCAGCTTACTTTTCAAGCATCCCTGAAAGGGTTTGAGAAACTCCTTGAACAAGAGACTAGCCTATGATGGGATCTCAAAACCCTGCAAACATATGTGTCCAGGGATATGATTCCCAGAGGACTGAGGATTAAAAAAGTTCCCACTACAGTGTTTTCACAGATGTTCATGCAACAATGGAAAGACATATTGTCAGAGTGTTCTATTAAACTGATACATTTAATCATCGCTGAGGAGACAACAAAATTACAGTTACTGGAGGAGAATATACATAAGGAGGAGATACAACTGGAAACCTTCTCACACAATGCTGTCTATGATGAATCTTTAAATAAAGTCCAAATAAATATATCAAAATTGGAGGACTATGTTGCATCTATTAAAAAACAAAGTTTCAACGAGACTTACATGACTACGCAAACAACCAAGGCTATAAGTGGAAACATAGATATAATGCAAGTAGCACCTCTAGATCCATTTTGAAGAAAAAGAACAAAAGAGATGGTAATCCGGGTCGTAAGGTAAATTTCTGTTAATCTGATATGGACTCTGAGGACTTTTCTTCTGTTGCGGACAATACATCCATACCAGCTGTGGGTGGCTCTATTGGCTATAAACAAAAAAAAGGAATGTTAATCACCCAAAAAACGCAGGTGGGGCGGGAGAAAACACAAAAGATTCTCCCGCTCCCCCACCAAGAATCTTCGTTCCAAGAGATAACTATAACTGATCAATGTGTTGGGGTGTTGGGATCAAGTTCAACCATGGTGTTGGATGTTTTGAATTTATCAAAAATTGCTCTAACTGAGGAACAGGTGAATGTTCTCTCACTGGGATTTTCGTTTGTACCTTCCACTAACTTTAACCTGTTTAATACTGTTAAGTCTATAAACAAGTTTATTCATGATACTACTGTAAAAAAGCACTTTTGTAATGTTGAGGATAAGGGTATCAGTGATCATGTTATACGTACTAATGAATCTGTGGATTTAACTTTTTCTGAACAAAAAGCAATATTACAGTTACAGAGTTTACAGTCTCACTGCTAATTTCGGGCCATTAATCAATTGCTAACCTTCAGGTTATCAAATCCATTTTTTTATCCCATAGAGGCCAGAACGAACTCTATGGAGAAATTTCAGGATCTGGTAATCTGAGATTTGAAGGCTTTGGTGGACGAGGTACAATCAAACCCCCTGTCTCCAATTTAAAGTACAGTGGATATAAAAAGTCTACACACCCCTGTTAAAATGTCAGGTTTATGTGATGCAAAAAAATTAGACAAAGATAAATCATTTCAGAACTTTTTCCACCTTTAATGTGACCTATAAATTGTACAACTCAATTGAAAAACAAACTCTTTTAGGTGGAGGGAAAAAAACTGTAGCTGCGTTCAGAATTAAGCAATCACATTCAAAATCATGTTAAATAGGAGTCCGCATACACCTGCCATAATTTAAAATGCCTCTGATTAACCCCAAATAAAGTTTAGCTGCTCTAGTTGGTCTTTCCAGAAATGTTCTTACTCGCACCCCACAGACAAAGCCATGGTCCACAGAAAGCTTCCAAAGCATCAGAGGTATCTCATTGTTAAAAGGTATTAGTCAGGAGAAGGGTACAAAATAATTTCCAATGCATTAGATATACCATGGAACACAGTGAAGACAGTCATTATCAAGTGGAGAAAATATGGCACAACAGTGACATTACCAAGAACTGAACATCCCTCCAAAATTGATGAAAAGACGAGAAGAAAACTGGTCTGGGAGGCTACCAAGAGGCCTACAGCAACATTAAAGGAGCTGCAGGAATATCTGGCAAGTACTGGCTGTGTGGTACACGTGACAACAATCTCCCGTATTTTTCATATGTCTGGGCTATGGGGTAAAGTGGCAAGACAAAAGTCTTTTCTTACGAAGAAAAACATCCAAGCCGGGCTACATTTTTCAAAAACACATGAGAAGTCTCCCAAAAGCATGTGGGAAAATGTGTTATATGGTCTGATGAAACCAAGGTTGAACTTTTTGGCCATAATACCAAAAGATATGTTTGCCCCAAAAACAACACTGCACATCACCAAAAGAACACCATACCCACAGTGAAGCATGGTGGTGGTAGCATCATGCTTTGGGGCTGTTTTTCTTCAGCTGGAACTGGGGCCTTAGTTAAGCTAGAGGGCATTATGAACAGTTCCAAATACCAGTCAATATTGGCACAAAACCTTCAGGCTTCTGCTAGAAAGCTGAACATGAAGAGGAACTTCATCTTTTCAGCATGACAACGACCCAAAGTATACATCCAAATCAACAAAGGGGTGGCTTCTAGAGTTGAGCGAACACCTGGATGTTCGGGTTCGAGAAGTTCGTCCGAACTTCCCGGAAATGTTCGGGTTCGGGAACCGAACTTTTCGGTACTAAAAAGGCTGTAAAACAGCCCAGGAAAGGGCTAGAGGGCTGCAAAAGGCAGCAACATGTAGGTAAATCCCCTGCAAACAAATGTGGATAGGGAAATGAATTAAAATAAAAATTAAATAAATAAAAATTAACCAAAATCAATTGGAGAGAGGTCCCATAGCAGAGAATCTGGCTTCACGTCACCCACCACTGGAACAGTCCATTCTCAGATATTTAGGCCCCGGCACCCAGGCAGAGGAGAGAGGTCCCGTAACAGAGAATCTGTCTTCATGTCAGCAGAGAATCAGTCTGCATGTCATAGCAGAGAATCAGGCTTCACGTCAGCCACCACTGCAACAGTCCATTGTCATAAATTTAGGCCAAGCACCCAGGCAGAGGAGAGAGGTCCCGTAATAGACAATCTGGCTTCATGTCAGCAGAGAATCAGTCTGCATGTCATAGCAGAGAATCAGTCTGCATGTCATAGCAGAGAATCAGGCTTCACGTCAGCCACCACTGCAACAGTCCATTGTCATTAATTTAGGCCAAGCACCCAGGCAGAGGAGAGAGGTCCCGTAACAGACAATCTGGCTTCATGTCAGCAGAGAATCAGTCTTCATATCATAGCAGAGAATCAGGCTTCACGTCAGCCACCAATGCAACAGTCCATTGTCAGATATTTAGGCCCAGCACCCAGGCAGAGGAGAGAGGTCCCGTAACAGACAATCAGGCTTCACGTCAGCCACCAGTGCAACAGTCCATTGGCATATATTTAGGCCCAGCACCCAGGCAGAGGAGAGAGGTACCGTAACAGACAATCAGGCTTCACGTCAGCCACCAGTGCAACAGTCCATTGTCAGATATTTAGGCCCAGCACCCAGGCAGAGGAGAGAGGTCCCGTAACAGACAATCAGGCTTCACGTCAGCCACCAGTGCAACAGTCCATTGGCATATATTTAGGCCCAGCACCCAGGCAGAGGAGAGAGGTCCCGTAACAGACAATCAGGCTTCACGTCAGCCACCAGTGCAACAGTCCATTGGCATATATTTAGGCCCAGCACCCAGGCAGAGGAGAGAGGTCCCGTAACAGAGAATCTGTCTTCATGTCAGCAGAGAATCAGTCTGCATGTCATAGCAGAGAATCAGACTTCACGTCAGCCACCACTGCAACAGTCCATTGTCATAAATTTAGGCCAAGCACCCAGGCAGAGGAGAGAGGTCCCGTAACAGACAATCTGGCTTCATGTCAGCAGAGAATCAGTCTTCATATCATAGCAGAGAATCAGGCTTCACGTCACCCACCACTGTAAGAGTCCATTTTCATAAATTTAGGCCCAGCACCCAGGCAGAGGAGAGAGGTCCCGTAACAGACAATCTGGCTTCATGTCAGCAGAGAATCAGTCTTCATATCATAGCAGAGAATCAGGCTTCACGTCACCCACCACTGTAAGAGTCCATTGTCATAAATTTAGGCCCAGCACCCAGGCAGAGGCGAGAGGTCCCGTAACAGACAATCTGGCTTCATGTCAGCAGAGAATCAGTCTTCATATCATAGCAGAGAATCAGGCTTCACGTCACCCACCACTGTAAGAGTCAATTGTCATAAATTTAGGCCCAGCACCCAGGCAGAGGAGAGAGGTCCCGTAACAGACAATCTGGCTTCATGTCAGCAGAGAATCAGTCTTCATATCATAGCAGAGAATCAGGCTTCACGTCACCCACCACTGTAAGAGTCCATTGTCATAAATTTAGGCCCAGCACCCAGGCAGAGGAGAGAGGTCCCGTAACAGACAATCTGGCTTCATGTCAGCAGAGAATCAGTCTTCATATCATAGCAGAGAATCAGGCTTCACGTCAGCCACCAATGCAACAGTCCATTGTCAGATATTTAGGCCCAGCACCCAGGCATAGGAGAGAGGTCCCGAAACAGACAATCAGGCTTCACGTCAGCCACCAGTGCAACAGTCCATTGGCATATATTTAGGCCCAGCACCCAGGCAGAGGAGAGAGGTCCCGTAACAGACAATCAGGCTTCATGTCAGCCACCAGTGCAACAGTCCATTGGCATATATTTAGGCCCAGCACCCAGGCAGAGGAGAGAGGTCCCGTAACAGAGAATCTGTCTTCATGTCAGCAGAGAATCAGTCTGCATGTCATAGCAGAGAATCAGGCTTCACGTCAGCCACCACTGCAACAGTCCATTGGCATATATTTAGGCCCAGCACCCAGGCAGAGGAGAGAGGTCCCGTAACAGACAATCAGGCTTCATGTCAGCCACCAGTGCAACAGTCCATTGGCATATATTTAGGCCCAGCACCCAGGCAGAGGAGAGAGGTCCCGTAACAGAGAATCTGTCTTCATGTCAGCAGAGAATCAGTCTGCATGTCATAGCAGAGAATCAGGCTTCACGTCAGCCACCACTGCAACAGTCCATTGTCATAAATTTAGGCCAAGCACCCAGGCAGAGGAGAGAGGTCCCATAACAGACAATCTGGCTTCATGTCAGCAGAGAATCAGTCTTCATATCATAGCAGAGAATCAGGCTTCACGTCACCCACCACTGTAAGAGTCCATTTTCATAAATTTAGGCCCAGCACCCAGGCAGAGGAGAGAGGTCCCGTAACAGACAATCTGGCTTCATGTCAGCAGAGAATCAGTCTTCATGTCATAGCAGAGAATCAGGCTTCACGTCAGCCACCACTGCAACAGTCCATTGTCATAAATTTAGGCCCAGCACCCAGGCAGAGGAGAGAGGTCCCGTAACAGACAATCTGGCTTCATGTCAGCAGAGAATTAGTCTGCATGTCATAGCAGAGAATCAGGCTTCACGTCAC
This sequence comes from Bufo gargarizans, assembly GCF_014858855.1. Classification (NCBI taxonomy): domain Eukaryota; kingdom Metazoa; phylum Chordata; class Amphibia; order Anura; family Bufonidae; genus Bufo; species Bufo gargarizans. Next base: position 131,747,351 of record NC_058084.1, read on the forward strand.
CCACCACTGTAACAGTCCATTTTCATAAATTTAGGCCCAGCACCCAGGCAGAGGAGAGAGGTCCCGTAACAGACAATCAGGCTTCACGTCAGCCACCAGTGCAACAGTCCATTGGCATATATTTAGGCCCAGCACCCAGGCAGAGGAGAGAGGTCCCGTAACAGAGAATCTGGCTTCATGTCAGCAGAGAATTAGTCTGCATGTCATAGCAGAGAATCAGGCTTCACGTCACCCAACATTGGAACAGTCCATTGGCATATATTTAGGCCCCGGCACCCAGACAGAGGAGAGGTTCATTTAAATTTGGGTAGACTCGCAATATAATGGTAAAATGAAAATAAAAATAGGATTGCATGAGGAAGTGCCCTGGAGTACAATAATATATGGTTAAGGGGAGGTAGTTAATGTCTAATCTGGACAAGGGACGGACAGGTCCTGTGGGATCCATGCCTGGTTCATTTTTATGAACGTCAGCTTGTCCACATTGGCTGTAGACAGGCGGCTGCGTTTGTCTGTAATGACGCCCCCTGCCGTGCTGAATACACGTTCAGACAAAACGCTGGCCGCCGGGCAGGCCAGCACCTCCAAGGCATAAAAGGCTAGCTCTGGCCACGTGGACAATTTAGAGACCCAGTAGTTGAATGGGGCCGAACCATCAGTCAGTACGTGGAGGGGTGTGCACACGTACTGTTCCACCATGTTAGTGAAATGTTGCCTCCTGCTAACACGTTGCGTATCAGGTGGTGGTGCAGTTAGCTGTGGCGTGTTGACAAAACTTTTCCACATCTCTGCCATGCTAATCCTGCCCTCAGAGGAGCTGGCCGTGACACAGCTGCCTTGGCGACCTCTTGCTCCTCCTCTGCCTTGGCCTTGGGCTTCCACTTGTTCCCCTGTGACATTTGGGAATTCTCTCAGTAGCGCGTCTACCAACGTGCGCTTGTACTCGCGCATCTTCCTATCACGCTCCAGTGCAGTAAGTAAGGTGGGCACATTGTCTTTGTAGCGTGGATCCAGCAGGGTGGCAACCCAGTAGTCCGCACACGTTAAAATGTGGGCAACTCTGCTGTCGTTGCGCAGGCACTGCAGCATGTAGTCGCTCATGTGTGCCAGGCTGCCCAGGGGTAAGGACAAGCTGTCCTCTGTGGGAGGCGTATCGTCATCGTCCTGCCTTTCCCCCCAGCCACGCACCAGTGATGGACCCAAGCTGCGTTGGGTGCCACCCCGCTGTGACCATGCTTCATCCTCATCCTCCTCCACCTCCTCCTCATCCTCGTCCTCCTCGTACTCCAGTAGTGGGCCCTGGCTGGCCACATTTGTACCTGGCCTCTGCTGTTGCCAAAAACCTCCCTCTGAGTCACTTCGAAGAGACTGACCTCCTCCTCCTCCTGGGCCACCTCCTCTTCCATCATCGCCCTAAGGCCTCGTTCACACTTCAGTGTTTAGTCAGTGATTTTCATCAGTGATTTGTGAGCCAAAACCAGGTGCAGCTCTAAACATAGAACAGGAGCAGATCTTTCCCGTCTACCTCATGTCTGTGGAGGCTCCACTTCTGGTTTTGGCTCACAAATCACTGATGGAAATCACTGACCAAACACTGAAGTGTGAACTAGGCCTAAGTGTTTTCTCAAGGAGACATAGAAGTGGTATTGTAACGCTGATAACAGCGTCATCGCCACTGGCCATGTTGGTGGAGTACTCGAAACAGCGCAACAGGGCACACAGGTCTCGCATGGAGGCCCAGTCATTGGTGGTGAAGTGGTGCTGTTCTGTAGTGCGACTGACCCGTGCGTGCTGCAGCTGAAACTCCACTATGGCCTGCTTCTGCTCGCACAGTCTGTCCAGCATGTGCAAGGTGGAGTTCCACCTGGTGGGCACGTCGCATATGAGGCGGTGAGCGGGAAGGCCGAAGTTACGCTGTAGCGCAGACAGGCGAGCAGCAGCAGGATGTGAACGCCGGAAGCGCGAACAGACGGCCCGCACTTTATGCAGCAGCTCTGACATGTCGGGGTAGTTGTGAATGAACTTCTGCACCACCAAATTCAGCACATGCGCCAAGCAAGGGATGTGCGCCAAACTGGCTAGTCCCAGAGCTGCAACGAGATTTCGCCCATTATCACACACCACCAGGCCAGGCTTGAGGCTCACAGGCAGCAACCACTCGTCGGTCTGTTGTTCTATACCCTGCCACAACTCCTGTGCGGTGTAGGGCCTGTCCCCCAAACATATGAGTTTCAGAATGGCCTGCTGACGTTTACCCCGGGCTGTGCTGAAGTTGGTGGTGAAGGTGTGTGGCTGACTAGATGAGCAGGTGGAAGAAGAGGAGGAGGAAGTCGAGTAGGTGGCAACAGGAGGCAAAGAATGTTGCCCTGCGATCCTTGGCGGCGGAAGGACGTGCGCCAAACAGCTCTCCGCCTGGGGCCCAGCTGCCACTACATTTACCCAGTGTGCAGTTAGGGAGATATAGCGTCCCTGGCCGTGCTTACTGGTCCACGTATCTGTGGTTAGGTGGACCTTGCCACAGATGGCGTTGCGCAGTGCACACTTGATTTTATCGGATACTTGGTTGTGCAGGGAAGGCACGGCTCTCTTGGAGAAGTAGTGCCGGCTGGGAACAACATACTGTGGGACAGCAAGCGACATGAGCTGTTTGAAGCTGTCTGTGTCCACCAGCCTAAATGACAGCATTTCATAGGCCAGTAGTTTAGAAATGCTGGCATTCAGGGCCAGGGATCGAGGGTGGCTAGGTGGGAATTTACGCTTTCTCTCAAATGTTTGTGAGATGGAGAGCTGAACGCTGCCGTGTGACATGGTTGAGATGCTTGGTGACGGAGGTGGTGGTGGTGTTGGTGGTACATCCCCTGTTTGCTGGGCGGCAGGTGCCAACGTTCCTCCAGAGGCGGAGGAAGAGGCCGAGGCGGCAGCAGCAGAAGAGGTAGCAGGGGGAGCCTGAGTGACTTCCTTGGTTTTAAGGTGTTTACTCCACTGCAGTTCATGCTTTGCATGCAGGTGCCTGGTCATGCAGGTTGTGCTCAGGTTCAGAACGTTAATGCCTCGCTTCAGGCTCTGATGGCACAGCGTGCAAACCACTCGGGTCTTGTCGTCAGCACATTGTTTGAAGAAGTGCCATGCCAGGGAACTCCTTGAAGCTGCCTTTGGGGTGCTCGGTCCCAGATGGCGGCGGTCAGTAGCAGGCGGAGTCTCTTGGCGGCGGGTGTTCTGCTTTTGCCCACTGCTCCCTCTTTTGCTACGCTGTTGGCTCGGTCTCACCACTGCCTCTTCCTCCGAACTGTGAAAGTCAGTGGCACGACCTTCATTCCATGTGGGGTCTAGGACCTCATCGTCCCCTGCATCGTCTTCCACCCAGTCTTGATCCCTGACCTCCTGTTCAGTCTGCACACTGCAGAAAGACGCAGCAGTTGGCACCTGTGTTTCGTCATCATCAGAGACATGCTGAGGTGGTATTCCCATGTCCTCATCATCAGGAAACATAAGTGGTTGTGCATCAGTGCATTCTATGTCTTTCACCGCTGGGGAAGGGCTAGGTGGATGCCCTTGGGAAACCCTGCCAGCGGAGTCTTCAAACAGCATAAGAGACTGCTGCATAACTTGAGGCTCAGACAGTTTCCCTGGTATGCATGGGGGTGATGTGACAGACTGATGGGGTTGGTTTTCAGGCGCCATCTGTGCGCTTTCTGCAGAAGACTGGGTGGGAGATAATGTGAACGTGCTGGATCCACTGTCGGCCACCCAATTGACTAATGCCTGTACCTGCTCAGGCCTTACCATCCTTAGAACGGCATTGGGCCCCACCATATATCGCTGTAAATTCTGGCGGCTACTGGGACCTGAGGTAGTTGGTACACTAGGACGTGTGGATGTGGCAGAACGGCCACGTCCTCTCCCAGCACCAGAGGGTCCACTAACACCACCACGACCATGTCCACGTCCGCGTCCCTTAATAGATGTTTTCCTCATTGTTATCGTTCACCACAACAACAAAAATATTATTTGGCCCAATGTATTGTATTCAAATTCAGCTGAATATAAATTTGAGGCCTAGTATTTAGGCGCTGGGTGACCGGTATAGATTTACTGACAGAATTAGACTTTGAAATGCACAGTAGCGTGTGTGTGAAGTTATTCTGAATGACCCTATGTGCACCTTGAATATTATATACCCTTTTAGGGATAGATTTCAAATAGCTCTGATACAGCAGAAACCACTAAATTATGAAATTGCTAACTTGGGAATTGTATTTCAACCCAGAACAAAAAATGTGCTTTGACGGACACTAAATAACTTGCCCAGCCAGAACAGTACAGCGGTAACGACAGATTTAGCGGGATATAAATTTGAGGCCTAGTATTTAGGCGCTGGGTGACCGGTATGGATTTACTGACAGAATTAGACTTGGAAATGCACAGTAGCGTGTGTGTGAAGTTATTCTGAATGACCCTATGTGCACCTTGAATATTATATACCCTTTTAGGGATAGATTTCAAATAGCTCTGATATAGCAGAAACCACTAAATTAGGAAATTGCTAAATTGGGAATTGTATTTCAACCCAGAACAAAAAATGTGCTTTGACGGACACTAAATAACTTGCCCAGCCAGAACAGTACAGTATAAATTTGAGGCCTAGTATTTAGGCGCTGGGTGACCGGTATGGATTTACTGACAGAATTAGACTGGGATATGGCCAAAAAATAACCACACTATTGCTGGTTAAATGCACTTGGTGTGACAGCTTGACCAACCACACTACTGAGGGTTAAATGCACTTGGTGACGGGCGCAGCTTGCCCCTGATGTAGTATATGGCCAAAAAATGAACAGACTATTGCTGGTTAAATGCACTTGGTGTGACAGCTTGACCAACCACACTACTGAGGGTTAAATGCACTTGGTGACGGGCGCAGCTTGCCCCTGATGTAGTATATGGCCAAAAAATGAACAGACTATTGCTGGTTAAATGCACTTGGTGTGACAGCCTGACCAACCACACTACTGAGGGTTAAATGCACTTGGTGACGGGCGCAGCTTGCCCCTGATGTAGTATATGGCCAAAAAATAAACAGACTATTGCTGGTTAAATGCACTTGGTGTGACAGCTTCACCCTGATGTAGGCTTTAGCCAAAAAACAACCACACCATTGAGGGTTAAATGCACTTGGTCGCAGCTTGTGCTGGCGCACCACAAGACACAAAATGGCCGCCGATCACCCCAGAAAAAAGTGACTGACAAACGGTCTGGGCAGCCTAAAAACAGTGAGCAATTGAATTTCAGCAGCTCAATGATGCACAGCTGCAGATCGATTGATTAATCAAGTCCTTTGGAGGAGTTAATCTGCCTAATCTCGCCCTACTGTCGCAGCCGCAACCTCTCCCTACGCTAATCAGAGCAGAGTGACGGGCGGCGCTATGTGACTCCAGCTTAAATAGAGGCTGGGTCACATGGTGCTCTGGCCAATCACAGCCATGCCAATAGTAGGCATGGCTGTGACGGCCTCTTGGGGCAAGTAGTATGACGCTTGTTGATTGGCTGCTTTGCAGCCTTTCAAAAAGTGCCAAGAAAGCGTCACAAAAGCACCAAGAAAGCGACGAACACCGAACCCGAACCCGGACTTTTACGAAAATGTCCGGGTTCGGTTCCGTGTCACGGACACCCCAAAATTCGGTACGAACGCGAACTATACAGTTCGAGTTCTCTCATCCCTAGTGGCTTCCCCAGAAGAAGATTAAAGTTTGGAAAGGAATGGCCCAGCCAGAGCCCAGACCTGAATCCGAAGAGTGATCTGTAGAGGGTTGTGCACAGAAGATGCCCTTGCAATCTGACAGATTTTGAGTGTTTTTGCAAAGAAGAGTGGGCAAATCTTGCCAAGTCAAAATGTGCCATGCTGATAGTCTCATACTCAAAAAGACTGAGTGCTGTAATAAAATCAAAAGGTGCTTCAACAAGGTATTAGTTTAAGGGTGTGCACACCTATGCAACCATATAATTTTATTTGTATATGTTTACTTTCCTCCACCTAAAAGATTTCAGTTTGTTTTTCAATTGAGTTGTACAGTTTATAGGTCACATTAAAGGTGGAAAAAGCTCTGAAATGACTTATCTTTGTCTAATTTTTTTACATCACAGAAACCTGATACTGTGTGTGTAGACTTTTTATATCCACTGTATAAATAGCGAGTTGCACTTCAGGAACTCAGAGAAATTTCTGGTATTGCTATTAAAATGGCGGACAAGGGAGGTACAGTGGTGGTGATGGACTCAGAACATTACAAATCTAGTATTAACTTAATGTTAAATGACACTCTCACATATTGCAAAATTGATCACAATCCAACAACTGAGATTCAGCAGAAGGTTCGTCACTTTGTGTTCGAGGGGGTAGCCTTAGGGGTAATTACTGATAAACAGGTAGAATTCATTTGTGTGGAATGCCCCACCATCCCGATACTATACGCACTGCCCAAGGTTAAAAAATTTATAAAAAAATCCTCGAATGAGACCAATAGTCTCTACTATAGGGACAGTGTGTGAAAGATTAGGGGGTTGGGTAGATTCCCTGCTTTAACCATTGGTAAGCAGACTACCGGGTTTCCTACAAGATATTAGAGATGTGTTATGTAGTTTCTCCGATTTATCATGAAATAGAGAGTTATGTTGGCTAACATGTGATGTTACATCACTTTACACATCAATTCCCTATGATGTCGCACTTATTCCATTAAAGCAACAGTTGTTACTTTGGAGTGATTATAATATGGATTTATGTGAATATATAGTACATTATTTCTCATTTGATGGTCAGTTTTATGTGCAGGTATCGGGTGTTTCAATGGGGGCGAAATACTCGCTCTCATTGGCAAACCTGGTAATGGCATTTTGGGAAAGTGAGGCCATTTATGGTGATGGGAATCCATTCTCTGATAGCATCTACTGGTATGGCAGATACATCAATGACCTGCTATTTATATGGTGGGGCATTGTGTCTGCCATACCAGGATTTGTAGATAATCTGAATGGGAATGATTACAATTTGAGGTTTACCTATCACTATGATCCACACATGGTTTCCTTTTTGGATTTAACATTGTGTGGGAGAGGGGAGGAACTAATTGTCACATCCACCCATAGAAAGACCACTGCAGGAAATACAATTTTACATGCTGCCAGTTCACACCCGAAACATACCATAAAAGCAATTCCCATAGGTGAACTACCACGTGTCAAACGGAATAGTACTGACCCCGTGCAATATGAGAAAGTAGCAGACATGCTCACACAGAGGTTAAAAATGCGCAGTTATACCAAATGGTCTCTATGTCATGCTAGACGCGTAGTTTGTAAAAAAAATATTGTAAAATCATACCACTCTCATTAACAAAAGTATGAACAAGAATAATAAATTGGAAATAACAACCCAACCCAACCAAAAAATACGGCTTATTCTTCAATACAGTAACCAGTTGAATCAAATTCAGAACATCGTCCATAAATATCTGCCCATTCTGGGTGATGATGTGACGGTCAAAGATTTATTACAGCACGGATGTGACGTTGTCTACAGGAGACCTCCATCAATAGGACGGATTCTATCACCAAGTTTGTTTCAATCCACCACAACACATAAAGCAACTTGGGTACGAAACATTTTTATAAATGTGGCTCACATCCGGTTATGTAACACAAGCAAACAATTCTCAAGTGCAGACAATACTATGTCCTATACAATCAGGAATTATATAAACTGCAATTCGTCTTATGTCATTTACATGATAAACTGTCTCCTTTGCAATAAAAAATACGTAGGCTGTACGTCACTTAAATTAAAAACTCGCATTTTAGAACATCTCAATGATGTCACCAGTCCCAAAATGAATCGGAATATATCAAATGTATCTAGACATTTTTTACAGATACATAAAAGTTCATAATGGGGCTGAAGGCAATGGAGAAAATTAAAAAACCTTTCAGGGGAGGTGATGTCATGGATTTGTTACATAATAGGGAGGTGTTTTGGATCTTCCAATGTAATCTGAATAATCCTTTACATATAATTTGGTCCGTGCTGTGGCAGCGGTTCTTTCTATTTGTTTGTAAAAAAAAAAAAGTGTATGTGGCACGATGTAATTATTGACATCTAGCTATTCCTGGTGTGAACAACATCTAAGGATAATTGTGGAGTATTTGCTGCAAACTTGTGTGGGGTGGGGTGCAATCGCTGATATCTAACTACTGCTAATGTGAACAACATCTAAGGATAATTGTGGAGTATCTGTTGCAGAAACGAATGAGGCATGGTGTAACATAGTAACATAGTACATCAGGCCGAAAAAATACATTTGTCCATCCAGTTCGGCCTGTCATCCTGCAAGTTGATGTGTAATTATTGATCTCCAACCATTGATAGTGTGAATAACACCCAAGGATAATTGTGGAGTATTTGCTGCAAGAATGTATGAGGGTATGGAGTAATTATTGACATCCATCCACTGCTAATGTGAATAACATCCAAGGACAATTGCAGAGTATTTGTCTCAAAAATGCATGAGGGTATGGTGTAATTATTGACATACAACCATTGCTAGTGTGAACAGTACCCAAGAATAACTGTGGCGCATTCACTGTAAGCATGTATGGGGCATACTGCAATTACTGACATCTAACCAGTCTTAGTGTGAACACCATCCAAGGATAATTGTGGCGTATTTGTTGCAAAAATGCATGGAGTATGTTGTAAATACTGACATATAACCATTGCTAGTGTGAACAGCATTCAAGGATAATCGTGGAGTATTTGCTGCAAGAATGTATGGGGCATGTGTAAACACTGACCTTTGACCATTGCCAGTGTAATTAATATCCAAGGATAATTGTGGAGTATGTGTTGCAAGCATGTATGAGACATGGTGTAATTACTGACTATCCAACCATTGCTAGTGTGAACAACATCTAAGGAATATTGTGGAGCATTTGTTGCAAAAATGCATGGAACATGGTGTAATTACTGACTTCGAACCATTGCTAGTGTGAACAGCATCCAAGGATAGTATGGTGATTCCAATCAGTATTGATAGGAATGGTGCTAGTTTTTAAACTCATGTTAGCTTATGTGATACCCCTCTATGTGGGGATTTATTCCCCTCTTAGGCCTCATGCACACGACCGTTGTGTGCATCCGTGGCCGTTGTGCCGTTTTCAGTTTTTTTTTCGCGGACCCATTGACTTTCAATGGGTCCGTGGAAAAATCGGAAAATGCACCGTTTTGCAGCCGAGACCATGATCCGTGTATCCTGTCCGTCAAAAAAATATGACCTGTCCTATCTTTTTGACGGGCAACGGTTCACGGACCCATTCAAGTCAATGGGCCTGTGAAAGAACACGGATGCACACAAGATTGACATGCGTGTCCGTGATCCGTGGCTGTAGGTTACTTTCATACAGACGGATCCGAAGATCCGTCTGCATAAAAGCTTTTTCAGAGCTGAGTTTTCACTTCGTGAAAACTCAGATCCGACAGTATATTCTAACACAGAGGCATTCCCATAGTGATGGGGACGCTTCTAGTTTGAATATACTAAAAGAACTGTGTACATGACTGCCCCCTGCTGCCTGGCAGGTGCTGCCAGGCAGCAGGGGGCAGGCCACCCCCCTGTAGTTAACTCTTTGTTGTCCAGTGCGGCCGGCCCCCCTCCCTCCCCTGTAGTTAACTCATTGGTGGCCAGTGGGCCCCCCTCCCTCCCCTGTAGTTAACTCTTTGTTGTCCAGTGCGGCCGGCCCCCCCTCCCTCCCCTGTAGTTAACTCGTTGGGGGCCAGTGGGCCCCCCCTTCCTCCCCTGTAGTTAACTCTTTGTTGTCCAGTGCGGCCGGCCCCCCCTCCCTCCCCTGTAGTTAACTCGTTGGTGGCCAGTGGGCCCTCACCCCTCCCTCCCACTCCTAATTAAAATCTCCCCCCCTATCATTGGTGGCAGCGGAGAGTACCGATCGGAGTCCCAGTTTAATCGCTGGGGCTCCGATCGGTAACCATGGCAACCAGGAAGCTACCGCAGTCCCGGTTGCCATGGTTACTTAGCAATTTGTAGAAGCATTATACTTACCTGCGAGCTGCGCTGTCTGTGTCCGGCCGGGAGCTCCTCCTACTGTTAAGTGACAGATCATTAAGCAATGCGCCGCACAGACCTGTCACTTACCAGTAGGAGGAGCTCCCGGCCGGACACAGACATCGCTGCTCGTAGGTAAGTATAATGCTTCTACAAATTGCTAAGTAACCATGGCAACCGGGACTGCAGTAGCGTCCTGGTTGCCATGGTTACCGATCGGAGCCCCAGCGATTAAACTGGGACTCCGATCGGTACTCTTCGCTGCCGCCAATTTTGGGGGAGAGATTTTAATTAGGAGGGGGAGGGAGGGCCCACTGGCCACCAACGAGTTAACTACAGGGGAGGGGGGCAGTCATGTACACAGTTCTTTTAGTATATTCTAACCTGAAGCGTCCCCATCACCATGGGAATGCCTCTGTGTTAGAATATACTGTCGGATTTGAGTTTCATCTAACTCATATCCGACAGTATATTCTAACATAGAGGCGTTCCCATGGTGATGGCGGCTCTTCAAGTTAAAATATACCATCGGATTGGAGAAAACTCCGATCCGATGGTATAAAAGGGACTCCTGACTTTACATTGAAAGTCAATGGGGGACGGATCCGTTTGCAATTGCACCATATTGTGTCAACGTCAAACGGATCCGTCCCCATTGACTTGCATTGTAATTCAGGATGGATCCGTTTGTCTCCGCACGGCCTGGCGGACACCAAAACGACTTTTTTTTCATGTCCGTGGATCCTCCAAAAATCAAGGAAGACCCACGGAGGAAAAAACGGTCACGGATCACGGACCTACGGACCCCGTTTTTGCGGACGGTAAAAAAAAACGGTCCTGTGCATGAGGCCTTATACTGAGGTTATATGTATATTTGCTTTATTACAACAAGAATTACATGGGACTGGGGTGTTGGAGGATTTGTTCTGTTATTTAGTTATATGTATTGTATTTCATTGTGTTTTTACAAGTCTAAGTGAGCAGTAAAGGGTTAAATGCAAGGAGGGGCTGACATTAAAATCACCTGTGTGGTAATGAAAATCCTAACCTGGTTGGTGCAGTTTTTTGCTTCCCAGGTATATAGGAGCATCATACTTGGTATTACCATCAAATTAAGGGTCTATTCACATATCCGCGTGTGTTTTGCGGATCTACGGATCCGTAAAACACGGATAGCGGCAATGTGCGTTCCGCATTTTCTGCACTAAGAGAATATGCCTATTCTTGTCCGCTATTGCGGACAAGAATAGGACATGTTCTATTTTTTTCAGGATCGGAATTGCGGACTCGGAAGTGCAGGTCCGCAATTCCGGATCGGGGTCGCACGTCGTGCGGCCCCATAGAAATGTATGGGTCCGCAATTCCGTTCCGCAAAATGCGGAATGGAATTGTAGATGTGTGAATGGAGCCTAAGGGTGTGACCATGGGAAACCCATATGCCCCTACCTTTGTCAATTTATATCTGGGCAGATGGGAACATGAAGTTGTCATGGGGGAAGAACTAAGAGAGTACTCATCGTCAATTGAGATGTGGATAAGATATATTGACAATGTGTTTATTCTCTGGCGAGGGGGGGGGTTGAGTCTTTTGCGTTGTTTGCGGCCAAGCTGAATGAGAACGACTGGGGCCTTTTTTTTTTTACTTTGGAAACCCACCCATCCACCATGACATTCCTTGATTTGACCATCTATAAGAGGGAAGATGGTGTTCTGGGTACACGCTTATTCAGAAAGAAGACAGCCACGAACAGCCTTCTTGGCTGGAAGAGCTATCATCCACTGGCCCTTAAACGTAGCATCCCTAAGGGCCAGTATTTAAGAGTGAAGCGCAATTGCTAAAATATGCAAGATTTTCAATTCGCAGCGTCAGACCTCCAACAGAGGTTTAGCCGACAGGGGTACCCAGACAAGGTTCTCAATCAGGCATATCAGCACGCCCTGAGTTGTGAACTCCTAAACCCACGTCTATGAAATGAGAGATCAGAATAGATTCGTATCATTGGCAATTTTGATGAATCCCATGAGTTGGTGAGGGGGATTTTGTCAGAATTTTGGGGCATCTTACGTGCGGACCCAGATGTGGGTCATTTGGTTGGTGAGAGCCCAGCAATTACATACAGACATCTGGGACCGTCTAGTGCATAGCTTCCACCCATCACAATCACAGAGCTCCAACTGGCTGCAAAACCCCTTGAAGGGTACATACTGATGTGGAAGGTGCATTGCTTGTAATTCTATCAAAAAAGGCAATACGTTCAGGAGCACATACACGGGCCTATCCTACAATATCAGAATGTTTATTAACTTTAGGACAACAGGACTGGTGTACCGTGCAACCTGCTTATGTGGTATTCAATATGTATGGAAAACCCTGACAGAATTTCGGAGAAGCATTGGTGAGCATTTGGGGGATATACGTAAAGAGGCTGACACCCCGATTGCTCGCCACATGACGGAAATCCATAGGGACAATACGGCGCAGATGCACTTTCAGGGCATCGAAGTAATCAGACTCTCACCGAGGGGCGGGGATATGGATAAACGCCTCCTATATAAAGAGGCACAATGGATATTCCGCCTTGTAATGGTGTGATCAAATGGTCTTAATGATCACATTTCCGACAGTTGCTTTCTTTAACATGGAGATACCATAACCTTGGATATGGACACATATCTAGGGCCACCCACGTTCCTATTTGCATTTTCTTTTCTCTACATCTTATCAATTGATGAAGATGAAGATGATGATAAGACACTATTATGATGCTATATATCAGTATCACAAAAAATTTCAGACACATATTGAGCCCCTCTCGGAGCCATGCATCCAGGGGTCGTGACCACCAACCTATGACCATATTCCTAATGCCTGGAGATACCAGCAAATTGTGTAATATCAGACAAATGCGGTAGAGTGCCATCTGAGACCCTGTACCCTGGAAAAAGGGAGCTCTATATCTAGTGCTACGACCACCAATGGGTTATTACTTCATTGCTAACTACCCTCCTATTATTACACAATCTATTCATCCTACTAGCGATGTCTTTATCTAACTGTTATTTGTGCATCCTTCAATATACCTTCTTGCTTTGATTGATTCCTGTACTGTACCACCTGCCTTATATCCCATTAATATGATGAGACTTCTACTCTCAGCATGGCACGGCCAAGTTGATTGACGGCTGACAGCTGCTCTGGCGAGTGACTCAATTGAACGCTCTTACCTCCGGAGCAATGTCGGCGGATGGGCCGGATCAGGTACAACGGGTGGAGTTAGGGTTTTCAAATGGTCCAATTTCGGCGGCCGTTTCGGCGGCCACACTAGTGCCGATAGCGCTGCCACATGTAGAGGTGGCGTGCGTTTCTGTTTGTCTGTTTGTTTGACTGATCATTATGTTGTTAAAACTAAGATCTGATACTATAACAGGGCTCCTGATCAGGGCTTAAGTTGAAGCCAGAAACGCGTCGAGCCAGAGCCAGGATCAATACTTAGTCAGCTACTTTATACAGATAACATAGGCAGCGACGAGTTTACTCCTTACTAGTGAGGGATATGTAGGCTACCATGTACACATCCACTGATGTGAACAAGGTGTGGATGATTATACCTAGGTAGTGTCAGTGATTTTAGGAGCTGTTACCAGTGAATTTACACCCCCACCTCTACCCTCACTAACGTAACCAAATATATACAGAGACAGGCATGTATGCACCTTAATGCAAACACCCGGCCAGTGGATTGGGGGTGCATTTCATGCTGATCTGTTATATGGTACGGGATCTTTATAAATAATAGTGTACCCCATTCGTGTTTTAATTAGTTACCATAATAAAATGTATTTGTTATTTTATTTTAGTGTCCTTTTTGATAACTGTGAGCTACTTCTACCAGTGACGCAATTGTTGTTTGCTTTACATTGCAGTGATTAATATTCTTTTCAGCCATTACTGAGCTAAATTGGGCTACATCATTATTTCACAAACCTCTATGGCCATCGTGCTAGTACCCATTCATCGAGCTTTTCACAGAATTAGTATGCATTGTTATACACAAAGCCCCTTCCTCTCATTGATCTGCTGGTGTGTGAGTATTAAAGGGGTTATTTAAAACTCTTTTTAAAACAACTTGACTCACTTATGTAGAGAACTTTCATTCCTTTCTGTGGGTGGGCATCAGCTCATTAAGCATCTCCATCTCCCAGGATGCATTGCAATTTGCTCATGTTAACCACTTCCCCCAGCAAATAAAACAGCCCCCAGAGGAACATATAGTATGTAGTACCCCCACAATTTTTTTCTCCACTGTCTAGAGAGAGTCATAGCTATGAGAGTCATATACTTCTATGAATTTAGAAGTAGGGATAAATGAATGAAAGGTGTCTGGACCAGTTCACCTGCTTCATTATGAGATCACTACATCAGCATTGAGGAGAGGGGAAGAAAGTGGGGAGAGTATCCTACTTCACCACCGATTGCAGAAGATGGTGGACCAGAAGGGTAAACAGCAGGAAGTTCTACCAGAGAGGAAAATGTAATGTACAAAAAATATATTTTTATTATATGTACAATGCCTTAAAAAAAATATTTATAATCCTTGAACATTTCCACATTTTTTCATGTTACACCCACAAACCTAAATTGGTTGTCTGGGTTCAAAGCTGAACCCGCAAATACCCCTATTTGCATCCATGCAGTCCCCCTGATATGAGCATTAGAGCATTTCATGCTTCGATGCTCTCCTTTGCCCTGCACTGAATGGCGGAGGGGAAAGCTTTTTATGGAAACCCGGTGACTTACCGGGAACTCCATAGGGTAAGCTAGGCGGAGGCTTCCGCCTGGCAGTGAGCCTGGTGACATCACTGATGGGCAGGCTTTAGCACTGCCCTAGCCTGTAAAATGGCTAGGACAGCACTAAAGCCCGTCCATCAGTGCTGGTGGCATCACCAGCAACATTGCTAGGCAAAAGCCTCCACCTAGCAGTGTAAAAATATAAACAAAAAAGCCCTTGCCCTGCGCAATCCAGCGCAGGGCAAGGGAGAGCATTGAAGCATGAAATGCTCCCATGCTCATATTAGAGGGGCCGGAGGGGTGAAAATGGGGATATGTCTGGTTCAGCTCTGAACCCAGACAATCCTTTAAACGTATTTTATTAAAATTTTGTATTTAGTTGGTATGTCTCTACTAGCTTTGTACATTTAGAGGCTGACATTTTTGCCCATTCTTCGTTGCAAAATAGCTCAAGCTTAGTCAGATTGGACGGAAAGTGTCCGTGAACAGCAATTTTCAAGTCTTGTCACAGATACTCGATGGGATTTAGGTGTGAACTATGACTGGGCAATTCTAACACACAAATATGCTTTGATCTAAACCATTCCATTATAGCTCTGGCTGTATATTTAGGCTCGTTGAACCTCTGCACCAGTGTCAAGTTTTTTACCAGGTTTCCTCCAGGATTGCCCTGTATTTAGCTCCATCCATCTGCCCATTGACTCTGACCAGCTTCCCTGTCCCTGCTGAAAAAAAGGATCCACATAGCATGATGTTGCCACCATATTTCACTGCGGGGATGGTATGTTCAGATTGATGTGCAGTGTTAGTTTTCCACCACACATAGCATTTTGTATTTAGGCCAAAAAGTTAAACTTTGGTCTCATCTGACCATGGCTTCTGGCAAGCTGCAAACAGGACTTCTTATGGCTTGCTTCCATAAATGTCTTTCTTCTTGTCACTCTTCCATAAAGACAAGATTTGTAGAGTACACGACTAATAATTGTCCTGTGGACAGATTCTCCCATTTGAGCTGTGGATCTCTTCAGCTCCTGCGGAGTGACCATGGGCCTCTTGGCTGCTTCTCAAATTAGTGCTCTCCTTGCCTGGGTTATCAGTTTAGGTAGATGTCTTGGTATGTTTGCAGTTGTGCCATACTCCTTCCATTTTAGGATGATGGATTGAACAGTGCTCTGGGAGATATTCAGAGCTTGGGATCTTTTTTTAAAACCTAACCTTGCTTTACACTTCTCCACAACTTTATTCCTGACCTGTCTGGTGTGTTCCTTGGTTTTCATGATGCTGTTTGAACACTAATGTTCTCTAACAAACCTCTGAGGCCTTCACAGAACAGCTGTAGTTACACTGAGAATACACTACACTGAGAAAATTACACTACTAAGTAGGTGACTACTGAAGGCAATTGGTCACACTAGATTTTATTTAGAGGTATCAGAGTACAGGGGGCTGAATACAAATGCACTCCACACTTTTCAGATTTTTATTTATTAAAGATTTTGAAAACCATGAATCATTTTCTTTTCACTTCACACATACTTGCTACTTTCTGTTGGTCTATCATATACAATCCGAATAAAATACATTAAAGTTTGTGAGTGTAACTTAAAAAATTGTGGAAAAGTTCAAGGAGTATGAATACTTTTTCAAGACACTGTATATTGCAATAATACTTCATTTGATATGTCCAATTCATTGTATAATAATTCTTTGTGGACTAACCCCTTTATTATTGCCTCTTACTCTGTACATGAATAAGGGATCTCAGGATACATTTTTACACGCATAGCAGAACAGGTAACACTGTATAGCACAAACATCATCTAATTTAAATAGTAAAATGCATATATACTGTATTATAAAAACACATATGGTAATTTTCATTAGTAAGAAGAAATGTTGCGTCCAGGACTGCAATGTACTGATCTCTCTGGAGTATACCTTTAAGGCATTGTCTTGCATTAGTGAATGAATATCTATACATGAAAATTGGTTTTCTAACAGAGCTGCATTGGTACATTATTATGAGTAAAGAAAGAGTGCTCAGATTTTTTTTGCCTGTAAAAAGTGTGGCCTAACAGTTGAAAAAAAGGTAGAATGCATGATTTCATAACTGTGCCACCATGGGTTTATTAAACAAAGGAGAGTTATATCAAGCAAGGCCACCTCGATTGCAGTGACCTTTACGTGGTCCCTGAAGTCCTCTGTGACTTGTAAACTCCTTATTATGTCATCCAGAGACTTTCTTATCCCTTATATAATTGCTAAAAGCTCCGATACCCCAGGATACGTCTGTTAATAGTGTAGCTAAAACTGCAGACCATCGCTCATTTTCAGTCTGAAGTATAATTCAGCAGCTCTATCTTTTCATTTGTCCGCAGACATCATAGTCCCCAAACAACAACCATAGCAGAACACAGCAAATGCATCCTAAGTGTTTCTCACTCTATTTTAGGCATAGCAAAATGTCCTGAGTTCCACATTTTTATGGTGATTTTATTACCTATAATAATAGGTTTCACTTTGCAGTCTCCTAAGGCATTGGAATAGCAAGTACAATTTGTATACAATCTAACCTCACCTCTCAACCACATTTAATTGTATGTTCCAGTGACTGAAGACAGATTTTAAATATACGAATGGTTTACTGGTAAACTAAATTATTTCTAGCTTTTCTAGAGTATGAAATGTACTTTCAAGTATGAAAGCATACGCAGATAAAACTTTGCAGACTGTAAGCCATTGCAGCTTTCATAAACTACAGTATGCTGTATGTAGAGCCAGTGACAGCTGTATTGTGTGCTGATCTTTTTCCTTTCCACAATGTATTCAAATTTTTGTTGCTTGTCCCTTTTTATTACTATGTTGTACCTGAATATGAGTTGTATATTCATGTAGATCCATCAGTGTATTATGTACATTTGCGGGATCTATGTTTCCAATATCAAAATTCCACGTGGGAAGAAGTATGTTGTAAACTACAACAGGCCACAATTTGGGTAAAAAAGAATTTGAAGACAATCATTATTGACCTAGTCCTATTGTTTCTCCAGGGTTTAATTCTAGTTGTTTACCAAGATTCCGACTTTAGAGTTACTTACGCTCCTTCAAACTGGCACCTCACTTCATTAGTCTCTTCTGGGTCCTCAAATGCATGACGGTGGTATTGGTTATCTGCCGTCCGACCCCTAACTCTACGCCAATCCTTCCCACCAAACCCCCCATAACCTACCTCCACCCAGACCTCCTCACTAACATGCCCCAAATGATAGACGGACACCAGGATTGGAATAAATCGGCCACAGCAGCCGTCTTTTATTAACATATAAACATAACATATATAATAAATAACAATTCTCCCCCCCGAGGGGAGGTCCTTGAAGCCTCCAAACAACTGCAAATACCCCACTGGGTAAGCCATCTTGCCTCCAGCCGTTGCCCACCAGCTCAGAAGCACCACTGAATGGCCCCTTTTAAATCCGTCACCACTGGGAGTCCAGCCCCAACCATGGAGCCCTCCCAGCATCCTCCTCTGTGAATGTGACCAACTTCAAGGACCTCCCCCCGCCACAGCCACCGTGACACCTAAACCACCCCACCTGCCTATTACCCCCTAAGCTCCAACCCCCAAAACCTTAAACAAAGGGAGTGTGGGCGGGAGCTCGCTCCAAGATCCTCCAAAATGGCCCCTGGTCTCCCCTCAGCTAACCTATTTAACCCCTTAACCACACCCCTTACACTCAAACCCACCAATACCCCACATTCCCAATTCCTCCTCCTATCCCCTCTAAACTCCACCTACCCACCTAACTGGGGTCTCCCTAAACCAAACCCCCGTCATGACGCCCTCCCCTAAGGCTACGCCCTCAGTCCGGACATAACTTGACGGTGGTATTGGTTATCTGCCGTCCGACCCCTAACTCTACGCCAATCCTTCCCACCAAACCCCCCATAACCTACCTCCACCCAGACCTCCTCACTAACATGCCCCAAATGATAGACGGACACCAGGATTGGAATAAATCGGCCACAGCAGCCGTCTTTTATTAACATATAAACATAACATATATAATAAATAACAATTCTCCCCCCCGAGGGGAGGTCCTTGAAGCCTCCAAACAACTGCAAATACCCCACTGGGTAAGCCATCTTGCCTCCAGCCGTTGCCCACCAGCTCAGAAGCACCACTGAATGGCCCCTTTTAAATCCGTCACCACTGGGAGTCCAGCCCCAACCATGGAGCCCTCCCAGCATCCTCCTCTGTGAATGTGACCAACTTCAAGGACCTCCCCCCGCCACTGACGCGCCGACTTGACCACCTTAAGTCTGCGCGTCCCTCCACAAACGCAAGGCTATTTCAATCCCCTCCTGGATTGCCAAGCACCACATGTCCAAGCCAACCGCATTTAAATGCACACCGTCCGCCCGCCAAAAACCCCCTACACCCTTCTCCAGTTCCATATGCCTCACTGCCACCGCTCCATTCCTGGCCATGAACCTGCCCATCGCTCTATTCACCTTAATACGGGCCCTATTCACCCCCACCACAGAACGTGCATCCCTCCAAACCATCCTAGGCACAATATCTGACCATACTGTCACCATCCGCGGGAACATAGCCCATATCCGCAGCAAATCAAATTTAATCCCCTGCAGCAACTCGCGGAACGGCCGCGCCACCAGGTCATTACCGCCCACATGCAGAACTAACACCTCGGGTGCCCTATCCTGCCTCACAAACCTGTGAAACTCAGGCAACACCCCCGCCCAGACCATACCCTGCCGCCCTAGCCATCTCACCACTGCCACAGACCTCGGGAGCCCCAACTGCTGACCATCCGGCCGAACCGCTGCCCGGACAGCCCCCCAAAAGACATAAGAATGCCCGAGGATCCAAACTAGGGCCGGCACTGCATCTGTAACGAAAAAGAAAAGGAAAAAAAAAAACAACAAACCCAAAGCAAACCGTAAAGACATTGCTTATACACCAACTTCCTACCCCTCCCCGCCCCCCGGCCGCTCCCCTATAAACTGTGCAAGCGAATGTACGATCTAAACCGCATAGATTCCCACCTCCCAATCCGCTTAATAATCTCGTCTCCCAACCCCCACCTTGCTGCTTCCGTTGCCGCCCCAATTCTAAAAGAATGACTAGAGTACCCCTCAGGCCCCAAACCCAACCGAACCAAACATTTCGAAAAAACCGCCGCAAACTGAAAACGCGACAAAAAGGAATCATCCCTATGCACTAACAATGGCAACATCCCGCTCTTCCTGTCACCCCAGTAGTCACGTAAACTCCTAACCGGGCACATGGCGCAATCCGGGACACCAAACAACACCACTCTCCGCCCCCGGCCTTCCACATCCGTCTTAGACCGACGAATAACAAACTCCAGCCTGTCCTGGAATAACTCCACGTCTGCCTTCTGTAACCCCCCAGCCTTACGTACCGACGGACTGACCAACTCCCCCACCCGTAACGCCCCAAAAAACGCAAATGAAAAGGCCAAACGAAACAACCGGACTTCTGAGTCCGAACTACACACCACTCCCAGCTGCTCCCCCAGTCTCAACAACAACCCGAAGGACACCGGTCTCCTGTTATCACCCCCCGCACCTGCCCTGCGCCACCCCTTCAGCGCCCGCATGACCAAGAATGACTTAGTCACATCTGGCCGGTGTCTACATTTAAACCCGAACGCCAATCCAGCCATGCAACTATTCATTCTTGCCACGGACCAACCTGCCTCTCTACAGTGACCCACAAACAACAGCATCGGGACCTCCAGCTCCTCCTCCCCAACACCCAAATTACTGCACCAATCCTCCCAGTACCGCCACGATTTCCGATACAACTCCCACGTCCTAGGCGCAAGCGATGCCTGAATGAGACTTGCTACCGTTCTTCCAGTACCTCCCAAAGACAACTCGGGCATTCCCTCCCAAACTCTTCCGCGCCTGGAGCCAACTGCCGGAAACGGTCCCACTGTGAACGAGAAAGAGCGTCAGCTATGCCATTATCCACTCCAGGCACATGAACCGCCACCACCCACGCATTGATCAACAGACACTCCAATACCAACCGTTGCAACAACCGCACCACCAACACCGACGAACCTGACAACCCATTTATCGCCTGCACCACCCCCAAGTTATCACAGTGAAACCGCACCTTCCTATCCTGAAAAACATCCCCCCATAACACCACCGCCGCCACAATAGGAAACAGTTCTAGCAAGGCCACGTTCTTCACCCAACCTCTTTCCACCCAGCTGTCCGGCCACCGCCCCGCACGCCACTGCCCCTGGCAATAGACCCCAAAACCCTCGCTCCCTGCCGCATCTGAAAACAACTCAAAATCAAACGAATTCACCACATCACCCATAAATAGAGAGCGACCGTTATAACATTCCAAAAAGGAAGCCCACACTCTCAAGTCCGCTCTCAACTCCCTCCCTAAACGCACATAGTGATGCGGTGAGACCACACCCGCGGTTGCCATAGCCAACCTCCTGCAGAACACCCTCCCCATAGGCATAATTCGGCACGCAAAATTGAGTTTACCGAGCAGCGACTGAAGCTCCCGCAACTGTAGCTTTTTCAAACGACACGCCCTCGCAACCTCCCCCTTTAAATCCCCCTAACTTATCTAGGGGCAACCTACATTCCATCTTATCCGTGTCAATCACTATCCCTAAAAAACTCAATTCCGTGACCGGCCCAACCGTCTTCTCCGCGGCCAACGGTACCCCGAAAACCCCAAACAACGACTCCAAGGTTCGCAACAACAAGGCGCACACCCTGGAACCCGCCGGACCAATGCATAAAAAATCGTCCAGGTAATGAATAATAGACTCACAACCCGACGAATCCACCACCGCCCATTCCAAAAATGAACTAAACGCCTCAAAATATGCACAGGACAGGGAACAGCCCATAGGCAAACACCTATCCACAAAAAACTCCCCCCCCCAAAAACACCCCAACAAGTGTAAACAATCTGGGTGAACCGGCAGCAACCTGAACGCAGCCTCGATGTCAGTCTTTGCTAATAGCGCCCCCCTTCCCAACTTCTTAACCCACTGCACTGCCGCATCAAATGAGGTATAAACCACCGAACACAAGGCGGGGTCTATACCGTCATTGACCGACGAGCCCTTTGGAAAAGACAGATGATGAATAAGCCGAAACTTATTCATCTCCTTCTTCGGAACCACCCCCAATGGTGACACCCTTAAATTCGGCAACGGCGGGGCCGAAAAGGGGCCCGCCATCCTGCCTAGACTGACCTCCTTCCTAAGTTTCTCGGCCACCACCTCCGGATGCTCCAACGCTGACCTCAGATTTTTCCTAACCAAAACCGCTTCCCCTTGAACAAACGGGATCCGAAACCCAACTGAAAAACCTTCCCGCAATAAAACTGCCGCCTCCCTATCCGGATATCTGTCTAGGAACGGGCCCATCCTTTCCAGACGCACCGGCGTCTCCCCCTTTGCTATTGAAATCCCCCCCTCTCTGTCTGTTACCCCTAAAGCACCGCGCCGCACCGTGTGAACCTCCGCACACCGAGCACTCGTGTTTAAATTTACACTTTGCTCCAAACTTACATGTTCCGTCATTAAATGCGAAACAAAGCCCCTTTGCTGAAGCTGCCGCAACATTGGGCTGCCCACCGCCTCCTGCCTCCCCCCGAAAGGACTGGCCCTGTCTCACCGGCGCGGTAACCTTCAACCACAAGGCTATATCCTTGTGATCCCACTTAATTTCGGGCCGCACCGCCTTCCGCTGCCGAAACTGTTCGTCGTACCGCAGCCACGCTATCCCCCCATACACCCTATACGCCTCGCCCACTGCATCCAAATAACAAAACAACGCCGAACAGCACTCCGGCGCCTTCTCCCCAATCACGCTCGCTAATATCGCGAACGCCTGCAGCCAGTTTGCAAACGTCCGCGGTATTAGGCGGTACCTACGCTTCTCCTCCTCCTCTTTCTTGCCCTCATCCCGTCTCGCCCTATCCAGGTTAAATTTGTCCAAAGGAAGCAAAGAAAAAATCTCTACATACTCCCCCCTCCAAATCTTTTCCCTCACCTCCTGTTTCAAATGCGCCCCCAATGGACCCTCAAAGCAAACATACACCTCCCCTCTTGCCCTATCGTCCATCCGCACCGTCTCGTCCTCAACCGCGCCCCCCGCCTGCGTCTGCACCGACGCCACCGCAGACCCCACACCTGAACTGGCCCCCCCAACCGCACTCGCTCCCCCAGAGGGCCCGGACACCCCCCACGCAGGTAACGGAGATGCCCCCCCCATACCCCAACCCGCAAGCAAACCTGCCAGCCCCCCTAACAGTTGCCCCAAACCCCTGCTAACATCTACTGGGGACCCCCCAACACCCCCAGCCCCCCCAACAAACTGCGCTAATGGTCCCCAAGAGGCCTCACCTGGCTGCCTGGGTGCTGTGTCCCCACCAGCCGACAATCCGGAATCCTGCTGAACATCCCTCCGCGTCGCCGCCTCTTCATCCAGTCCCCTGGCCAGGCCCAAGCCAGGGACTTTAGGACATCCATCTTCCCGGGCTGCAGGCGAGTGGGCGGAGCCTCCTCTTCCTGGAACTGTAACCACCGAAGCTAGGGGCCTGCCGCCGGACACCACTGCAACTGCGGCAGCCCCGCTCCTCCCGACGTCCTGCACACGCTGGGGGGTCACAGCCACCGGTCCCGGGCTGGAGACCCCCGCACCTGGTCCATCTCCCTCGCCGATCGTCAATGAAGGACGAGGTGACCGGGCCCGGCCACCTCGCAGGCTCCGCCTACTGGCCGGATTCCTCCCACGCCGGGGAGTAACGGAGGAAGCTTTCCCCGCTGACCCCCGGCGTGGAGGGTCCCTTGAGGGGCTCCGTTTGCGGCGCTGAGCCTTAGGAGGGGGCGGAGCCGACTGAGAAGCCGACGGGCTGTAGCGCGCCGGCGGCCCGGCCCGCCGCGGCCGGATTAACACTGGCTGAGGCCCAGCTGGAGCCTCAGCCGCCCCCTGGAGCATCTGCTGCACCTGCGCCTGGATCCAATCGGCGCCGCAGACCTCCGCTGCTGCCCTTAACCGAGCGATGGTCTCCTCCAGCTGTTCCATGATGGGTCTTCAGCTACAACGACAGGTACCAGCTCGCTCCAAGATCCTCCAAAATGGCCCCTGGTCTCCCCTCAGCTAACCTATTTAACCCCTTAACCACACCCCTTACACTCAAACCCACCAATCCCCCACATTCCCAATTCCTCCTCCTATCCCCTCTAAACTCCACCTACCCACCTAACTGGGGTCTCCCTAAACCAAACCCCCGTCATGACGCCCTCCCCTAAGGCTACGCCCTCAGTCCGGACATAACTTCAATCTAGTGAGCTACAGTCTTCAGCTTCATTCAAGTCACCATATTCTGAATAGCTTACAAAGGCTATGGCCTTTTGATTTGGAATAGATTTTCCAAACCTCTCAAGACTTCTAGATCATGGGACACTACCTCTTCTCTCTCTCTCGCACTATACCTGTACTGCCCCCATACTGTGATACTTTAGACATTATCTCTTTACTGCAGGAGCATAACTACCATAGCGGCAGACCATGCGAGGGCTATGGGGCCCAAGTAAAGAGGGGCCCAGTTGGGATCATCCCCTTCTACTGGGGATGAAAACTTGGTCAGGACTCTACCCTCTAAAGCAGTGTTTCCCAACCAGTGTGCCTCCAGCTGTTGCAAAACTACAACTCCCAGCATGCCCGCACAGCCAAAGGCTGACCAGGCATGCTGGGAGTTGTAGTTTTGCAACAGCTGGAGGCACACTGGTTGGGAAACACTGCTCTAAAGGAACAACTTTTTAGCAAATGAGGAGGTGGAAAAATG
This sequence comes from Bufo gargarizans, assembly GCF_014858855.1. Lineage (NCBI taxonomy): Eukaryota > Metazoa > Chordata > Amphibia > Anura > Bufonidae > Bufo > Bufo gargarizans. Next base: position 131,772,138 of record NC_058084.1, read on the forward strand.
GCCCAAGGGTCAGTGAAAGGTGTTTAGGCGGAAACCCTTCTGTCTTGTGTGGGGGGCCTGGTTTAATCCTTGCTATAGGGACCTCACTTCTCTATGTATGCCACTGCTTTACTGTATTGATAATCTCTGTACTGTAAAACAGGTTAAAAATTCTGGCACATCTTTATACTATCTCGTCTAACTTTACACCACCACATGATGTCTGATTCAATTTTTTTTATATTAATCATTGGATAACCCGTTTAATAAATGTGGTGCAAACCATTTACGTCAGGCTTTTGGCACAAATTATACCAGAATTCTGCCTCATTACCTATAGTCAATTTGTGACTATCCCACTGTTTATTATCCCTGCACTGTGATATCACTGCGTTTATAATTCCTGCACTGTGACATCACTGTGTTTATTATCCCTTCACTGTGACATCACTGTGTTTATTATCCCTTCACTGTGACATCACGGTGTTTTATTATCCCTTCACTGTGAAATCACTGTGTTTATTATCCCTGCACTGTGACATCACTGTGTTTATTATCCCTGTACTGTGACATCACTGTGTTTTTTTTTCCTGCACTGTGACATCACTGTGTTTATTATCCCTTCACTGTGACATCACTGTGTTTATTATCCCTTCACTGTGACATCACTGTGTTTATTATCCCTTCACTGTGACATCACTGTGTTTATTATCCCTTCACTGTGACATCACTGTGTTTATTATCCCTGCACTGTGACATCACTGTGTTTATTATCCCTTCAGTGTGATATCACTGTGTTTATTATCCCTGCACTGTGACATCACTGTGTTTATTATCCCTGCATTGTGACATCACTGTGCTTATTATCCCTGTACTGTGACATTACTGTGTTTATTTTTCCTGCACTGTGACATCACTGTGTTTATTATTACTGCACTGTGACATCACTGTGTTTATTATCCCTGCATTGTGACATCACTGTGTTTATTATTCCTGCACTGTGACATCACTGTGTTTATTATTCCTGCACTGTGACATCACTGTGTTTATTATCCCTGCACTGTGACATGACTGTGTTTATTATTCCTGCACTGTGACATCACTGTGTTTATTATCCCTGCACTGTGACATGACTGTGTTTATTATTCCTGCACTGTGACATCACTGTGTTTATTATTCCTGCACTGTGACATCACTGTGTTTATTATCCCTGCACTGTGACATGACTGTGTTTATTATTCCTGCACTGTGACATCACTGTGTTTATTATCCTTTCACTGTGACATCACTGTGTTTAATATTACTGCACTGTGACATCACTGTGTTTATTATCCTTTCATTGTGTCATCACTGTGTTTATTATCCCTTCACTGTGACATCACTATGCTTATTATCCCTGTACTGTGACATTACTGTGTTTATTTTTCCTGCACGTTGACATCACTGTGTTTATTATTCCTGCACTGTGACATCACTGTGTTTATTATCCCTGCACTGTGACATGACTGTGTTTATTATTCCTGCACTGTGACATCACTGTGTTTATTATCCTTTCACTGTGACATCACTGTGTTTAATATTACTGCACTGTGACATCACTGTGTTTATTATCCTTTCATTGTGTCATCACTGTGTTTATTATCCCTTCACTGTGACATCACTATGCTTATTATCCCTGTACTGTGACATTACTGTGTTTATTTTTCCTGCACGTTGACATCACTGTGTTTATTATTCCTGCACTGTGACATCACGGTGTTTATTATCCCTTCACTGTGATATCACTGTGTTTATTATCCTTTCACTGTGACATCACTGTGTTTATTATTCATGCACTGTGACATCACTGTGTTTATTATCCCTTCACTGTGACATCACTATGCTTATTATCCCTGTACTGTGACATTACTGTGTTTATTTTTCCTGCACGTTGAACTCACTGTGTTTATTATCCCTTCACTGTGACATCACGGTGTTTATTATCCCTTCACTGTGATATCACTGTGTTTATTATCCTTTCGCTGTGTCATCACTGTGTTTATTATCCCTTCACTGGGACATCACTGTGCTTATTATCCCTTCACTGTGATATCACTGTGTTTAATTTTCCTGCACTGTGACATCACTGTTTATTATCCCTTCACTGTGATATCACTGTGTTTATTATTACTGCACTGTGACATCATGGTGTTTATTATCCCTGCATTGTGACATCACTGTGTTTATTATCCCCTCACAGTGACATCACTGTGCTTATTATCCCTGTACTGTGTCATCACTGTGTTTATTTTTCCTGCATCTTGATCACTGTGTTTATTATCCCTTCACTGTGACATCACTGTGTTTATTATCCCTTCACTGTGACATCACTGTGTTTATTATCCCTTCACTGTGACATCACTGTGTTTCTTTTTCCTGCACTGTGACATCACTGTGTTTATTATCCCTTCACTGTGACATCACTGTGTTTATTATCCCTGTACTGTGATATCACTGTGTTTATTATTCCTGTACTGTGATATCACTGTGTTTATTTTTCCTGCACTTTGACATCACTGTGTTTATTATCCCTTCGCTGTGATATCACTGTGTTTATTATTACTGCACTGTGACATCACTGTGTTTATTATCCCTGCTTTGTGACATCACTGTGTTTATTATTCCTGCACTGTGACATCACTGTGTTTATTATCCCTGCATTGTGATATCACTGTGTTTATTATTCCTGGACTGTGATATCACTGTGTTTATTATTCATGCACTGTGTCATTACTGTGTTTATTATCCCTGTACTGTGACATCAGTGTGTTTATTATTCCTGCACTGTGACATCACTGTGTTTATTATCCCTTCACTGTGACATCACTGTGTTTATTATTCATGCACTGTGACATTACTGGCACAGATTTCGTAATCCTAAAGATGGTGAAAGCTTAGACAGGCGGTCTGGACCTATACCAGATTTATCACAGTGGCTCAGGCTGGATGATAAATGTAGTACAGGGATAGACACTTTTCTCTGTCTCTATACCAACTATTGGTTGACTTACTTTGAGACAGATTTTATGCCAAAATTGCATACAAATTTGCAGCAAAATGACGTGTCTTAGGCCATATCTTTTGCCACAAATCTCTACCCACTTCCTGTTAAGCCCCACCCTCTCATTGAACATGTCAGAAAAGAGTGAGGAAACCCTAGAGGTGACAAATTGCACCAATTTGTGCCACTTTTTAGACAGATTTTTGGTGCAAACACATTAGTAAATCTGGGCCACTGTGTTTATTTTTCCTGCACTGTGACATCACTGTTTATTATGCCTGCACTGTGTTTTTATTCCCGTACTCGGATATTAGGACCCATTCACATTACGTTTTTTGATGCTGTTAAAATCTGCCACATATACAGCAGCAGAAACTGCTTCTGTTTCTGCCATGGTTGTTCATTTGAGAGGCCACGGACCCTCTCCCAGCTTAGATGCACTGAATTGAGCTAAGATGCAAGTGGACAGGCACCGTGGATTTCAGCGCGCCACACCAAGAAGAATCATATCCCTTCTTGGAGCAGTCGTGGCTTTACACCGCTGGCCTGCTAACTATTGCGCTGCCTCCCACTGAAACCAATGGGAGGCAGACACCACGTGTCCAACATTCTGCCAGCAATATCAGTGGGAATGGGCCCTTACTATATTTTTTATCCCTGTGGTGGAATAATATTACGTGCATTATCCTGAATTAGCAGATTTTTAAAAGGTATGGCAATGATCCCTATCTTCTTTTCTCACTGATGGTATTTCTTTTTCTGTCCTGCTACCCGTATATTTTGTTTGTTGTGGGGTCTTAGCTCAATGGTGAGCGTCAAGCCAGGCTTTATGGAGACACAGACAGGCTTCTACCCAGATCATTGTACTTGAAGAGACAGAGCACCCAAGCATGTCTTGTCCCCTTACTTCAGGGAGCAATGTCAACATGTATAGGTGAGAACCCTAAGTGGAATATATACCTCGTCTCCCACCTTTCTAGTCACAGTCTTACATCCTCTAAGTTATAACGTGTGATTATGCTTTCTGGGTTTAACTTTTAATTTAGCACATTGATTTTCTAACATAAAATGTCTACAAGATTAATTTCATTATAATGCATTGTTTAGATTGAGGCATGTTCTAATTTTCCGTAAAACTCTAAAGTGTGACTTAATTGCTTATTAATGCAATTTAGCTGTGTCTTTCTTCAGTGTATCCTCTTTAGGGATGTTCATCAACTAAAATAAAGTGGTAAGATGATCTACACTTGACCTCTTTACAGAAACATTTGTTAAGCATATATACAAACCGGATTTCAAAAAAGTTGGGACACTAAACAAATTGTGAATAAAAACTGAATGCAATGATGTGGAGATGGCAAATGTCAATATTTTATTTGTAATAGAACGTAGATGACAGATCAAACGTTTAATCCGAGTAAATGTATCATTTTAAAGGAAAAATACGTCAAATTTTCACGGTGTCATCAAATCCCCAAAAAGTTGGGACAAGTAGCAATAAGAGGCTGGAAAAAGTAAATTTGAGCATAACGAAGAGCTGGAAGACCAATTAACACTAATTAGGTCAATTGGCAACATGATTGGGTATAAAAAGAGCTTCTCAGAGTGGCAGTGTCTCTCAGAAGCCAAGATGGGTATAGGATCACCAATTCCCACAATGTTGTGCAGAAAGATAGTGGAGTAATATCAGAAAGGTGTTACCCAGCGAAAAATAGCAAAGACTTTGCATCTATCATCATCAACTGTGCATAACATCATCCGAAGATTCAGAGAATCTGGAACAATCTCTGTGCGTAAGGGTCAACGCCGTAAAACCATACTGGATGCCCGTGATCTCCGGGCCCTTAAACGACACTGCACCACAAACAGGAATGCTACTGTAAAGGAAATCACAGAATGGGCTCAGGAATACTTCCAGAAACCATTGTCAGTGAACACAATCCACCGTGCCATCCGCCGTTGCCAGCTGAAACTCTACAGTGCAAAGAAGAAGCCATTTCTAAGCAAGATCCACAAGCTCAGGCGTTTTCACTGGGCCGGGGATCATTTAAAATGGAGTGTGGCAAAATGGAAGACTGTTCTGTGGTCAGACGAGTCACGATTCAAAGTTCTTTTTGGAAATCTGGGACGCCATGTCGTCCGGACCAAAGAGGACAAGGACAACCCAAGTTGTTATCAACACTCAGTTCAGAAGCCTGCATCTCTGATGGTATGGGGTTGCATGAGTGCGTGTGGCATGTGCAGCTTGCATGTCTGGAAAGGCACCATCAATGCAGAAAAATATATTCAGGTTCTAGAACAACATATGCTCCCATCCAGACGTCATCTCTTTCAGGGAAGACCCTGCATTTTTCAGCAAGATAATGCCAGACCACATTCTGCATCAATCACAACATCATGGCTGCGTAGGAGAAGGATCCGGGTACTGAAATGGCCAGTCTGCAGTCCAGATCTTTCACCTATAGAGAACATTTGGCGCATCATAAAGAGGAAGGTGCAACAAAGAAGGCCCAAGACGATTGAACAGTTAGAGGCCTGTATTAGACAAGAATGGGAGAGCATTCCTATTTCTAAACTTGAGAAACTGGTCTCCTCGGTCCCCAGACGTCTGTTGTGTGTTGTAAGAAGAAGGGGAAATGCCACACAGTGGTGAAAATGGCCTTGTCCCAACTTTTTGGGGATTTGTTGACACCATGAAATTCTGATTCAACATATTTTTCCCTTAAAATGGTCCATTTTCTCAGTTTAAACTTTTGTTCCGTGATTTATGTTCTATTCTGAATAAAATATTAGAAGTTGGCACCTCCACATCATTGCATTCAGTATTTATTCACAATTTGTATAGTGTCCCAACTTTTTTGGAATCCGGATTGTAAATGTATATATATATATATATATATATATATATATATATGTATATATTCAACAGAGACCTAAAATATGAACTGAGAAGTAAAATATTGAAATATACTGTTACATATACATTGTTATACATAATTAACATTAAGATTTACCATTTACACAGCATCAGATAATGTTACAGAGCAATGTAAGACTTTATGAAGAGGGCTCTGCCATGTTCATGGTCCTGTCTTGGACACTTCTTAGGCTCCATTCACACGTCCGCAATATCGTTCTGCATTTTGCGGCACGGAATTTCGGCTCCATTTATTCCTATGGGGCAGCACGATGTGCTTCCCGGACACGGAATTGCGGATCCGCACTTCCGGGTCCGCACTTCCATTCCGCAAAAAAATAAAACATGTCCTATTCTTGTCCGCAATTGCGGATAAGAACAGGCATATTCTATTAGTGCCGGCAATATGCGGTCCGCAAAATGCGGAACGCTCATTGCCGCTTTCCATGTTTTGCAGATCCGCGGCTCCGTGTATCCACAAAACACGTTGCAGACGTGTGAATGGAGCCTTATGCTGCCATTTGGCATCTCAATAAGGAACTATATTCTTCTCTGGAAACTATACTTCTAGGGGAGCATACCTATGTTACAAAGCATCCACTGGAGAATTACACAGTTTTTCTCTTTCAAGCATTTTCACAGAATGAAGCCATATAATTATATGATCTTTCTATTCAGGCTTCCTGCAAGCTATGGTTTTGTTTCCGGTCATAAAAACAGAAAAAAACAGATTTGGCACTGAAAACAATGTAAGTCAGTGGTGACGGATCCATTTTTTTAGGAGCCTAAAAAAATGGATCTGTCATCCATTAACTCTCAATGTATTTAGTGACGATCCGTTTTTTTCCGTTTTGATTTCACACAACCGCATCCTAACGGAACAGATGTATCCTGATGCTCAAAATCAAAATGGATCCATTTAAGTCTGGTATTGAGATCCCCTGCCTGATCTCAATACTGGAATTAACAACACAAGTGTGAAACTGACTTTATAACCTGTTAATATCTCATGAAGACAATTCTACTTTTAAAGAGAAGCCACCTATAATTTCTGGTGATTAACAGAAGCCACTTCTGGTCACACATTTCAACTGCATAGGCCGTTGCAGGGAAAATTGTACAAGTTTACCATTCCAAAAAATGACCATCCATGTAATTTATAAATCAGCCAGGTCTGCCAGAACGGGATCCAGTCCTTCTCATACACAGATTTCCTCCATGAGATGTCTCCTATAAGTGTCCATTAACAAAAATGTCTTTTTAACAACATAAACAATCAGATTTGCCACAACTTTAATAGTTTTACTTATTGTGCTTGGATTTCAATGGACAGAAATCTTCTGCATCCATCAGAACACTTAAAAAAAAAAAAACTTTGCTTGTTTGTAGAAAATACAAGGATGAAATATTGTCCACGACTCTGACTGCGTTATTAGCGTAAGTCCTTGTTGCAGAATGTCTGAGACTTTCCCATATAACTGAACTCCATGCACATATTGCAGAAACAACCCTGTACAAATGTATGGACCTGACTGTTCAGTCTCTGAAATTTCTGCAATAATTTGCAGAATAAACCCTTATAGAGCGGCAGACTCTTTATACATAGACAATTATTGAAGGGCAGCAGGAGAACCATTGGAGTTTATGTATTAAAAGGATTTTGCAGGGCTTTTATATTGGTGACCTATCTTTAGGACAAGTTATCAATATTAGATCGGTGGAGCTTGACTCCAGGAACTCCTGCAAATCAGCTGATTGCACAGCACACAGTACACCGGAACCAGACATAGTTCCATACACTGTGTAGGGGCCAGGTTTGGTAACTTACAAGGTGTACAGTGCTGTGCCTGGTTCTGGTAGGCCATTTCTTCTTTAAGCTGATTGGCGAGGGGGCCTAGGGTCGTAAGCAGACTGGCCAACAGGGGTACAGAGGAATCTCCCTGTGGGCCCCTGAGAAAATTGAGCTCCCTGATCACCAGCACAGCATCTTAAATAACCTATATCAATATAAAAAACTGGGTAGGACTATCCAGTTTATTCTTATAAAGGTTAAGATGGCCCCTAGGAATAGATGCGGGACAGACAGTATCCTCTTCCCTGGGACCCACCTTTTGAAGTTGTTGCAGAGACCCTCATAATCAATCATCTTGTAGCATTGTGTTGCTGTCTTTCTCTGTGTGAGCAGGTAATATTTGCATGTCGCCGCAACTTGGGCCCCCAGAATGAATTTTACTGGAATGGAAAATTAAAAAAGTTATGGCTATTGGGAATTATGGCTATGTTGGAAGGAAAAAACTAAAATGCAAAACCAAAAATGGTCCCTCTACTACATGTTCTGAAAACAATACAAACAATGAAGAACTTTAAAAAACGGAATGAGAATAAATATAAATATGTACACATTAAAATTGTAAATGGCTATGTTCTGTCAAATGGAAAACTTTTTAACACTGTAAACATAAATCCCCTTTAAAAAAAGAATGATTTCTATATTCCAATGGTAAAATTAAAAAACTATACAAATATACGCATACTATGAACCAGATGATATTCCGCTTTAAAAATGTATTAGGGTTAAAACTAGGTTGTTCCAAACATGGTGGATGGACCAAATTTGGCCACAGGATTATTGCCATAAGGGACAGGAGCCTGAAAACTAATAGCTGGGAGGAACCCACCGATTCCTGGCTGTGTGTATCTGTTGTCACTTGAGATGATGTTGAAGAGCGAGTCAACCATTCCAGTTCGGGGGCGGATTTGGAACCTAAAGTGGCTCTGGAAAAAATACTTGCGGCCCCATGTAATAGAAGGGTCTAAATTGACAGGAGGCAGGGCAACAAAAGTAGAGGGGTTAACAATACCAAAGTGCAAAATACCATATACCCCAGTTCCACACAATATACTGCCCTAAAAGCTGTCCCTCACAGTTGGCCATCAATAGCGGCTATATTCTGTCCTCCTTCTCCAGTTGTCTCTAATTAAGATATGGAGAAGGGGACTTAGGAGGTACGATGTGGGACATAGTTGAATTAAGAAAGGGCTTGTTGCTGGCCGGGTAAATTACTGATTCTCAAAGTATTAATTACCACTTAGAGCTTATTGTGTACTGAGCCAGTGGCAATGATGGGGGCTTGGGCAGCCCCTGGGCATCGACCGACCGGGAAATTTCCCTGTAAGGCTTAGGCCAATCCACCCCTCATTCCAGCACAGCTGAATTGTGGGTCAAAACACGACTGCTGGATGACAGGGACAGCTCTGGCATATTGCTGCGGCTGCTACCCCCCCCCCCCCCTTCTTCTGCTGCTACTTGTGCCAGCGACAACAACATTTTCGGCACTGCCCATTCCTTTGGAGGGCCCAGGCAGCCGTCCGTTGGCCATAGTGTACAGTAGTTGTGTCAGTAATGTAATTAACTATAAATGTCACAGAAAAAAGATTTAAAAACAAAGATAAAAACTTCCTGCATGATATGATAAATAAATATATAAATAAGCGGATGTGCATGGTTACATTTATGAAAAAAAATCACAGAAAACAAATAATAATGCACTAACACAATAAATGCAAACATTATATATGGACTAAGCCCTCATTCTGATATAATAAAATCTGAGATTCTTAGACAATATATTTTGATCAAAACACATCTGTGTCCGCTTACCCCCACCAAGGTGGTCTCAGTCAGGCAGGTCCTGCTCTAAACCTACCTATGCTGTTGGGCATCTATGTTCAGGAGAGCAGACCCTGCACATATAGTGTGCTGCTCCTAGTTACCTCTTTGTGCATCCAGTAACCAATGAGAGGAGGAGCAAGCACAGCTATATGTACCACTTAAAGGGGTTCTCCGGGAATTAAGAAAATGAAAATACAGAAATATTACTTTATTATAAATACATTCCCAAATACCTTTCATTAGTTATAATGGCTCGTTTTGTCTAGGGGGCAATAATTAGGGGAAACAAAATGGCCACTGTCCTATTAGTACAGACAAACCCTGTCCTAATCACACAGGAGGACAAGTTACTTCACAACACTGAGGTAAAGAGCTGCCTCATCCTCCTCTCTGCTCTGCTTGTCAGGGATTATGATCCTGAATACAGTTTAATATGATATTTAGCTGAATCTTTGTGGAAATAGAGTTTATGAGGAGACATGAGGTACAGAGAGGACGGACAGGACAGACTGTGGTAATGTGGGGCTGTGGTAATGGAGACTGCATACAAGAGCTGCTGCTCATTAGCCACATCTTCTCATGGACTCAATTCCTACAAAGATTCACCTAAAGATCGTATCATCTCTATTTAGGATCACATACAATGTATTTTGTTTCCGTGTTCCGCTTTTTTTGCGGATAGGATGTGGACCCATTCATTTCAATAGGTCCGCAAAAAATGCTGACAGCACACCGTGTACTATCCGCATCCGTATGTCCGTTCCATAGCCCCGCAAAAAAAAATAGAGCATGTCTTATTCTTGTCCGTTTTGAGGACAAGGATAGGCATTATTACAATGGATCCGCAAAAAAAACAGACGTCAGACGTTTTTTTTTTTTTGTGGATCCGCAATTTGTGGACATCAAAACACATGCTGTCGTGTGCATGTAGCCTAACTATGAATGCTACAGCAGTTGAACAAGATGCTTGTGGTGATTATACTCAACCTGCAGTCTCCCAGCTGTCTTCCTGTGTTCTCCCTAAGTGTAAAAAACTTTTCCTATGATCTCCCTGCACTATGCCTATCCAATTTTATTTTTATACAGTTTTTAGCAACACCGTCCTTAGCTCATGAGCACTTGTCATGTCTCTCCCTATGCTATAGGGGATGGCTATCATGGATTGGCTGGCTGCACGGCATTATGGGTGATCTTGCATTTACAGGCTTACATAGGCTACATAAAATAATAAAATATAAAATAATAAAATAGCTTTACCAGAAACCCACTCACTGCACAATATACCTCAACATACTTCAGATGGGACAGTGTCCACCCCAAGCACATAAAAAAACTCCATCATCTACAGTCAAGTTGTTAGAATAGATACAACAGCATATGTGTCACGGTCCCTCAGGTGACTGATGTCAAGGAAATCAAGGAGATTGGCTGAGCGTGGAGGAATGTAACAGCCTCCTTGATTTCTCTTGATTCAGTGTTGATAGGGTTAATGACCACTTCTCTTCTCTCAGCGGTTGCTCAGTGTTCATCACTTCTACCCTTTATTATTATTATTTATTATTAAAGTGCCATTCATTCCATAGTGCTGTACATATGATAAGGGGTGCACATACATAATACAGACAATTGCACTAATTATAAACAAATAGAGTTACAAACTGGTACAGAAGGAGAGAGGGCCCTGCTTGTGAGGGCTTGCAATCTACATGGTATGGGAGAAGGATACAGTAGTTGCGGGTGAAGTTGGTCATAGCGGTATAGAGGCAGCAGGGTCACTGGTTGTAGGCTTGTCTGAAGAGGTGGGTTTTCAGGTTTCCTTTGAAGGATTCCACTGTAGGTGAGAGTCTGATATGTTGGGGCAGTGAGTTCCAGAGTATGGGAGATGCACGGGAGAAATCTTGGAGGCGATTGTGGAGAGGAGAGGAGAGAAGGAGGTCTTGTGAGGATCGGAGAGTGCATGTGGGGATGTATTGGGAAAGTAGCTCAGAGATATAGGGAGGGGACAGCCTTGTATGTATTTGTTAGTACTTTGAAGTGAATTCGCTGGGCAATGGGGAGCCAGTGAAGGGATTGGCAGAGGGTGAGAGGTGAATTAGTCGGGCAGCAGAGTTGAGGATAGATTGGAGGGGGGTGTGAGTGCTAGATGGAAGGCCACAGAGGAGAGTGTTGCAGTAGTCTAGGCGGGAGATGATGAGGGCATGTACAAGCATTTTCGCAGATTCAAAGTTAAGGAAAGCGTGGATGCGGGAGATGTTTTGAGTTGGAGGCGGCAGGTGGTGGAAAGGGCTTGGATGTGCAGTCGGAAGGAAAGGGCAGAATCCAAGGTCACTCCAAGGCAGCAGACTTGGTTGACCGGGGATAGTGTGCAGCCATTGATTGTGATAGATAGGTCTGTTGGGGGGGTTGAGCAAGAAGGGGGAAAGATGATAAATTCTGTTTTATCCATGTTAAGTTTTAGAAAGTGAAAGGCGAAGAAGGATGATATAGAAGATAGACATTGTGGGATTCTTGATAGTAAGGTGGTGATGTCTGGACCAGAGAGGTAGATTTGGGTGTCGTCAGCGTAGGAGTGATACTGAAAGCCATGGGACTCTATGAGCTGTCCCAGGCCAAAAGTATAGATAGAGAAGAGCAGGGGTCCTAGGACAGAGCTTTGCGGGACACCAACAGAGAGGGAATGAGACTAGGAGGTGGTGCGGGAGAGGGCCAGGTCAGTGATGCCAAGAGATGAGAGAGTTTGCAACAGAAGGGAGTGGTCAACAGTGTTGAAGCCAGAGGATAGCTCAAAGAGAAGGAGGACAGAGTATTGTTTCTTGGTTTTGGCTGTTAGTAGGTCATTGGTGACTTTGATAAGGGCAGTCTCAGTCAAGTGGTGGGGTCGGAAGCCAGATTGTAGGCGGTCAAAGAGGGAGCAGGAGGAGAGGTGAGAGGACAGTGAATGTCTGAATGGACATGTTGTTCAAGTAGCTTTGAGGCATATGGAAGAAGTGATATGGGGCGATAACTGGACAAAGCAGATAGGTCAAGTGAAGGCTTTTTGAGGATGGGTGTAATGGTAGCATGTTTAAAAGCAGATGGGAAGACACAAGAGGTTAGTGATAGGTTGAAGAGATGAGTTAGGGTTGGGATACTGTGGTGAGGTTAGGGATGAGGTGGGATGACAAGTGCGCAGGTGGTCAGATTAGATCTGGAGAGTAGAGTAGAGAGTTTTTCTTCTGTAAGAAGTTTTTCTTCTCCATCTCTTTATAGTCTCAACCCACCCTTCTGACTATGCGGTTGATAGCTTAATTTGGGTTTGGCTGTGCTGGTGTGAGATCCTCTCTGGTGTCCCGGTTCTTCCATCTCTACAGAAGTTAAGTGTTGCGTTTGTTTGTATTTGTTATACTCCCTGTTGTTGTATCTGGGCCTGAGACAGAGGCTTCCATTCGTCCATCTGGGGAGGAATGGGTTGTCTGTGGTCCTATACTTATTCCAGGGCCTTATAGGGAAATCAGGGCCTAGGTATACTGCTTATGAATATTCCTACCTTCAAGGTCTATTCATATTGATAGGTAGTCAGGGCCTGGATTAGGGTTGTCTAGGAGGTGACCTGTTTCTTCCCTAGTTTCCAGGCCCAGTTACTGTTTCCCTTCCCTCCTGTGTTCAGTGTGGGATTTCCCTCCTACACTAATTGTGACAATATGTTCAAATACTTCAGACAGGAACACCTTGGAAGTCTCACACAGACATTTTTGAGAGGGGATACCATCCAATTACAGTAGAAAACAAAATTACCAAAGCACAAAAGAAAAAAATCATCTCTAGTAGTCAGCTAAAAGAAAAACTAGTCTGGAAATTCTAAGGAGGGTTGGAGACTACATCAAATACTACAAAAATATGAAATCTATATTTCCAGACCAGAACTACAAGATCGTAGGTACCTTCACTTGCACCATATCAAATGTGGTCTATTTGATTGTATGTACCAAATGTCCCACTTGGGTTCTCAAAAGCTTAGAACAAGAATGAACTGTCATCAACACAATAAAAGAAGACAGGAAGGATTTACCTAAACTGAAACACTTTTGCAGCCTTGGCCACAACATCACAGACAGATGAAAAATCAATTTTTTTTAAATCTTCTATTTAGTGCCTAACATGGCACAAATATATTTTTTACTTAAACATGTGGAACCTGTATGCCTTCATGCCCAACCGTATATCATCTTGTTTCCAGGCTAGAGATGGCCCAACAGGGTGCTAGAACGTCTTTTCAATTGTATAGTTTTCCCAACAAACTTATCCTTTCACTCTAATATTGTAATTCCTTCCGTATATCATCATTACATTCACACATAGAAAGTTTAATTTGATTCAAACAAGTCCTTTTTGTTGGTCAATGAGTGTTAACGTTATCATGACTGGCTTAATGCTTTAATGCAACAAAATCACTGTCACGAGGGTGTCAAGAGCCACGCCTGACTCCGTTGTACCCGGGGTCAGGAGGTCGCAGCGGTTGGCTGCACGCTCTATGTCAGATAGGGAAGTATCCTTATTGTAGCTTTCTGGGTTTGCTTTACAAACCCTTTTGGCTCACTCAGGGATCCGTAGCTCCTTCTCTCAGCTGTTCCTTGTCCAGCACTCCCAATCCTCCTTATATTCCCCTCTCACACTTCTCTGGTTGCCAGATATAGAGCTTCCTGCCTGGACATCTATTCTGACCCACTGGAGCTGTGTTGCTGCGTTCTCTGAGTGTTGCCTTAGAACGCTACCCTCCGGATCCCTGTTGGACCTTTGTGGACAATTGTTGCCGTCCACCTGGGTGTTTGTGTTTGTCTGTGTTTGTCTGTCCTCTCCCTGGTGTTTCCCTCTTAGTGCAGTGGTGAGGACTAGCGATCCCACCGGCCCGTTCATTATCTAGGGCTCATTTCAGGGAAAGCCAGGGTTTAGGCACGTGATCGCCGCACGGGTGAGGAACCCGTCTAGGGACGTCAGGGCAGGCAGGTGCCAGCTGCAAGGTGAGTTAGGGGTCACCACCTTTCCCTCTCCCTTGGGCAGGGCTTTCCCTGGGTTTTTCTTTGTTAAAAAGAAAGATGGGGGCCTGCGTCCTTGCCTAGATTTTCGTGAATTAAATCGGATAACCATCCGAGACCCATACCCTCTTCCTCTCATTCCTGACCTGTTTAACCAGATTGTGGGTGCTAGGTGGTTCTCCAAACTCGATCTTAGGGGGGCCTACAATCTGATTCGTATTAAAGAGGGGGATGAGTGGAAAACAGCTTTTAACACCCCTGAGGGGCATTATGAAAATCTAGTTATGCCTTTCGGCCTGACCAATGCGCCTGCCGTCTTTCAACATTTCGTTAATGACATTTTTAGTCATCTAATCGGCAGGTTTGTGGTAATATACCTAGATGATATTTTAATTTATTCGTCTGATCTGAGAACACATGAAGAGCATGTCAGACAAGTACTACAGGTCCTACGGACGAATGAATTATATGCTAAAATTGAAAAATGTGTTTTTGCCGTTCAGGAGATACAATTCCTAGGTTATTATTTATCTGCGTCAGGTTTCCGTATGGATCCTAGGAAGGTCCAGGCAATTTTGGATTGGGATCTTCCTGAGAACCTCAAAGCACTACAACGGTTCTTGGGCTTCGCGAATTTCTATAGGAAATTCATTAAAAATTATTCGGTGATCGTAAAACCCCTTACTGACATGACTAGGAAGGGGACTGATTTTTCTAAATGGTCTGACGCCGCTAAAGTTGCTTTTTCCTCTCTAAAAGAGAGGTTTACCTCAGCACCTGTACTAGTCCAACCTGATGTCTCTCAGCCTTTTATTGTTGAAGTCGATGCATCAGAGGTGGGAGTGGGGGCTGTGCTGTCTCAGGGTCCGTCTCCTGGCAAATGGCGTCCTTGTGCTTTCTTTTCTAAAAAACTATCTGCAGCAGAACAGAACTACGATATTGGCAATAGGGAACTGTTAGCTATTAAACTTGCGTTTGAGGAGTGGCGTCACTTTTTAGAGGGGGCAGTCCACCCCGTCACTGTGTTTACGGACCACAAAAATCTGCTGTACCTCGAATCAGCTAAGCGTCTCACCCCTAGACAGGCTAGGTGGTCGCTATTTTTTACCAGGTTTAACTTTGTGATTACCTATCGTCCTGGGGTAAAGAATACCAAGGCTGATGCACTATCTCGTTGTTTCCCTGGAGGGGGTAATGTGAGTGATCCGGTACCCATTCTACAAAGAGGAGTGGTTGTTTTTGCGGTACACTCTGCTTTGGAGGGGAAGGTGCTAGAGGCCCAGGGGGACGCCCCGGTCTCTTGCCCCTCAGAGAAATTGTTTGTACCGTTGAACCTACGTCTCGAATTATTAAAGGAACATCATAATTCGGCACTTGCTGGGCACCCGGGTAGTAAAGCAACCTTAGAGCTATTGTCTCGTCGTTTTTGGTGGCCAAGGTTGCGTCAGGATGTAATGGATTTTGTGTCCTCTTGTTCTACCTGTGCGCGCGCAAAAGTTTCACATACACGTCCTGCAGGGTCTCTATTACCACTCGTCATTCCCAATAGACCATGGACACATCTGTCTATGGATTTTATCACTGACTTACCTTTGTCTGCGGGTAAAACAGTGATTTTGGTAGTAGTGGACAGGTTTAGCAAAATGGCACACTTTATTGCGTTACCCGCACTACCTAATGCTAAAACTCTTGCTCAGGTATTCGTCAGTGAGATCGTGAAGCTTCACGGGGTCCCCTCCGATGTTGTTTCGGATCGGGGAACCCAGTTTATTTCTAAATTTTGGAAAGCTTTTTGTTCCCGTTTGGGGGTTCACTTGTCCTTTTCCTCAGCTTTCCATCCTCAGTCGAATGGACAGACTGAGCGTACCAACCAAAACCTGGAGACATATCTAAGATGTTTTGTGTCTGAAAACCAAGAGTTGTGGTCGTCATATTTACCGTTAGCTGAGTTTGCCATAAATAATCGCCGTCAGGAATCCACTGGCAAGTCACCTTTTCTTGGTGCATATGGTTTTCATCCCCAATTCTGTACTTTCAAAGAGGGGGGGTCTTCTGGGGTTCCCGAAGAGGAACGGTTTTCGTCATCTCTTTCATCAGTATGGCAGAAGGTGCAAGCTAACTTGAAAAATATGGGAGGTAAATACAAATGCATGGCTGATAAGAGACGGTCGCCAGGTCCGGACCTAGGAGTGAATGACTATGTGTGGTTGTCTACTAGGAATATCAAGTTGAAGGTTCCCTCTTGGAAACTGGGTCCTAGGTTTATTGGTCCTTACAAGATTGTAGCCATCATCAACCCCGTGGCTTTTCGCCTGGAGTTACCTCAGACTTTTAAAATCCATAATGTCTTTCATAAATCGTTACTCAAAAAATATGTTCCACCTCTAGAACCGTCACCGCTGCCACCCCCTCCTGTTGTCGTGGATGGTAGTTTGGAATTTCAGATATCCAAAATTGTTAATTCTCGTCGGGTCCGCCGCTCTCTCCAATATCTGGTGCACTGGAGAGGTTACGGTCCCGAGGAAAGAATGTGGGTTCCTGCGTCTGAGGTAAACGCCGACAGGCTAGTCCGGATTTTTCATGCCTCTCATCCTGAGAGACCTGGTCCTGAGTGTCCAGAGGCCCCTCGTAGAGAGGGGGGTACTGTCACGAGGGTGTCAAGAGCCACGCCTGACTCCGTTGTACCCGGGGTCAGGAGGTCGCAGCGGTTGGCTGCACGCTCTATGTCAGATAGGGAAGTTTCCTTATTGTAGCTTTCTGGGTTTGCTTTACAAACCCTTTTGGCTCACTCAGGGATCAGTAGCTCCTTCTCTCAGCTGTTCCTTGTCCAGCACTCCCAATCCTCCTTATATTCCCCTCTCACACTTCTCTGGTTGCCAGAGATAGAGCTTCCTGCCTGGACATCTATTCTGACCCACTGGAGCTGTGTTGCTGCGTTCTCTGAGTGTTGCCTTAGAACGCTACCCTCCGGATCCCTGTTGGACCTTTGTGGACAATTGTTGCCGTCCACCTGGGTGTTTGTGTTTGTCTGTGTTTGTCTGTCCTCTCCCTGGTGTTTCCCTCTTAGTGCAGTGGTGAGGACTAGCGATCCCACCGGCCCGTTCATTATCTAGGGCTCATTTCAGGGAAAGCCAGGGTTTAGGCACGTGATCGCCGCACGGGTGAGGAACCCGTCTAGGGACGTCAGGGCAGGCAGGTGCCAGCTGCAAGGTGAGTTAGGGGTCACCACCTTTCCCTCTCCCTTGGGCAGGGCTTTCCCTGTTTTCCTCCCTGTGCGTGTTGCCGGTCATTACAATCACTTTACAGTAATGCAACAAATTGAGTTAAAGTGACCACCTTGGCTGTGACTGGAGTCAAGAAAATGCTGGCTACATCTGTACCATGTGCTACTGTATATTGGGGAACACACTACACCACTGGACATACTGGTAAGGTGTTACTCCCTCTCTATAGATATACCACTGCTCCATCCATTCTGATGGTGTTTGTTAGGAAGCAAAGAAATTAAACCTCTGTGAGATACTATATTTGCCCTAAGGTAAGGGAATAGATAAAACATGAATCTGTACAAAGATACTTTTTCCTTTTTTTTCATTAGTTAAAACCATGTAGCTGTGCATCTATCCATCAAACTCTAGGTGTCTTAAAATTAAAGCTTTATAATTGATCTTTAGCAATAACTGTGAGGAATAGATTTCTGAGGCATTAAACACTTCTGAGTCAGTACACTATGTGAAATGCTCAATTCACAGATATTGTAATGGATTGTTCTTTTACATAAGATGTTGAAAGGAAAAAAGAAAACGGGTAAAATCATTGTCAAGTGTATGTGCTGGTACTTATGTATAAGTACCTTTTAAGTGACCTCTTTACAATATGCTCCACTAGAAAATGTCTCTGTCTTTGTGAATTTGTGTAGGCACTAGTCCCTACCATGTCAGGGTCCATATCCTAAATCACTTGAATATTTTGTGTTTAAAATCTGTAATAAACTCTAGTAATCAGTATTTCTATAACTAGTTTTTCTTTCCTTCCTCTCCTTTCTTTCAATTCCACTGTATGGAATATTTAAATCGATCCAATAGTGAAGCACTGTTTTCAGTACCAAATTTATTATACTCACAAACATATGTAAAATACAGGCAACAAGTTAAAACCACTCTAGCGATCATGCCCGACCCGGGTTTCGCTCCAAGCTTCATTAGGGGTGTGTCTCACCGACTTTCCTACATGACTTTGAATACCCTTCTACCCTTCCCCCTGTTTGCCTATAGCTTATTTAAAACTTATATTAAAATGACCTTACCTCCTCACTTACCCTTCAAAGTTATCATTACTGGTTTGTCTAGGCCACTATCAATACCTTCTCAATTGACACCCATGTAAAAGATAAAGGTATCCTGTCTAATCCCACTCAAAGATATATTAGGTTGCTCAACCTTGAACATAGCTATGATTTCTTAATGTATTTACATACATCCAAGTTATAAAGATCTGATTTGGACCCTACCGTCTGTTATGTTTTGAGACAGTTCTTTCTTCCTTTGTTGTCTGACAGTTCAGCCGAATTTTTTGGCCCACAGCTGAAGGTTCTCACTAATCCTCATTAGCCTCAGGGTTACTGTACCTTGAACTTACTGCTTCTTATTAACATGATATATGTAATAGCTGCTCAGTGGACTGGAATTCCTATCACTATATGTCTGCTTCATTTGTAACACTTCTCGTCTACTTGAATGGGGATTGTCCATTCAAACTTCTTCATTTGTACTGTGTACCTTGCTTGTACTTTACGAACTGTACATGTTTGTTACTTTTTTTTTCTTTATTGAAAAATTTAAAAAATAAAGAATTTACAAAAAAAAACTTATATTAAAATTATATAACCAGCAAAGTGTCCCCTGGCAGTCCACTAATACATACAGTTACCCATAATCTTTTTCCCCATATTTTATTATTTGCCTTCATTCATTCATAAGCTGCTCATTCACAAATTCTCCCCAGTCCATCCGCTAATACAGGGAATCTCACGTGATGTCCACTCTCCAGCCCTGATTGGCCAGTGGCGACCCACCCCCCATCACCCATACTTAGTTTATAGTAGAGAAGTCCTGCATTACCGCTACTCAACCAGAAATGGCTTCAGGTCTAGTTCCACGTTGAGCCCCTGCGGTTGGATCGTATCTAGCCCATATATCCACTTAAACTCTCGCCAGTCTGTCTTTGCAACAACATCACCTCCCCGCCAATCTCCTCTTACTAGTTCCATTCCAGCAAAAATAAGTCATCTAGGGTTTTTCTGGTGGACATTTTTAAAATGCATGGAAATGTCATGCGTTTCCAGACCTTTTTTGATGTTTCTTATATGTTCCTGTACGCAAACTTTGAGTTTTCTCATAGTGCGTCCCACATACTGGAGGCCACAGGGGCACTCCAGCATGTAGACAACACCCGAGCTCTCACACGTAATTTGTCCTTTAATTTTTAAAATCTTTGTTTCTTTTGTTCGAATGGATTATCGATGTTCTCATTTGCTTATTTTCTCTACTCCTATTTTTACATGGGGGACAAAAACCACACCATGAGAATTGATCCTGTCCTTTTCTCCCGTCTCCCACCGGAATAGTACTATGCACTAGATGTTTTTTGAGATTCAGAGCTTTTTTTGAAAATAAAGTCAATGCGGTTCGAGATTTCTTTTCCTAAGACCGGGTCATTTTTTAACACTGTCCAGTTTTTTCTAATGGCATTTTTTATAAGACCAGCATGTTTAGTATACTGGGTGAGCCCCTGATGAAGCTTGGAGCGAAACCCGGGTCGGGCAGGATCGGTAGAGTGGTTTTAGCTTGTTGCCTGTATTTTACATATGTTTGTGAGTATAATAAATTTGTTTTAAATTGGTACTGAAAACAGTGCTTCACTATTGGAGCGATTTAAATATTCCATACAGTGGCATTGAAAGAAAGAAGAGGAAGGAAAGAAAAACGAGGTGTTTGGATTAGTTTGATGTACCTGCATGATCATCTGCACTCGTGAGTATAATCATACGAGTGTTGTTAGCGTTGAGTTACAATACTTGGAAAGGAATACTTGTGGGACCTGATGATTTTGCCTATTTGATTAAAGTGGATGATTTGAGCTTAAAGAGTTTTTTCCCCAATTTGGATAGGGAATGTGCGGTTCCATAAAAATGCATTGACAGAAACCCATGTGGGTAGCATACTACCTCTGCAGGTTGTTCTCCTTCCCTGCCATTCCCTTGGCAAGTCTCCCGCTCTTGTTCATGTCACATTGTGCTCCCTCACTGTATTAGTTCCTAGTTACAGTCTCTTATAATCAGGTCAGGTATAGATTGGCATTTCTGAGGCCTGAAGTAAAATTATGTTGGGGGTGAGGGGTGGGGGGCAACTGCACCACTAAAGGTCTGACTTGTACCACAAAGTTCTGCCCCATAGCACTGGTAAGCTTTGCCCATCTCACTGCTAATATGATGAACCCTTATGTGCCCTACGCATGGTATAATGCCATTATGTGCCCCCACACAGTATGACACCTTCTTATATACCTCCAACACAGCATAATGCTCCCTTATGCGCCCCAACACAATAGAGTGCCCTTTACAGTATATGCTCCAGCACATTATGGTGCCCCTTTAGTGTACCCAATACAATATTGTGACCTCTTATGTGCCTCCCAACACAGAATGGTTTCCCTTGTGTCTCCAAAATCAATCAGCTAGCCCAGATTACTATGATGAACAGAGCAGATTTCTGGCTGTAGATCTGCTCTGGTATGTCTGGTGGCTAGGTACAGTAGATGCGATGATGTTACGTCATTAAGCCTGCCAGCACCACATTGCTGGGGAATAGTGGAGTTGACAGCCCCCTACATCACCATTGTATTCAAATGTATAGGTGTCCCGAGAACAGCTGAAAGTTGTTCCACTGCCTGGGGAACCCAGCTGCCAGGGGCAACAGGGGCACCCATTATCTCTGGTTCCTCACAGAATCGTGTTGTCTGCATGGTGGCCAAATCTGTCCCTGCCTATAACGCCTAGTAGTACAGTAGAAATTAGCATGTTCAACCTGCAAGCTGAAGCTGAACTACAGATCGAAAAACATAGCCAGCGAGCTAGAAACATCACGTTTTGGGTAAGTAAGAGGTAAGCAATTATATAATAAACTACTAATATAATATTTATGTAATAAACTACTAAAAAGATTTCATTACTATATATTGAGGATTTTTACTTTGCATTGCATACTTTCAATAGGAATATATTTTAGTATTCTAAGGCTGGCAGAGAGGGGCACCAAAGAAAAATTTGAAATGGCCCTTCCTTTTAGTTCTTGTTCACCAAAATGATCCAGGGACAGGAGGGCCAGACACTTTCTGATTTAGGGTACTTTCACACTAGCATTAATATTTTCCGGTATTGAGATCCGTCATAGGGTCTCAATACAGGAAAAAAAACGCTTCAGTTTTGTCCCCATTTATTGTCAATGGAGACAAAACATAACTTAACAGAACGGAATGCTCCAAAATGCAGCATGCAGCATGCAGCATGTTGCGGTTTGCTTTCCATCATGGGATGCGGGGCAAAACGGATTTTCTCATTTTGACACAATAGAAAACGGATCCAACCTCAATTGACTTTCAATGGAGTTCATGACGGATCTGTCTTGGCTATGTTACAGATAATACAACTGGATCCGTTCATAACGGATGCAGATGGTTGTATTATCAGTAACGGAAGCGTTTTTGCTGAACCCTGCCGGATCCAGCAAAAATCCTAGTGTGAAAGTAGCCTTACAGTAGTAGACAAAAGCTACAAAGTTTAAATAGGAAAAGACCATGTAGACGTGGCAAGCTGATAATGAGAAAAAATCTAAAGAAAATGATGAGGATTCTTGTTCGGTAGTAAAATATTGGTTAGAGTGTATGGCTGGTAAGCATCTCGGTGATTAGCATGTCAAGAAGCAGGTGTTCCTCCACATTAAATATGCAGAAATGAAAAAGTAGAGAAAAGTAAAGAAAAAGGAAACATTTGGGCATTAGGGATTTATATGCATGTTTATGCATCTTGTATGATCGTTCCTTCTGTGGGCTCCTGTGGGCACTATAATCCCCTTAGTTTTGTTTTACATTTCTCTCACCTAGGAAAGCACAAGCAGACATTTTATAGTCAGCGGAGACATATAAAGTGACTATAAATGTATATAAATGTCAACATTCAATATATATATATTTATTTATACAATACATAGCACAAGTTCTCTTCTGAATTTTTATGATGGTAAATCAAGCAGACAATGGATACATGTACAACCCCTACAAATATGCAAAATATAGGCAGAAAAGGATTTATATATAGGTACTAATGATTTAGCTTCGTAATAACCACCCATGTTCCTTTTTACAGTGGTCGCTAAGGGGCTGCGGGCTAGGGTGCTGCCTTTTTATGGCGGCGCTTTAGCCCAAGCTAACACTAAAATGAAATGATAAAAACGATAAAAAGATTTTTTTGATGATGTGTATCACAGCGTTCACTGAAAATGTTGGCGCAGAGATGCTGACAGGAGGCTTTTTTTCTCCTCTCATAAGAGAGAGAAGAGATAAAGCCTTTGATGTCTGGATCGGGCACCTCAGTGTCCGGATCAGGTTTCCATTGTACCGATCCAACCTCCTCCATAGCCCCTCCATGCTCAGGCTTTGCCTTCAGTACAGTAATGATCAGGGACCATTCCATCGGTCCCTGATCATGTGATCTCTATGATAACCCTGAAAAGATTGAATTATTACATATTGAAGATTTTTACTTTGTGTTGCATACTTTCAATAGGAATCAAGTTTTGTATGCTGGGAAATCCTAATTTAAGGCATACATAGCAAAGTGGGGCACCAAATTAAAATTCTAAATAGCCCTTCCCGTTGATATAGGAGTATATTTACTAACACAACCAGGACAGGAAGGATGCCCGTTTTTATGGTCCCAGTTGCCCATCCAACCAGGCATTTGCAATTACCCCTGTTTTTAAATGTGCCATACAGTTTCCAATTATTAATTTCATTTAATACCAAAAAGTGTGAGTGGGGTTCCTTTCAGGAATCTCAATTTATTCTTATTTTCTGCTTAGTTTGTAGGTTTTCCAGGGAGAGAGGGATCCTTTTGGGACACAAACTATTTTTTATTAAGGCAGTTTACTGTGCAGAAGTCCTCATTTGTCTGTTCCAAAATGTGGACCACCTCAAATGTTCTTAGCCACAAATAAACATCAGCCCACTATTGCTGGGCAACCATTGTTGCCTATGTGGTTCATGCATTTTAGTGAAAATTTTCAGATCCCCCCCCCCCCAAAAAAAAACCCAGGTTATGATTGCCTAAGTAAATTGAGGCCTTTGATTACTCTCCTGAAGGAATAATTCCTAGACCCCCACATATCTGATAAGAATTTATTAGTGGGTGAATTCTTAAAAGGTCATCATTTTCATCATTTCATTTTTTATGGCTATGTCCTGCCACATAAAGCTGTTAATGCATTCACATTACTGTATCATGATTTAGGTATGATATTTTTTTATTTGAAGGATTTTTAATACCAATACACTAAGGGCTTTATTAAAGGGGTTGGCCACTCTCCATGTATTTGCTACTACTGTGTGGGAAGCAGGGAAAAAGTTAATTTCCTAATATATGTCATTAAGCAGATCTGCCTGTTTCTTCTATTATCTGAAGCCATGCCCCCTAAGCCCGCTCTGCCCTGCAGCCGAATCCGTCCATAACTGCACGCGACATGGAGGAGCTTCACAAGAAGCTCGTCCATGCCAGATGATCTGTGCAGTCTATCTGCGACTGCGCACTTCTCCCTCACCTGTAAGAGCAGAGCATGTACAGTCTGCCCCCTTTCAGTGGTGTCCTCCGAGTGTGAAAGAAATCAGCAGCTAGTGGAGAAGAAGGATGTGCTTCCCTGAAGTTCTCCGCCATAAACCCTCCTGAGCCCCTGCATACAGTAGGCATTTGATAGATTTTTTCAGGTCGCTGTCCCAACCGAAAATGGGTGGAGCTAACGAAAAGTGGGCAGAGCCTATATTTTACCATATATATATATATATATATATATATATATATATATATAAACAAAGGAAGATAATGGCGGCACCGAGTAAACATAAGGCGGGTGCTGTAACCCAGGGTATGTCAGGAGCCAAAATGTAAAAAAAGGAAAATCGGACAGCACTCCAGGAAAAAAAACAAAAATATATTCACCCATGTGGCAAAAAAGGAAGCAACGTTTCGGCTCAACAATAGAGACTTTCTCAAGCATTGAACACAAGTGCAAGTAACCAATATATAAGCCAAACAATTCATCTAATCAGTGAACATGATGCCATAAAGCCATGTACAATTAATAACATGATTAATCAATATACGAATAAAAATACTATATTTCATTAAAAAACAGTGATCAATGTCATATACACTCACCTAAAGAATTATTGGGAATACCATACTAATACGGTGTTGGACCCCCTTTTGCCCTCAGAACTGCCTTAATTCTATGTGGCATTGATTCAACAAGGTGCTGATAACATTCTTTAGAAATGTTGGCCCATATTGATAGGATAGCATCTTGCAGTTGATGGAGATTTGAGGGATGCACATCCAGGGCATGAAGCTCCCATTCCACCACATCCCAAAGATGCTCTATTGGGTTGAGATCTGGTGACTGTGGGGGCCATTTTAGTACAGTGAACTCATTGTCATGTTCAAGAAACCAATTTGAAATGATTCGCACTTTGTGACATGGTCAATTATCCTGCTGGAAGTAGCCATCAGACGATGGGTACATGGTGGTCATGAAGGGATGGACATGGTCAGAAACAATGCTCAGGTAGCCCGTGGCATTTAAACGATGGCCAATTGGCACTAAGGGGCCTAAAGTGTGCCCAGAAAACATCCCCTACACCATTACACCACCACCATCAGCCTGCACAGTGGTAACAAGGCATGATGGATACATGTTCTCATTATGTTTACGCCAAATTCGGGCTCTACCATTTGAATGTCTCAACAGAAATCAAGACTCATCAGACCAGGCAACATTTTTCCAGTCTTCAACAGTCCAATTTTGGTGAGCTCGTGCAAATTGTAGCCTCTTTTTCCTATTTGTAGTGGAGATGAGTGGTACCCGGTGCTTCTGCTGTTGTAGCCCATCCGCCTCAAGGTTGTGCGTGTTGTGGCTTCACAAATGCTTTGCTGCATACCTTGGTTTTAACGAGTGGTTATTTCAGTCAATGTTGCTCTTCTATCAGCTTGAATCAGTTGGCCCATTCTACTCTGACCTCTAGCATCAACAAGGCATTTTCGCCCACAGGACTGCCGCATACTGGATGTTTTTCCCTTTTCACACCATTCTTTGTAAACCCTAGAAATGGTTGTGCGTGAAAATCCCAGTAACTGAGCAGATTGTGAAATACTCAGACCGGCCCGTCTGGCACCAACAACCATGCCACGCTCAAAATTGCTTAAATCACCTTTCTTTCGCATTCTGACATTCAGTTTGGAGTTCAGGAGATTGTCTTGACCAGGACCACAACCCTACATGCATTGAAGCAACTGCCATGTGATTGGTTGACTAGATAATCGCATTAATGAGAAATAGAACAGGTGTTCCTAATAATTCTTTAGGTGAGTGTATATGCAGTGTTACAGCAATGTAAAAGTGTAACATAAAGTGCAAAGTGAATAAATATATAAATAATAAAGTGCATGTATACATTATAATTAGATATATAACTCAATAAGAACATCAATAAAAATCTAATCAAGGGCCGGAGACCAGAGAGCAAGGAACCTATAGTCATACCCAACAGGTGGATCCAATATGCTGCAAACTGTAACGCCATGTTCAGCGTCTGGAAAGTCACAGAGCGCATACTCCAGGGGACGGCATAGGTGCGCGGAAACAGGAAGTGACACACAGTAAGAGAAAATGCATGCGCACCACATCGCCATCTTTAGTGTCGTTTCTATCAGATAGAATTGCGCGCATGCGCACAAACACAATGAGATAACACCGCCATATTGGACTCGGGCGGGTTTCCCAAATGCTAAGTACGAGCCATTATGGAACTCGGCTCCCAAAGAACTGCTCACATTACCACCACACATAGGGGAGGACACACCTCTTCAGGGGGATGAAACCTTCCCAACCTCGGCACCCCAGACCAACCTGCATTGCACGTTAGTGCAATGCATATTTAATGAGTGTGCCTGGTGGTATCAGTGTATCGCAGTTGAATCAGGGAATCTCCTGATGGGCAGAACAGATATACAGACGTGGACAAAATTGTTGGTACCCTTTGGTCAATGAAAGAAAAAGTCACAATGGTCACAGAAATAACTTTAATCTGACAAAAGTAATAATAAATTAAAATTCTATAAATGTTAACCAATGAAAGTCAGACATTGTTTTTCAACCATGCTTCAACAGAATTATGTAAAAAAATAAACTCATGAAACAGGCATGGACAAAAATGATGGTACCCCTAACTTAATATTTTGTTGCGCAACCTTTTGAGGCAATCACTGCAATCAAACGCTTCCTGTAACTGTCAATGAGACATCTGCACCTCTCAGCAGGTATTTTGGCCCACTCCTCATGAGCAAACTGCTCCAGTTGTGTCCGGTTTGAAGGGTGCCTTTTCCAGACTGCATGTTTCAGCTCCTTCCAAAGATGCTCAATAGGATTGAGGTCAGGGCTCATAGAAGGCCACTTTAGAATAGTCCAATTTTTTCCTCTTAGCCATTCTTGGGTGTTTTTAGCGGTGTGTTTTGGGTCATTGTCCTGTTGCAAGACCCATGACCTGCGACTGAGACCAAGCTTTCTGACACTGGCTAGTACATTTCTCTCTAGAATTCCTTGATAGTCTTGAGATTTCATTGTACCCTGCACAGATTCAAGACACCCTGTGCCAGACGCAGCAAAGCAGCCCCAGAACATAACAGAGCCTCCTCCATGTTTCACAGTAGGGACAGTGTTCTTTTCTTGATATGCTTCATTTTTTCGTCTGTGAACATACAGCTGATGTGCCTTGGCAAAAACTTCGATTTTTGTCTCATCTGTCCACAGGACATTCTCCCAGAAGCTTTGTGGCTTGTCAACATGTAGTTTGGCATATTCCAGTCTTGCTTTTTTATGATTCGTTTTCAACAATGGTGTCCTCCTTGGTCGTCTCCCATGTAGTCCACTTTGGCTCAAACAACGACGGATGGTGCGATCTGACACTGATGTTCCTTGAGCATGAAGTTCACCTTGAATCTCTTTAGAAGTCTTTCTAGGCTCTTTTGTTACCATTCGGATTATCCGTCTCTTAGATTTGTCATCAATTTTCCTCCTGCGGCCACGTCCAGGGAGGTTGGCTACAGTCCCATGGATCTTAAACTTATGAATAATATGTGCAACTGTACTCACAGGAACATCTAGTTGCTTGGAGATGGTCTTATAGCCTTTACCTTTAACATGCTTGTCTATAATTTTCTTTCTGATCTCTTGAGACAGCTCTTTCCTTTGCTTCCTCTGGTCCATGTCGAGTGTGGTACACACCATATCACCAAACAACACAGTGATTACCTGGAGCCATATATATAGGCCCAATGGCTGATTACAAGGTTGTAGACACCTGTGATGCTAATTAGTGGACACACCTTGAATTAACATGTCCCTTTGGTCACATTATGTTCTGTGTTTTCTAGGGGTACCATCATTTTTGTCCATGCCTGTTTCATGAGTTTATTTTTTTACATAATTCTGTTGAAGCATGGTTGAAAAACAATGTCTGACTTTCATTGGTTAACATTTATAGAATTTTAATTTATTATTACTTTTGTCAGATTAAAGTTATTTCTGTGACCATTGTGACTTTTTCTTTCATTGACCAAAGGGTACCAACAATTTTGTCCACGTCTGTATGTGCAAGATATTGTACTATAACCACACCTGGAATAAAAGCATAGTAATCAATAAAAAAAACAATAAAAAACACATTTGTAGATCCAGCCGCTGGGCACGCTAGTTCCCGTCTCCCATATCTCCAATTCCCTGTTCCAGATTACTGAAAAGAAAAAAGAGAAAATAAACAATTACTCTTCTTATCCAGACATGATATATCAATATCTGTGTTCAAACTCAACTATTGCACAGGAGTAGGACCGAGAAGAACAGGCAGAGGAAAAAGGGCAAGCCATCACTCAAACAACACTCCATGGATTATATTCAATGTTGAGGCCAAAAGGTTTGAGACCATTCAGTGTATGTATCCAATGCATTTCTCATTTTTTCAACATTAATCTATTGCCGCCTCTCCTGGGTAAGGGGACATGATCGATGATCCAACATTTCAGATCACGTTCACTGTGCCCCAGATCCAGGAAATGTTTCGGTACTGGTTGCCGCGCACCTATGCCGTCCCCTGGAGTATGTGCACTGTGACTTTCCAGACGCCAAACATGGCGATACAGTTTGCAGCATATTGGATCCACCTGTTGGGTATGACTATAGGTTCCTTGCTCTCTGGTCTCCGCCCCTTGATTAGACTTTTATTGATGTTTTTATTGAGTTATATATCTCATTATAATGTATACATGCACTTTATTATTTACATATTTATTCACTTTGCACTTTATGTAACACTTACATTGCTGTAACACTGCATATACAGTATATCTTACCTTTGTGTTGCACTACCTCTTTGTATTGCTACCCTGCGATTTAACACTAACAAGACAACTTCAGTTTTTTGTTGTTTTTTTTTGCAGCCCCACCTGATCACTTATCTTCCCTTCCACCTCCAGGGACATTTTAGCATTTTATTACAAGCCTCCATTTATATATATCTGTGTTATACTATTCCTCAGGAGTGATTCGTACCACATCTTTTGATGTGCTTTTGTGTCTTTTGTCATATTTATGTATTTAATAAAATTACTGATTATTTTAGCCTGTTTAGTCTCAGTTTGCTTTTTTAGGATTACTTCATGATGCTGAGCTGGCTTCTTTAGGATCAGACAATTTTGCCCAACATTTATGTGGGTTTTTCTTGTGTATGTTAACCTGTGCATGCTAACATGAATATATATAGAAGGACAACCCCTTTTAGCCCCTTCAGGACCAGACCATTTTACAATTTTTACTTTTGGTCTTCCCGGAGCCATAACTTTTATAATTTTCCATTTAAATAGCTGTATGAGGGCTTTTTTTTTTTTTTGCAGGACAAATAATATTTTCTATTGGCACCATCTACTTTTTAATTTGATGTGTTGTAAAGCTGTATAATCCAGATGGGGTGGAATGTAAAAAATAAATAAATAAATCTGTCACAGTGTAATTACAGTAATACCACATTTTGAATTTTTTTCTTTTAATACTGAAAAAGATCATTTCAAAAAAATATATTTTTTTCTTTGCATATCAATATTCTGATCCCCATTTCTGTTTTACAATTATATCTACATTGATGACTGAGGGCAAATTTTTTTGCGTTGTTATCTGCAGTTTTATTATTTATAACACTTTGGAGTGTGTGGGTGAGTGGGTTTTTGATTACTTTTTATTCTTTTTTTAATTTTTATAAGGCAATTGTCCATTTAGAGTTTTTTTTTCAGTTATACCGTCCACCCTATAGGATACATATTTTAAAAGTGATGGCTTTTTTTTTTAAAGTGGCGGTGCCAAAGATAATTTATATATTTACTTTATATTTATTTTTATATTTATTTTGGAGAAAGAAGGATGATTTTAATTTTAAAATTTTAAAAAGCCCTCATTATTTAAAAGCCCTCCTAAGGGATCTGTACTTGCGATCATTAGATTGCTTCTCCTATAGACTGTTGGGAATTAGCATTTGCAGTCTAAGGGCTCATGCACACAAGTGTGTGTGCCCCGTTCCTGTATTGCGGACAGCAAACATCCCATTGACTTGAATGGGTCTGCAAGATACAGAGTGTTATGGAGCGGAGGCACGGATTAGAAGCCCACGGAAGCAGTACAAAGTGCTTCCAAAGGATTTATCTCTGTGCTTCTGCACCGCAAAAAAAATTGAACGTGTTCTATCTTTTTGTGGTGCGGAACGTATCTTCCGGATCGCAGACCCATTGAAGTGAATAGGTCCATATCTTCAAACTGCCTGCACTCGGCTGGTACCTGTGCATTGCGGACCACTATATGAGGTGCAGCACTCTTGGGTAAAGCCACCTTAGATGCTGTGGTTACAAAAGACCATGGCTTCTGTCTCCGATCGGCATTATGGTGAATCACAGACATTAGCTCTGGGTCTCTTAAAAACAGCAGAAACCCAGAACAGAATCTAAACAAACCTGTCTCAGCAAACTAGACTTTGCTGAAACCACTGCAGCTTTCTGGATTTCAGTTATCTCATCCAGCTGAGGTATCTGGGTGAGATATACACACCTTCCACCACAGTAGATATAGAGATGTAAATAGATACAGTAAATGATGATGGATAGAGATCTCTCCATCTTGACACACATACTATATATATACACACACACACACACACACACTGTACACCTATGTACATATCCACACACATGTATGTATTTTATATATATCACATTGTGGGAAAAGCAGTAACCTTTATTCAATGTTGGGAATGTAGGATTGCTACCATTATGTTGATTTCTCTATGTAGTTATTTGACTGAAGGACTGATGAGATGACACCTGAGGTGCTATTGTCACTATGGCATCACAAGTAGGCAGAGATGTCACGTGACTGCTCCTCTGAAGACGCTTTGCTGTGATGCATGCTGGGAGTTTTACTTTCACTTTGCAGCTGCTCCGCCCACACAGCCTCTCATTAATGGGAGCATGCTATGCCGAATGCAGTAGAAAAATTATATATACACAGTATATCTGTCATGATACAAATACCTCTTGGCTTTAGTCATTGTCTGGGGCACTTTATTGTTTTTTATACTTATGGTGGCCAACCCCTTTAAGGATTTGTTTTTAGTGGACCTCTTACACCGAACAATAATTTTAGAAATACAGATTTTTGGAGGATTTGTGATCCATTACTGTTCCTACAGATGCATGCGTATAATCACCATGGTAGCAAGCATAGAAGCTATAGGGCCCACCAACTAGGGATGCCCATTGCCACCCAGGCATAAGGTGGAGTTAGTGGTAAAATGTACATAAAGTGCCAAGGAAAATTTCATGCAACCCCATTCTAAATTTGACTACGGAACCTCATGGTTACTTTGCATCATTCCTTTTGTGTGCCATTACTTCTTGCTGTGACATCAGTACATTATTTGTGTGGTGTGACATCATATGCGCATTATACTTGCATGTGGGATCACTGTATAATTCCAGTGTTGTTACATTACTGAGAAGAATATCCCTGTATTGTGACATCACTGTGAGTATAGTATTATGACAATACTGTGACATTAATGTGTGCACGATCCCTATACTGTGACATCACTGCGTACATTTTTCCTATACTGTGACATCACTGAGTGCTTTATCCCTGTGCATTAGAGAGACCAATCATAAGCTTTTCTGAGGATGCTGCTGAAAGTTATCATGGTGAAATGGGGCCTCATTCCAAGCTTTGCTATGGGGCCCCGTGGTTGCTGGTTACACCACTGTCAGATGGTGTTAGACGCTGTCTTTCTATATGTTTTGTAGGTGATTGGTTGTTTGTGTGACTAGCAGTTTCTAACTTTCTGGTCAGTTATGGTGCGCCGTGTCACTTGGCACGTTTATCTCTTATATAGGGATTGATGGAGCAAAAGAGACTTGTATGGCCAGTCACTTTAGAAAAATTGCTTGTCATTACAATGGAACAGGTGTTCTTTCATCTTGTGAACAAACTCGAATTTGCAACATAGTTGGATACATTTTCCTCCACTTTCTTGGACATGTTCAGCACGCCTCTGAGGAGTCAGAGAGGATTCTGGCTGCAGAAAGTCTATCACAATAGCTTTTCTCACCCTAGAGCCAGTGCAATAAAAGGAAGGTGCACCCATTTTCCCCTTGGGGCACTCCCTGGTGTTAGGGCTCCTGCCTGATGGTTAGTGTGCAAGGCAGGGCATGTAGGATGTGCAATGGCCGGTGTATGGTGCAAGAGTCAGTAACCAGGCCAGATTTAACATCTCTTTTTACTGTAGTGCAAAATGAGGGTTATAGTACTTCTAACAGTCTCAGAACCCAATTCCAACAATGTGCAGTGCAAATCTTCCCCCAGATGGTTTTTATATGGATATAGACTATGCTTAGATTCAATGTACTCCTTTATTCTTCCTCTGCAGAATCTGAGGTTGACAATAATACTTTTGGTAAGATAGCTATAATATGTTATTGCTGGGTATAGATTTAGGGAAACAACTGACCAGATTGTGTCTAATGATGGATGGTGTCTTAGCAGTATTCCACTCGCAGCAGTAAGGTCTATAGCTTTTGATAGCAGTGTACCTTACTGACTTACTGTACCTAACTTATCTAAAAAAAAGTACAATAAGTGACAAAAGGACAATGCTAATGTGACACGTCAGATTTCCAATATTTGGCTTGTTTATTAAGGCTTGGTCACCAAGGAGTTAATGCTGCTAAAAAACAAATGTGCAAAGTCACCAATACCATATCAAATTACATAAAAGGTGTAGATTAAGTGGGCTGCACTGCAGATTCTTATACAGTTTAATTATGTAAATAATATCTGCACCTGTATCACTGATGCCTTCTGCCATTTAAATATGTACAGTAAGGATGCATGCAGACGACAGTGGAAAAAAAAGGTCCGATAAAAAATGATAAACTGTCAATTTTTGACGGACATTTTTATCACTGATGGCTTTTGAGAAATGGACGTTAAGAAACGGATCCATTCAATTGCATGGGGCAGTTGGTCAGTGAAAAACGGACAAGATAGAACATGTTTGACGTCCATCACATGTCTGTTTTTCACTGTCATGTGCATGTAGCCTTAGGCTCTGTTCACCCCATATTTGGGCTACATTCATACATGTATACTCCAGATGTATGCCACAATATAAAGATTGAAGATTTGCCCAAACACCTGTGTGAACATACTATTATAGAATTAAAAGAAAAATTTGGAGAAAAGAAAAAGAAAAAAATTATATATGCTACATTTGTGTATGTATTTTTGTATATGTAGTAAACCTTTGGGAAAGACGCTATACATTTGATTATTTAGTCTTGTTATCTATTGACTTTATAGATTTATTTCTTAGATGTATATGCTTTATTTATAGGGCATATACCACTCTTTAATAACGAGTACGGGTAGATATGAGCTGAATTATAGTAAAAACGCAAGTAGACATTGAAAACCGCAGTGTGTAAAATGCAGAATTAACGCTTAGCAAGCGATGCGGTTTTAATCCAGCTCTTCTGCTCTATCCCACTAAATGTATAATATAAGGTTATTTCCGACATTGCATATATTAATTGAATCTTTTAGTGATATATCTATTCACCTGTTTATTTAATAAGTTTTTAATATAGATTAAAACAAGCTGTATATGTTCTTATATTGTGAAATCCAAGACGTGGTATATTGTGAAATTCAACCATCCACGTCATTTCCTGCACACAATTGAAGCTAATTAATTTAGACTGCACCTGTGTAGGTGGATATAAAAATGGGTCATTTCTATGGGAAATTTAGCCACTGAGGAAGGAGTCGGAGTACTCTGAAACGCGTATGGTAAATCCCATGAAATAAGACACAGAATCAGAAGATTTAAGCGCTTAAAGAAAAGGAACCAACAGCCAAGGGATCGGTGAGAATATACTTTCTTAAAGGAAAGCTGGATACCTGTCGGTAACTCATGGGAAGCGCATCTGGTGACTCTATAGCTTGCGTGATGCAAAAAAAAATAAAAAAAATAAATAAAAAAAAAATAGCGCAGCATAAACATACCACTGAGCGGCTTCTGCGACAGCACAGCTTCATATATCACTGAAGATCCCGGACCTGATATTCACATAGACTCGGTGGAAATTCCTATTACACCGCAACTTATTAAGAATAGTATCACTCGTGGGACGCCACCAGTGTTACAATCAAATCAGCAGTGTTGAAACAGTGAGTAAAACAACTGCGATCTATCTAATCTTTTCTACCACTAATAGTGAATTTATTTTACTGACTTTGCAGCAACAATTTATTACGCCGAGCACGTGAAGCTCTTTTGTCTCAAAAGACTCTGACCCATAGGTCATTATAAGGAATTTTTATTTTTATTTTATATTATATTTTATATTTTTATATTCACATACCCACTGTATCTATGTATTTTAGAGATTTTAGCTATGCATTATAATATGTCAGAATAGATTGTTTTATGTGTTTAATAAATACATATTATTATATCCAAACTCTCCGTGTGTAATCCAAGTGCTGGTGTGCCCTACTATTTTTATATTTCTTGTCATAAATTTTAGAGGAGTGGGTGAATCCTCTCGTAGGAGCACCCATACCATTTTTGACTAGTAGGTGAGCCCTCTCTAACCTATACTTTTTGTATGCCACAATATGTCTATTGACTTTGTCTTTAACCCTTTCCCGACCAGTGCCGTAACAGTACAATAGCATACACCCGCGGCTCATGTCCGCAACCGGCAGTAATGCTGATCACAGACATTTAACCTCTTAGACGCCGTGGTCAATCCTGACCACGGCATCTGAGCGCGCTAAAAACCAAAAGCATGTGCTTTTGGTAATGCTCTGGCTCCCCCATGTGGCGATCGAAGGGGCCAGAGCTTGTGTGCAGCAGCCCCTGTCTTTGTGGAGCCCTTGCCTGTAATAGGGCTCCATAGGAAAGTAGTAAAATAATCATAGACTCCAATGCAAGTGCATTGGAGTCTATGATGATAGCAATCAGATGATTGATTGTTAGGCTGAGTTCACACGGGCGAGATTTCCACGCAGGTGCAATGTGTTGCAACGCATTGCACCCGCACTGAATCCTGACCCATTCACTTCTATGGGGCTGTGCACATGAGCAGTGATTTTCACGCATCACTTATGCGCTGTGTGAAAATCGCAGCATGCTCTATATCAGTGTTTCCCAACCAGTGTGCCTCCAGCTGTTGCAAAACTACAACTCCCAGCATGCCCGCACAGCCAAAGGCTGTCCAGGCATGCTGGGAGTTGTAGTTTTGCAACAGCTGGAGGCACACTGGTTGGGAAACACTGCTCTATATAGTGCGTTTATCAGGCAAAGCAGGCCCCATAGAAGTGAATGGGGCTGATTGAAAATCGCAAGCATCCGCAAGCAAATTTTCAGGCATGGTTGCTAAGATGACAGTCTATTCACTGTATTATTTTCCCTTATAACATGGTTATAAGGGAAAATAATAGCATTATTTAATACAGAATGCTTAGTAGAAGGTCAATTGAGGGTTAAAAAAATAAATAACATTAACTCACCTCCTCCTCTTGATTGTGTAGTTGCCGATCTCTTCTTACTTCTTTAATCATGAGCTGCCGGCTAAAGGACCTGTGGTGACGTCACATCACATGATACAATCACATTATCCATCACCGTGGTGATGGACCATGTGATTGGACCATGTGATGATCTCAGTGATGTCACTACAGGTCCTTTGACAGGTCCTGAAGAAAGAACAGGAGACTGGCAGCTACGCGATCAATGGGAGGACGTGAGTTAATTTCTTTTATTTTTTAACCCTCAATTGACCTTCTACTAAGAATTCTGTATTAAAGAATGCTATTATTTTCCCTTATAACCATGTTATAAGGGAAAATAATTACATCTACACACCACCTAACCCAAACCTGAACTTCAGTGAAGAAGTTCGGGTCTGGGTACCACATTCAGTGAAAAAAAATATAAAATAAAAAAAAACATAAAAATTCTAATCACCCCTTTTGCCCAAATAAAACTAAAAGAACTACATTTTTTTTAAAAAATACACATCATGGGTGTCGTAATGTGCGAAAACGCCCATAGTATAAAAATATGTAATTAGGTTTCTGTTTTGAAAGTTTGTAGTTTCCATTAATTATCATTTTTGGTTTTAACATCTATGCTTTTGCAGTCAGGGTCTTGCTCTGATATGTCCTTGTTTTGCCTGGGGTATCTGTTCATCTACGGTACAAAGTGTATTCCCTCTATTTACATTGCAAGCTTATCTGTACCTACATATTGATATAGCTTGATTCTATTAGGGTGGACCTATTGCATAGCACCGCCCTCTTTACTTTATGTACCACGGAGCATTAGCATGAAAGTAGGCTTGCTCTGTTTACACGCCCCCCTCTGGCCTCACTGATTGTTAGTGCGCACTCTTCTGTGGGCACAACTGCGTCACAGGAGTGTCGCATAGGGGCTGGACCTGGGAGCTATCTTGGCACAGCCCCCTTTGGGCTTCTCAGGATTGCGATGCGCATGCGCCAAATTACGTTGCTACATTCTGAATGTCACATGTGCCGCACGCGCATCAGGGACTTGCCCAACCAGATTTTAATTCAGGCAGCAATAGTAAACATTGCTGCTCAACACACCAACAAGAAAGCAGAGACATTTGAACCACTGGGTGTCCCTTCATGAATGAGCAACATCCGTTTATACCCTATGTTATGTACTTTTGTTTATGAATCCAGGTTCTGATCAGATGTCATTTTTGATATAGGACTGTCCAGCCCGTGTCTCCTGATGATTCCTGTGGCTGTTTAAATCCGATGAAACGAGTTTACCAATCTAGGGGCTTCTGTATATGTTATAGTGGCTAGCACACTTCTTTTCAGTTGTGGTGTTTTGTTTGATTCCATGTTTGTTGGTCCTTTTGGGGGTTCATTACACTAGGGGATTCTCTAGGCTTGTCCCTTTTGTGTATTTTTTATACCTACTTTATTAAAAGTTAAGTCTTAATTTGTGATACTGCCCCCCTTTAAAATACTCTTTCATTATTGCAGTATATTAAAGGAGAACTTAATTTCTACCTCCTTTTCATTTTCCGTTATTTCTTTCAAAAAGACATGGCAGGGTTTTTGACTACTGGCCTAGATAAAAATGTGTGGCAAACTGAAGCCAAGGCTGTTTTTTCTGAGCACGTATTTGTCCAGAAGAAATACACTCCAACCTTTAATGGAGCTTTTTCCGAACTGACCAGACTGTATAAAGAGCACATTAGTTCATGGTAGAAGGTACAGGGCCTGGAGTATTACATCAAACAAGGCATAGTACCCTGTGGGTTACGTATTTCCCTTACTCCGGCTAGTCGCTGCAGAAGCCCAGACCTCATAAAGAAATGGGATAGGGAAGCAACTAATAGTTCGCTTTGTTTCATGCATATCCTATTAGAGGAAGAAAGAATTACACTTGAACGTGCAGAAAAACAATTAATTGAACAAATCGAGATTACAAAGAAATTAAGCCAGGAGCCTGAATTTGGTAATAGAGAAAAACAGCTACAGAACACTATAGAGCGGCATCAATACCACCTGAAAGAACGCAAACACAGGCAATTTGCTAGAGACTTCCAGGACTTTAAAGAGAATAAAGCATACTCTTTTCTTACAAGTCCTGAGACAACTCATGACAAACAATTAGATCTCTCTTTAACTGAAACCGAGACTTCTGATAAGGAAAAACGTAGACAATTAAGAACAAGGGGCAGAGGACGGGGTGCACATAGATCAAGGAGGAGAGGTGGTCATTTCACACAGAGCCAACCCACTTAGTCCCACTCTTCCTCCCCTTTTCTGGAACAGGGAACACACTACCCCCTAGGCAGCCAAAGTACTCAACCACCAGTGACACAGTAACATTGTCTGATGATAAACTGGTCATCAATTTATCTACCCGTGCACTGACTCCCATAGAACGTAACTTACTAAGACGAGGCCTATCCTTTGTTCCTACGACTAAGTTTGATCTGTTCCGGTGGGTTAAAGATCTCCACCTATTTGCCTGAAAATTGAAGAGGCACAAGCACTTCAAACTCTTGCAAAAAAGAGAGAACTGTGATTTGGGCATACCGATGGAGATCTTAAGAGACGTGCAGCTTCTGTATAATCTTGATAAAACTCCTGAGGACATTGAAGGAGAGGGACCTTTCACAGAATTAAAAAACAAAAGTCAGAAAATGCCTCCCAGGGAGACATATCTTGAATTGACGTATTTATCAAATAGACTACAACAGAACTGGCAAAATTGGACCCTACTCCACCTAGAGCGCAGAGCATTGAAAGATCTCGAGAGGGACAAATCAATCACAATTAAACTTTTGGACAAGGGGGGGGGGGATATAATCATAATGTATACACTCAAGTATAGGGATATGTGCACTGAGATATTAAAGGATAGAACAGGTTATGAGATAATGATGACAGACCCAACTGGACAATTTCAAGCAGAACTACGGGAGACTCTCATGAAGGCTAAGCATGACAGATTAATCATCAATGAAAAATTTGATTACCTGTATCCCCTCCACCCTGTGATTGCTACCTTTTACTGCGTCCCGAAAGTGCACAAGGGCACTACCCCCCTACGGGATGCCTTATTATGTCGGGAGTGGGCAGTTTATCACAAAACTGTGGGGTATACGTAGATCAAATTCTATGGCTATTTGTACAAAGCCTACCCTCCTACATTAGGGATACTGGGGACCTCCTTACAAAATTAGAGGGTATCACTGTGGAACCTAATTGGTTCCTGGCCCGATTGATGTAGAGGCCCTGTACTACTACATTCCACATGATGAGGGCACAAATGCATCGGCACACTTCTTGGAGGCTAGAGGCCAACAACACCTCTCACATAACA
Source organism: Bufo gargarizans (assembly GCF_014858855.1). NCBI lineage: Eukaryota > Metazoa > Chordata > Amphibia > Anura > Bufonidae > Bufo > Bufo gargarizans. The sequence continues at coordinate 131,811,611 of NC_058084.1, forward strand.
CCTTTGTCCTTAAACTGTTGAGATTTATACTCTCCAGAAACTATTTTCTTTTTGATGGTTGTATCTACCACCAGCTCAGGGGCACTGCAATGGACAGTTCTTGTGCGCCTTCGTACGCAAATTTGCTCCTGGGCTGGTGGGAGGAGACTATAGTCTTTAGAGAGGTCCCCATGGGGGGTCCTGACCAAGTCGTACTCTGGTCTCGTTTCATAGATGACATTTTTGTCATTTGGAGCAGGACAGAGATTGCCTTTCACAATTTTGTCGATAGACTAAATGCAAATTCCATCAATCTGAGATTCACCTCGGTCTTAGTGGAGGACCATCTTCAATTTTTGGACATATCAATTTCCAGGGACAGTCAGGGTGGTTTACAAACTACCATATATCGAAAATCACCGCAACAAATTCTCTACTAAGGTGGGAGAGTAACCATTGTACTCCACTTAAATGCAGAATACCCACAGGTCAATATCTGAGGCTAAAACAAAACTGTTCAGAACAGATTGAATTCAGACGCCAGGCCAGAGACCTCAGGATGAGATTCCAGGCACAGGGTTATACCGACAAAATATTATGCGCATTATATCAGAGAGCACAAGCACAAACACGCACAACCTTACTACATCCCAGGGCTCACTCTAGTCAGGCAACACCTAACACAGTAAGGGTTATGGGGACTTTTGAAGCAGCAGCCACGGAAATAAGAAACATAATATACCAATACTGGGAAAACCTACTGATGGACCCCGACCTGATGGATATGATAGGCCCCCAACCAGCAGCTATGTATAGGAGGGGTGCGAGCCTGAAGGATCATTTCATACATAGCCACTTTAGTGCACCAGATAGACCACATACGTGATTGGAGAACCCGATCAAGGGCTGCTTTAAACGTTGCGATTGCAGCTTTTGTGATTTTATAACACCCGGAAAATTTGTCATTATCTTTCTGATTTGAAAGTTTGTAGTTTCCATTAATTATCATTTTGGTTTCAACATCTATGCTTTTGCAGTCAGGGCCCTGCCCTGAAATGTCCTTGTTTCTCCTGGGGTACCTGTCAATCTACAGCACAAAGTGTATTCCCTATTGCAAAGCACCGCCCTCTTTACTTCATGTACCGCGGAGCATTAGCATGAAAGTAGGCTTGCTCTATTTACACGCCCCCCTCTGGCCTCACTGATTGTTAGTGCGCACGCTTCTGTGGGCGCAACTACTGCACAGGAGCATCGCATAGGGGCCGGATCTGGGAGCTACCTTGGCGCAGCCCCCTTTGGGCTTCTCAGGATTGCAATGCATATGTGCTGAATGACGTCGCTACGTTCAGACGTCACATTTGCCGTGCGTGCATCTGGGACTTGCCCAACCAGATTTTAATTCATGCAGCAATAGTAAATGTTGCTGTTCAATACACCAACAAGAAAGCAGGGATTTGAACCACTGGGTGTCCCTGCATTAATGAGCCCTGCCATATGCACGCTGCATTCCATGTAATTGAAGTAAGCAACATCCGTTTATACCCTATGTTATGTACTTTTGTTTATGAATCCAGGTTCTGATCAGATGTCATTTTTGATTTTTGATATAGGACAGTCCATCCCCGTGTCCCCTGATGATTCCTGTGGCTGTTTAAATCCAATGAAACGCATTTACCCCTCTGGGGGCTTCTGTATATGTTATAGTGGCTAGCACACTTCTTTTTGGTTGTGGTGTTTTGTTTGATTCCATGTTTGTTGGTCCTTTTGGGGGTTAATTACACTAGGGGATTCTCTAGGCTTGTCCCTTTTGTGTATTTTTTATACCTACTTTATTAAAAGTTAATTCTTAATTTGTGATACTGCCCCCCTTTAAAATACTCTTTCATTATTGCAGTATATTATAGGAGAACATAATTTGTACCTCCTTCAGATAGGCGACCTTTTTCATTTTCTAAAAATATATTCCCCATACGGCAAACAGCAAAACGGAAAAAGCGTCAAAATGGCTGATTCGCCGTTTTGTACAAAAAAATAAATAAAAAGTGATCCAAAAGTCATACACACCCCAGAATGATATCAATTAAAAGTTCAGATTGCCCTGCGAAAAATGAGCCCCCATACAGCTCTGTACACATAATTACAAAAAAGTTATAAGAGTCAAAATATGGCGACAAAAAAATAAAACTGATTTTTTTCCCACTTTTTATTTTTTTTATCACTATCAAAACGCAAGAAAAACTATACATATAAGGTATCGTCGCACTGACCTGTAGAAAAAGTACAGTTTTATCACACATCAAACGTAGTAAATAAAAAGAACTGTAAAACTGTGGTGGAATTGCTTTTTTGGGGAATTTTACCCCATTTGGAATATTTTTCTTGCGTCCCACTACATCATATGAAAAATTAAATGGTGGTGTTGGAAAATATAACTTATCCTGCAAAAAATAAGCCCTCCTATGGCTATGTGAATGGATAAATAAAAAAGTTATGGCTCTGGGAAGGCAGGTAGCGCAAAATGAAAACACAAAAAATTCAAATAAAATAAGAGGGTGAAAGGGTTAAAAGAAAAAACATAGTTTTTACAGTATACTGTATTTTCCACACCATAAGACCCTCTCTCTTTTTCCTTCAAAAGTGGGGGGGAGATGGCAGTGCACCTCATAATGCAAATACAAAAGAGCGCTTCCATTACGGAAGCACTCATTAGTACAGTAGGATCTGGGAGTGGTAAATATAATGGGTGCTGGCTTTACTCAATGCTCCCTGGGGTCTGATGAAGATTGGGGTCTGATTTAGGTGTCTGATGAAGATTGAGGGTCTGATTTGGGGGTCTGATAAATATTGAGTTATGATTTGGAGCTCCGATAAAGATTTGGTAACTCATCTATGGTCTGATAAAGATTTGTGTTCTGATCTGAGGTCTGATGAAGATCGGGGGTCTGAGGAAGATTGTGAGCATGATTTAGAGCTCTGATGAAGATTGGGTGTCTGATCTGAGGTCTGATGAAGATTGGGGGTCTTATCTGATAAAAAAAAAAATTACTATTTTCTTATTTTTCTAACTAAAACCTAGGTGCGTCTTATGGTCTGGTGCGTTTTATGGTGCGGAAAATACAGTATATATAGTGCAGTGTGCAGTTGTGTGAGTAGGTCAGCTCAATTATTATTTGCTGTACAGTAAATTAAAAGGTAAATTGTCTTGATATAAAAGACGTGCACACTGCATGTACAGCTCAAACATTATATTAAATTAAATGGTACCAATATTTTTTTTAAATGGACATGTCATAGTGACCGTCAGAAATTTAGATTGCTAGAGGACCAGAAACTGAGTCCTTTACCAACTGCTAACATGAAGGGTCATTAATTCAGACTGATCAGAAGGTACTGAAGCATTGTGCTGCACACATTATGCCTTGTGATAATTATAGAGCTATTGTCACAGGGCGCCGGCAACACAATCTTCCTGCGCTTCGCCTCCGGCGTCCTGCCTCTCTACCTGAGCAGCGACGCATGCTGTGTCCCCGTCTCCCAGGTAACAGGTGGCCGAGCGGACCCGACTGTACTCCTGCTGTCTGTGCGATCGGCGTCCTCCGTTCCCCTGGCAACAGTATCAGGCTGAGCACCGAGATGGCCACTCGGTGCTCGGCTTCTGTGTCTGAGCGGGTCATGTCACGCTGGACACCTTAGCCTTTCACTATTTATACAGGCAGCCTGCTGGCCACAGGTTGCCTGCGATTTTGGTCCTGTGCCTAACTGCTATTACTCTGTGCTTCTGCTACTCTGGATTTTGACCCTTGGCTTTTGTTCCTGACCCGACCTCGTCTGCCCTTGTGTACTGACGTGACCTCCAGGTTTGACCCTCGGCTTGTACTCTGACCCGTCCTTGCTATTCCTTGTGTACTGACGTTACCTCCTGGTTTGACTCTAGGCGTGTTTGTTTACCGTCCTTGTTACCCCTGCTCGCCTACGTTAGTGTTGATCTCTGGCATTTCAGTATTGCTCCTGACACTTTACGTGACTTTAGATCCATCTGCAGGGTTCCCTCCTACTGCCTCTGTCTGGCTATATTCTGTCTCTGTCCGGTCTGCCTCTCTGCACTTATAGAGGTTAGGGACAGTCGCCCAGTTACGCCCCGTCACCTAAGACGGGTAGTGTAAGTAGGAAGGGACAGAGGCGTGGGTGGCAGCTAGTGGGTGCACTTCCTCTTCCCCACTTCCTAGTGCATGACAGCTATGTTGTTGTTTTACCACAGTCACCATTTAGCCCCAGTATTTTGTATTCATATTTGTAATCCAAAACCAGGAGTAGTGGTTTTTATTTTTTGAGTGATTGTCTTATGCGGGGGTTCATTTTTTGCAGGATGATTTAAAGTTTTTATTAGTACCATTTTGGGGTACATATGACTTTTTGATCATTCGATATTACGCATTTTGTTAGCCGAGGGCACTGTTTTTATTTATTTATTTTTGCAGGGTTCACCTGACAGGTGGAATCTGATTGCTTGCTATGGGCAACTAAACCAGTTTTCATTTACACCACTTTTGATAAATCCCCCCAACTGCAAATGCAAACTTTGCATTTTTATGAATCTGGATTCTAGAAAGAAGAGATGAATAAAGATTTCATTCCTCCTTCCTCTTCCTTTGGCTTCTTCTCAGCTAGAAGATTTTGTAGACCACCAAGATCACAAAAAGAATATGTAGAGTTAATATATAAATGAAATAAAATTCTTCTAGTTTGAGTGATATGATTATTAGTTCACCGTTCGAGTCCTCAAAGTCCTATTATTATGCAAGGCAGGCCTGCAATCTATCTCCATTGTGCAAAAGAAACAATTTTCACAGTACTTTGGTAATAGCGAGATTTATTCTAATTTACATTAAAAGTTTATGGTTAGTAAATGATTTTACTTTGTACATTAAGGCAGGGAAAGTGTTGCTTGGAGTTTAGCAATCAGGAAGCTAAGTAGTGACTTGTAAGTAGCCTTGCTATACCTAGAACATATTGCATTATCCTGTGGGACCATGGAGTAATCTTGAGAGGAGAAGAAGCATGGAGTTTGTTTTTCACCAGGGTTTTACTCAATGGTTAAGTGCAAACACCTGCTGAAGTACTGCTAATTAGTAGGTAATTAGTAGTTAATGTTCTAAGAAATTTTAAAAGAAAGCTTACATAAGTAATTACTTACTATTTCTGATAATACACTGCCTGCCCTGAGAATTTCTATCCCCTGGAATATTTGCCAAGTTGCTTTTTCTTTTGTGTACTAAATTGTTTAATAATTACTCACTTATATTACCTACAAAAGAAGTCGAAATGTCAGAAGACGAGATGCCCAGAATCTACAACATTCCTAGTTTATTCATTTACAAAACTTGTTCCAGGATTGAGGTTTTTAAAATGAGATTAATTAAAGCTGAAAGATGTTTCATCCATGCAGTTCATAGGGTGCTAAAATACATTCTGGCCAGGCTATGGTTACTCCTTGGGGTTTACTGCTAATTGCCCTGCATTACCTCTACCTGGCTTAGTGTAGCACCTAGTATAATGGCACAGTTAATTGTACACTCATTTGATCTCTATTTAATTTCCAGTTTGCAAGACAGGTCTTCTTAGGGTATGGTTTCATGTGGTTGTGGTGCTGTGATGTGCAAATCTGCATGTTTTTTAAACTGACCCATTAAAACTGAACTGTTAAATTGATTGTTGATTGATAACAGCCACAGGGTTTTGCAGGTAGACTTGTGTCCATTACCAATCACAGCAATCAATAAAAGGGGTTGTTCCATCTCAACATTTCTGACATATCGATAGGAACTCTGGGACCCACTCTTATTGGCAGAATGGTCCTCCCAAAGTGAAAGTAAAGTACCCATGCATGTATGACCACCCCTCTTTGGCTGTTATGGGAGTTTTGAAAATAGACAAGCACTGGCGTGGCTATTTCTGGCAGTCCCATCGTGAATGGAGAGGTGGCTGCACTTGCGTGGTTTGTGCTCTATTCTCTGCTATGGAACTTTCATAAACAGTTGAGTGTGCTTGGTCAGCTATTTTCAGAAGTCCCATAGCAGTGAATGGAGAGGACTCCGCACATGCACAGTACACACATGAACAGAGCGCTCTCCTTCCCTTTGCGGGCCCCCATTGTGGAGATAGCACAGTGCACACATGAACAGAGCGCTCTCCTTCCCTTTGCGGGCCCCCATTGTGGAGATAGCACAGTGCACACATGAACAGAGCGCTCTCCTTCCCTTTGCGGGCCCCCATTGTGGAGATAGTGTAGCAACTCAGGAGGAGCTGGAGCATAATATGGGATTGGTAGAGGCTCTGGCTTTTACAGTCAATCACGGCAGCTGTCCTCAAACTGTTGCTCCCTTAGGCTGTGCAGTGAAAGGAGGGGGCACTCTTTCTTCACATGGGGTACATCCTAGTTCTGGGGTTCCTGCCTGATGGTAGCTGGCATGCCCTTGATGTTAAGTGTTTGGATGTGTGCAAGGCAGGTTGTGTAGAGTGCAAATGCCAGCATATGGCGTAGGGGTCAGGAAACCACGCCAGTGGTAGAAGAATTCTCTTTACTCAAGTGCAAAATGAGAGTTGTAGTAAATCCAACTATAACAGTCACAGTTCCAACTATTGCAGTACTCTCCCAGATAATGGTGTATGGATTTAGACAATAATGGGAGTTATGGTCCTCTTTGTACACTATCTTCTTGACATCTCCCTCAGTAGAATCTATGGCTGGTAACAGTACCTTGCCAAATTGGCTGTAATGTCCGCTGCGGGATATAGGGTTTTAAAGGCACATCGGGCCAGTGTGAAGAGTGTTTTAATGCTTTCCCCCACAGCAGCAAAGTGTCACAACCAGACAGCTGAGAAGCTCTGACAGAAGCCTTTCAGAACCTCCTCCTTGAGTTTTCTTTGTTGTGCTGTTCAGTTCCTCATCTCGTTAGCCTCTCTCAGCTGTCATGTAGTTGGACTGATTGCTTCCCTTTAAATTCCTCCCCATGATGCATTACTGGGCAGCTTATATTTCTTCCTAGAGTGTGTGTGCATGCTGATCCCATTTCCCAGTCTGCTACTAAAGTTAAGTGCTGTACTTTCATCTGTTATTTTCTGTTTGCTGGATCCCAGGTGACCCTGACTCCCTCCGTGTCTGGTGTAGGGAGCCGGTGGTCGTGTCCCCTCACTATTGTAGGGTGTTCAGGGGTTATATAGTCGAGGTACGTGGATATGCAACCATCCACCTCTGGGATCTTTGCATAGGCTGAGCAGCCAGGGAAAGTGCTAGGTCTTGTGCAGGGGTCTCCCCTTGGTTCCTTAGCTTTTGATCCAGTGAGTCATATATGCATGTTGCTTTGTCTTGTTTCCTGTACACCGTCCGTGACACAAAGTTAGAATGGCTGTAGTCGCAGATTACCTTGCTGACTCCTGTGTTTGGTCATGCGGATTCAAAATTTTCCTCTTTCTCTTTATTTCAGTTGATCTAGCAGTAATTCACACGGAAATCAGTTAGTCTCTGAAACTTGAGGCCTAAGAAGAAGGAGCATAAGGCACAGTTTATTATATAAAGTCCCTTTTAGGAACCCTCGGGATATTATTAGTAATGACACATCTATGGTCTATTCAGACCCTAAATTCCCTGTAGGGGTCCCTAACTGAAAATAAAAATATTTCTTTATTAGTTATTATTTTAAAATAAATGAACCAAACAACTATAGAAAACTATTAAAATTATCAGTGTCTGATGGAGGGTACAATTGGAGTGTATGAATGTATTTGCCTTTGTCACATGTAGCCACTGTGGAGTGCAGTGCCTCCCATTCATTTGTATGGGGTATAGCTGCACTTGCAAGCCTCTGCTAATACTTTGTTTGTGCATTCATACAATGTGATGGCAGATTGGGCGCTCCTATTAAGATCCTTTTATCGTTCGGCCTTTATATTCAGGCTGGTCAACAGTGAAACAATGTTGCTAGGTTTGTGTGTACTTTTGAAGCTGCCACTAGTCTGCTCAATTCACTTGTCTCTAGGCTACACTCTACACTTTTGTGCTACTGACTGCTCTATTTCATCCATAGAAGTCACTGTTCACGCTAAACCGCTCATGTGGCATGCTCAATTCCACTCCTCAATGTCTGGTGCTGTCTCTGCATCGTACTCTTTTTATACACTAGTCCCTAACATTTCAGGCACTGTTTAACCACCTCCGGACCGCCTAACGCACATGTGCGTTCCGGAGGTGGCAGCGCTGCGCACAGTCACGCATATACGCGTCATCTCGCGAGACGCGAGATGACGCGAATATGCGCGCGCGCATGCGCAGTTCGCGCCGGCATTTCGCACAGCAGTATTTCGTCAGCAACCTGCCAGCCAATGATCGTGGCTGGCAGGTTGCTGATTTTTAAAAAATCCAATCAAAGTGCCAGATAGCAGATCATATTTGTAAATATGATCTGTTATATGGCTGCCTGCTCCTCTGCTGGTTCTTTTCGTCGGTTGGATCCAGCAGAGGAGCAGGCTTCACAGTGAGTACACCAACACTACACTATAGCCCCTGATCACCCCCCTGAACCCCAATTAACCCTTTGATCACCCCTGTCAATCACAAGTGAAAAGAAAAAAGTGATCAGTGCAAACTGTCACTTTTTTTTTTCACTGTTATTGACCGTTAGGTTTTAGGTATAGTTTAGGTCCCTTGGTTAGGTAGTTAGCGATCAGTTAGCGCCCAGCCCACCGCACCGCAGTCCGTTATTCGCTGATTAGCGTATCGCTAATCAGCATTTGTACTTTTATAGTATCTGGAAGTGATCAAAACTGATCACGGTCAGATCTATAATTGTATTAGTGTCACTTTAGTTCGCCCTCCACCCAAAACGCAGTGTTTGCCCGATCAGGCCTGATCGGTCGCCCACACGTGCGTTCGTCCACACCCGCCCCACCGCAGTGACAAAAAAAAATTTTTTTTTGATCACTGCACATTCACTTTACACGCACTGCGGCGATAAAAAAATCAGTTTTGATATTTTTTATCAACCGCAGCGGCCTCCGGTACTTCGCTAGCCTCCCCTTTGTAAGACAGGCTTGCTTTTTTTTTCTTGGGTAATCTCAGGGAATACCCCTAAATTTAGTTGCCCACATGTCTAACAGGGGGTATTCCTCTGAAGAGGCCTACAGGCTTCTGACCCAGTCGGATGAGGAGTGGGAACCCTCATCTGATGAATCCAGCGGGTCAGAATACGAACCTGTAGAAAGCAGTGGCTCTCTGACCCAAAGTTCGGACGAGGAGGCTGAGGTCCCTGATAGCACCAGGCGTACCCGGCCCCGTGTCGCTAGACCGCAGGTTGCGCAGGATCCGCTTCAAGAGCAGCAGAGTGGGGCTGGTGCTGTCGGATTACGTGGTGAGGCATACACCAGCAGCCCAGCCCTCCCTGGACCTAGTACCAGCACTGCCGTACAACCTGGTGAAGTAGCGAGCACCAGAAGGGCAGTTGAAGCTGGTACGGTGGCACGTGCAGTAGTGACCCCGTCGCAGCCACCGCAAAGACGTGCCCGTAGAGCCCCTAGAATACCAGAGGTGCTGGCAAACCCTGATTGGCAGTCCCCAACTTCAGCCGCACCTGTAGTTTTCCCTTTCACTGCCCAGTCTGGAGTTCGGGTTGAGACGGCTCAGATCGGTTCGGCCCTGGGATTTTTTGAGCTGTTCTTGACTGCGGAGCTTTTAGACATAGTTGTGGCCGAAACAAACAGGTATGCCACACAATTTATCACCGCTAACCCGGGAAGCTTTTATGCCCAGCCTTTCCGGTGGAAACCAGTCCAAGTTTCCGAACTTAAAACTTTTCTGGGCCTCCTCCTCAACATGGGCCTGACAAAAAAGCATGAATTGCGGTCATATTGGTCCACGAACCCGATTCATCACATGCCCATGTTCTCTGCTGCCATGTCCAGGGCACGTTTTGAGGCCATCCTGCGGTTCCTGCACTTTAGTGACAACACCGCCTCCCGTCCCAGGGGCCACCCTGCTTTTGACCGGCTCCACAAAATTCGGCCCCTCATAGACCATTTCAACCAGAAATTTGCAGATATTTATACCCCAGAGCAAAACATATGCATAGACGAGTCCCTGATACATTTTACCGGGCGCCTTGGCTTCAAACAATACATCCCAAGCAAGCGCGCCCGGTATGGGGTCAAATTGTATAAGCTCTGTGAAAGGGCCACAGGCTATACCCACAAATTTCGGGTCTATGAGGGAAAAGATCAGACCCTGGAGCCGGTCGGTTGCCCTGACTACCTGGGGAGCAGTTTGAAGACAGTTTGGGACTTGGTGTCACCCTTATTCGGCAAGGGGTACCATCTTTATGTGGACAATTTTTACACAAGTGTGGCCCTCTTTAGGCATTTGTTTCTAGAACGGATTGGCGCCTGTGGTACCGCGCGAACTAGTCGCGCGGGCTTCCCCCAACGGCTCGTTACCACCCGTCTTGCAAGGGGGCAGAGGGCCGCACTGTGTAACGAAGAACTGCTCGCGGTGAAATGGAGAGACAAGCGTGACGTTTACATGCTCTCCTCCATTCACGCAGACACGACAATACAAATTGAGCGAGCAACCCGTGTCATTGAAAAGCCCCTCTCAGTCCACGACTATAACCTCCACATGGGAGGGGTCGACTTCAATGACCAGATGTTGTCTCCGTATTTAGTTTCCCGACGCACCAGACGCTGGTATAAGAAGGTGTCTGTATATTTAATTCAATTGGCTCTGTACAATAGTTTTGTTCTCTACAGTAAGGCTGGGAGAACTGGATCCTTCCTCAAATTTCAGGAAGAGATCATCGAGAACCTCCTGTATCCAGGAGGTTCCGTGGCCCCAACCACCAGTGTAGTTAGCCGTCTACACGAGCGACATTTCCCCAATGTCGTTCCTGGTACCTCAACCCAACAGTCACCCCGAAAAAGATGTCGTGTCTGTAGCAGGAGTGGAATAAGGCGTGACACCCGCTATTTCTGTCCTGACTGTCCGGACCACCCTGCCCTATGCTTTGGAGAGTGTTTCCGGAAGTACCACTCACAGGTACACTATTAGCATAGGGATCATCTCACCAGGACAGGCACACAGGGCTATTAGGGCTCATTCACTCACTGCTGCTGCAAACGTCTCCTTTCACATGGGACAAAGTGCATAACGCACTTCGCCACATCTTTGGGCGATTTGCGCTTTGCACATTGACCCATGGGGAAGGAGAGGTTTGTTCTATAAAGGTAAAAAAACAAAAAAAAAAACAGGTAAGCAAACAGGTTAATGTTTAGTTCCAAAAGTTAAAGTTACATGTTCTGTTCCAAAGTTAATAAAATTATTGCGTTGCGGCCTGTTTTTTTCTTTTTTTTTTTTTTTGTTTTTTTACCTTCCAGGTGGACCAACCGATTGACCAGCTGCAGCACCGATGTGCATTCTGACAGAAGCATTGCGCTGCTGTCAGATTACACGCAAGTCGGTGTATGCGGCGCTGCAAGACGGGATTTTCTCCTCTGCAGTGACAGATACGTTTGCCGAGGAATACGAGCTGAGGAGGAGGCGGCGTTCCTATGCTTTGGCAAACACTTTGTATATATATATATATATATATATAAAAAAAAAATCCCGGCAATGATTTATTCATCCACATCGATTGATGCGAATGGAGAAATCTGGTTTGCCAGGGCATACGAGCTAAGTGGGTATGGATGTAGGGCGGAGCTCCTATGTCCTGGCAGACGCCTTTCCCCTCCATTTTTTTTTTTTGGCAGAGATTTTTTCTTCCACATTGATCGATGCGAATGAAGAAATCTGTGCCGTTCATTTTTTTCTTTCAGCCCAGAGGCTGAACGGAAAAAAAAATCTCATTACCTGTATGCTCAATATAAAGAGAATAGCAGAAACTCCTAATGCTGGCCATACATGTAATGATTGCGGAGACCCTCAAATGCCAGGGCAGTACAAACACCCCACAACTGACCCCATTTTGGAAAGAAGACACCCCAAGGTATTTGCTGAGGGGCATATTAAGTCCATGAAAGATTTAAATTTTTGTCCTAAGTTAGCGGAAAGTGAGACTTTGTGAGAAAAAACAAAGAAAAATCAATTTCCGCTAACTTATGCGAAAAAAAAAAAATTCTATGAACTTGCCAGGCCCCTCATTGGATACCTTGGGGTGTCTTCTTTCCAAAGTGGGGTCACATGTGGGGTATTTATACTGCCCTGGCTTTTTAGGGGCCCTAAAGCGTGAGAAGAAGTCTGGGATCCAAATGTCTAAAAATGCCCTCCTAAAAGGAATTTGGGCACCTTTGCGCATCTAGGCTGCAAAAAAGTGTGACACATCTGGTATCGCCGTACTCAGAAGAAGTTGGGGAATGTGTTTTGGGGTGTCATTTTACATATACCCATGCTGGGTGAGATAAATATCTTGGTCAAATGCCAACTTTGTATAAAAAAATGGGAAAAGTTGTCTTTTGCAAAGATATTTCTCTCACTCAGCATGGGTATATGTAAAATGACACCCCAAAACACATTCCCCAACTTCTCCTGAGTACGGCGATACCAGATGTGTCACACTTTTTTGCTGCCAAGGTGGGCAAAGGGGCACATATTCCAAAGTGCACCTTTCGGATTTTGCAGGCCATTTTTTACACATTTTGATTGCAAAGTACTTCTCACACATATGGGCCCCTAAATTGCCAGGGCAGTATAACTACCCCACAAGTGACCCCATTTTGGAAAGAAGACACCCCAAGGTATTCTGTGAGGGGCATGGTGAGTTCCTAGAATTTTTTATTTTTTGTCGCAAGTTAGTGGAATATGAGACTTTGTAAGAAAAAAAAAAAAAAAAAAAAAACATCATCATTTTCCGCTAACTTGTGACAAAAAGAAAAAAATTCTAGGAACTCTAGGTGCCCCTCACGGAATACCTTAGGGTGTCTTCTTTCCAAAATGGGGTCACTTGTGTCGTAGTTATACTGCCCTGGCAATTTAGGGGCCCATATGTGTGAGAAGAACTTTGCAATCAAAATGTGTAAAAAATGGCCTGCAAAATCCGAAAGGTGCACTTTGGAATATGTGCCCCTTTGCCCACCTTGGCAGCAAAAAAGTGTGACACATCTGGTATCGCCGTACTCAGGAGAAGTTGGGGAATGTGTTTTGGGGTGTCATTTTACATATACCCATGCTGAGTGAGAGAAATATCTTTGCAAAAGACAACTTTTCCCATTTTTTTATACAAAGTTGGCATTTGACCAAGATATTTATCTCACCCAGCATGGGTATATGTAAAATGACACCCCAAAACACATTCCCCAACTTCTCCTGAGTACGGCGATACCAGATGTGTCACACTTTTTTGCTGCCAAGGTGGGCAAAGGGGCACATATTCCAAAGTGCACCTTTCGGATTTTGCAGGCCATTTTTTACACATTTTGATTGCAAAGTACTTCTCACACATATGGGCCCCTAAATTGCCAGGGCAGTATAACTACCCCACAAGTGACCCCATTTTGGAAAGAAGACACCCCAAGGTATTCTGTGAGGGGCATGGTGAGTTCCTAGAATTTTTTATTTTTTGTCGCAAGTTAGTGCAATATGAGACTTTGTAAGAAAAAAATAAAAATAAAAAATCATCATCAATTTCCGCTAACTTGTGACAAAAAATAAAAAGTTCTATGAACTCACTATGCCCATCAGCGAATACCTTAGGGTGTCTACTTTCCGAAATGGGGTCATTTGTGGGGGTTTTCTACTGTCTGGGCATTGTAGAACCTCAGGAAACATGACAGGTGCTCAGAAAATCAGAGCCGTTTCAAAAAGCGGAAATTCACATTTTTGTACCATAGTTTGTAAATGCTATAACTTTTACCCAAACCATTTTTTTTTTGCCCAAACATTTTTTTTTATCAAAGACATGTAGAACTATAAATTTAGCGAAAAATTTATATATGGATGTCGTTTTTTTTGCAAAATTTCACAGCTGAAAGTGAAAAATGTCATTTTTTTTGCAAAAAAATCGTTACATTTTGATTAATAACAAAAAAAGTAAAAATGTCAGCAGCAATAAAATACCACCAAATGAAAGCTCTATTAGTGAGAAGAAAAGGAGGTAAAATTCATTTGGGTGGTAAGTTGCATGACCGAGCGATAAACGGTGAAAGGAGTGTAGTGCCGAAGTGTAAAAAGTGGCCTGGTCATGAAGGGGGTTTCACCTAGCGGGGCTGAAGTGGTTAAAATACAGGACGTCATACCACCCCTCCCGACATGTTTCGCCACGCTCGGTGGCTTCGTCAGGGGATGTGGGGTATGTGGATGCCGCGCGCATGTCTCAACCCTCCTAAATAACTTTCTAGGTCCCGCCCACCTATCCCAAGTTTCCCTTCAGCCAATCACTGTGGGCGCTCCGGTAAGGTCCTCAAGTCAAAGCACAGGATGTCTCTCTGACGCACATCCTGTGCACTATTCTCCTCCCCCGTAGTGACTCACTGCTGATGTCACATTTGTTTCGTCAGATGACTAATGGGGCGGTACCCACCAGGGCGGTACCCGGTAAGGTCCTCAAGTCAAAGCACATGATGTCTCTCTGACGCACATCCTGTGCACTATTCTCCTCCCCCTTAGTGACTCACTGCTGACGTCACATTTGTTTTGTCAGATGACTAATGGGGCGGTACCCACCAGGGCGGTACCCGGTAAGGTCCTCAAGTCAAAGCACATGATGTCTCCCTGACGCACATACTGTGCGCTATTCTCCTCCCCCTTTGTGACTCACTGCTGACGTCACACTTGTTTCGTCAGATGACTAATGGGGCAGTACCCACCAAAGCGAATTAGGTGAGATCGTCACTTCTCTCCACCTTTTATTCGCCCAACCCCATCTCCTTCTCCTTAATTACACTTTTAACCCATCCATGTCCCTCATTGACATACAATATTTAATGCATGCCACCTTACTGTATACACCATTAGGTGCAGAGTTAGTCTGCAATTTACATTCTGTATGAGGGGGACGGACAAGCAGCGTTTTTGGAGTATGGGGTTTAACACTCTGTCAGTCACAATGGGTTGATGTTTTAATATTAATTATATTTTCAATATAACATATGGAGTCCCCACTATTTTTAAGGATATGTCCACAAGGGCTCCACAGACATCTGACCTGTATTTGGACCCATTCTCGGAGCTGCCTATATCAGTTGTCCACCATACTTTATACATGATCACATAAGTACGTCCATCCATGGGGTTTTTAAATTGTTTTACTTTAGGTAGGAATTTGCAAAAGGTACAATTCCCACAGGGGAAGGATCCAGTGATACTGGGTTTCAGCCAGCTTGTGTTTGTCATTTGTCTTTCAGGTAGGAAGCTATGAAACTCGTCCATAGCTTCCTACCTGAAAGACAAATGACAAACACAAGCTGGCTGAAATCCAGTATCACTGGATCCTTCCCCTGTGGGAATTGTACCTTTTGCAAATTCCTACCTAAAGTAAAACAATTTAAAAACCCCATGGATGGACGTACTTATGTGATCAGAGAGTTCTTTAATTGCCGAAGCAGTGGCATTATTTACATTGCATCATGCAACTGCCCAAAGTTATATGTGGGTAAAACCACTCAGGAATTGAGGCGTAGAATATCTGGTCACATCAGCACCATCAACACGGGTAAAGATACGTCACTCTACAGGCATATAACATATGTACATGGTGGTAATTTGGAAGTCCTTAAGTTCTGGGGATTGGAGAGAAAAACCCTGGGACCTAGGAGTGGGAATTTGGACATAAAGCTTCTGCAGGAGGAGGCCAGATGGATACACAGATTACAAACTTTGAGTCCGGGCGGCCTAAATGAGGGTTTCTCATATACGGCCTTTATCTGACATAGCACAATTTAAGGAAATATACATACTTGATTGCAAACTAAAATAATCTGTGATATAAAAAATTGAAGCAATAAACTAGGAAAAATTGCATCCCAGACCCCAGTTTAATTGAGGAATTATTGCGGCCCGATTATCAAAATACCACCTAATCCATATTAAAAGAGACAGCCGTAGCATCATACGCATGGATATATATGAATTAGAGCAAAAGAGCTCTCTTGGTCATGTATAAAGTATGGTGGACAACTGATATAGGCAGCTCCGAGAATGGGTCCAAATACAGGTCAGATGTCTGTGGAGCCCTTGTGGACATATCCTTAAAAATAGTGGGGACTCCATATGTTATATTGAAAATATAATTAATATTAAAACATCAACCCATTGTGACTGACAGAGTGTTAAACCCCATACTCCAAAAACGCTGCTTGTCCGTCCCCCTCATACAGAATGTAAATTGCAGACTAACTCTGCACCTAATGGTGTATACAGTAAGGTGGCATGCATTAAATATTGTATGTCAATGAGGGACATGGATGGGTTAAAAGTGTAATTAAGGAGAAGGAGATGGGGTTGGGCGAATAAAAGGTGGAGAGAAGTGACGATCTCACCTAATTCGCTTTGGTGGGTACTGCCCCATTAGTCATCTGACGAAACAAGTGTGACGTCAGCAGTGAGTCACAAAGGGGGAGGAGAATAGCGCACAGTATGTGCGTCAGGGAGACATCATGTGCTTTGACTTGAGGACCTTACCGGGTACCGCCCCGGTGGGTACCGCCCCATTAGTCATCTGACAAAACAAATGTGACGTCAGCAGTGAGTCACTAAGGGGGAGGAGAATAGTGCACAGGATGTGCGTCAGAGAGACATCATGTGCTTTGACTTGAGGACCTTACCGGGTACCACCCTGGTGGGTACCGCCCCATTAGTCATCTGACGAAACAAATGTGACGTCAGCAGTGAGTCACTACGGGGGAGGAGAATAGTGCACAGGATGTGCGTCAGAGAGACATCCTGTGCTTTGACTTGAGGACCTTACCGGAGCGCCCACAGTGATTGGCTGAAGGGAAACTTGGGATAGGTGGGCAGGACCTAGAAAGTTATTTAGGAGGGTCGAGACATGCGCGCGGCGTCCACATACCCCACATCCCCTGACGAAGCCACCGAGCGTGGCGAAACATGTCGGGAGGGGTGGTATGACGTCCTGTATTTTAAACAGTGCCTGAAATGTTAGGGACTAGTGTATAAAAAGAGTACGCTGCAGAGACAGCACCAGACATTGAGGAGTGGAATTGAGCATGCCACATGAGCGGTTTAGCGTGAACAGTGACTTCTATGGATGAAATAGAGCAGTCAGTAGCACAAAAGTGTAGAGTGTAGCCTAGAGACAAGTGAATTGAGCAGACTAGTGGCAGCTTCAAAAGTACACATAAACCTAGCAACATTGTTTCACTGTTGTCCAGCCTGAATATAAAGGCCGAACGATAAAAGGATCTTAATAGGAGCGCCCAATCTGCCATCACATTGTATGAATGCACAAACAAAGTATTAGCAGAGGCTTGCAAGTGCAGCTATACCCCATACAAATGAATGGGAGGCACTGCACTCCATAGTGGCTACATGTGACAAAGGCAAATATATTCATACACTCCAATTGTACCCTCCATCAGACACTGATAATTTTAATAGTTTTCTATAGTTGTTTGGTTCATTTATTTTAAAATAATAACTAATAAAGAAATATTTTTATTTTCAGTTAGGGACCCCTACAGGGAATTTAGGGTCTGAATAGACCATAGATGTGTCATTACAGCATAAGGCACAGCTTCCTTCCTCTCTGAACTCTCCCCTAAAACTTAATAACTGAGCTATGGGTGAATCCTGGATCCCTGTCCAACTTCCTGCAAGGGCTGAGCCAGAATTATTAACCCTAGTTGTGTCATCCATACTCAGGGATGCTGGCTATAATACATAACCTAACAAGACACAATGTAACATTAAATAACAAACCATTTGCACATAACCCTTGCTCTGGGGGACTGCAATAGGAGAAGGTCTCAGAGATGAGACCAGCACCTATCTGACATTTGTGGCATATCCTAGCGATGTGCCATAACTGTTGATATGGGAAAACTCCTTTAACAATTTTTAATCAGTCAGTTGGAAAACAGCTTTGCACATCTGCGTGATTTTCATTGAGTCTTGCCATGTCTTGGTAATGTGGCATCTACCATATGGACTGTACCTTAAAACTAGAGAGAACCATAAGCTTTATTCATGTATGCTGTTTTCCTGCAATTCTGCAGTATTTTTGCAAAAATGATAGCAAAATATAATTTCTATAATAATAATCATAATCATCAAAATAATCAGTCTCAACTCATAGAAAGATTTATTCTTGCATGTTTATTTCACAAGCATTTCTACTTTTGCAATGTGTAAGATATGTAAAAGTTTGTGGTTTGAAATTTCTTGAAACTATTGGATGCTCGATAGTAATTAGGGAACCTCATGGCTTTCGAAGACAATATAATGAACTGAATATTTATTTAAAAAAAGGGTGATCACATAAAGTGTTTTCATTAAATTTCTTTCCATTGAATATCCTAACCATGGTTTCATAGTTGTTTTGGTAAATCCCTGTCTGTATTAGCTATATGCTGCTGTATATCTTGCTGCATCAGATGATATACTGTATGCATATAATCTCATTATAGTCTATAGGGCAGATTTATCATAAAGATACACCCTTTTTGTGGCGTGAAAAAGTAGCAAATTTTACTTTTGTGACTTTTTTAACAGTACTTGCGCAACATTTTTGTGAAAGTGCCATTTCTCCACCAGCCTTGGCACCTTCCCAAAAAGGGAGCGTGATGAGGATGGGGCCCTGCCACATTTATCATCTTCTATACCAGTTTTCTGGTGTAGAAGAACACTGAAAATTGAAATAAACCTCTAAAATCAACCTCTGCCATCATCCATGACATGGTCTTGGCTTATACTGATAAGGTGCAGATTGTGCGAAAATGGGGCAAATCAGCCTTTTTGGCCATCTAAAATCACATGCATACGGCTTTCTTGTGTGTTTTAGGGGATGTTCACAATAACATACAGTACAGTAGAAGTATACAAACTAACATAAAGAGCTTGTCTGGATGATAAAATTATTTAGAAAACGTTTGTAAATTTTTTTAAAAAAGCATAACTTCTCTGGTCTGTACTTCTTGATCCCTGTCAAACTGCAGGTAGTGCAAGATCTGCCAGTGACTGGGGTAGGTGGTCCCTGCTGCAGCCAATGACTGGCTAAACAGTCATTTACTTTGTGCTGAGATGGACCAGAAAGCAGTGGAACAAGACAGGTGGGTAATTGGTGAGTTGAATATGATTAGTTTTATTTTTATACCATTATGAAACTTTTCCAAATAAGGACAACCCCTTTGAGGCGGTAATGAGTCAACTAGACTTATCTGATGCATGTCAGATAAAATCTGATAAATATATATTTAATAAACTAGATTTTAGGTTTAATGGTTTTATGACCAATGCCAATCAAAGTGCAGCTTCACTTTACCTTTTACATTGATAGAAAATCCAGGTCTTTTGGAGAAAATAAATTCTCAGGTTTGTCACTTATTCACGTTTTTGTACGGTAAGTGTTTTATACACAGCCAAGTTATTCATAAGTTCATGACTCCTGTTCCCTGCTATGTTCTTAGAAAGTTCCGACAAAGTTGCTCTGAAGTCTTATTTGCTGTGGGATTTTGCATCATAAATAATAAAAGAAAAGTAAAAAGGGAATCTGAAGGAAGCTCGATGATTTCCTGATGTTTTGTTTACCTCGACGAGGAAGAGCTATATGTTAAAATAATCTATCAATATAGTAAGAGACTACAGCATCTCCTGAATTCAACCATTGTGGTGGTGGAAAGTTTTTTTTTAAACCAAGGCCAGTATTTAGTATGTGGGTTTGTTATGAATACAGCAGATCCCATTTTAGGAAAAATCTGAGCTCATGATTAAGCTATTACTCAGTACATTCTCAACATCTGAGATTTTAAAAAACAGTCATCAGAATTCCCATCAGTTAATAGAACCAAAACACCCTCATCTTCTTAATTAACATATGAAATAAACAAAATCTGTGACCCTGGTGTCTACCAGCAATTAAGAGCTATTGCTTAGTTAGGCCTGCTAATACCTCATTTAAATATGCAATTAAGGAATAATTGCATCCAATCAATAAAACTTTTAAGCATTTTGCTGCGGCTTCAATTATTTCTGCAAGTCTATTCATAATATCCATGTTACAAAATGGTTCTGAAATTAAGCTTTTCTCTTGTTGGGGCAAAACACAGTGCAGTAGTTTTATTTACTGCATACATGAATGGGCATGACGTGTAAGGATGCCCGTGCACAATGTGGTCTGCCCATGAGATCTGCATGTGGGTTACTGCTCATTGGCAGGCCACACCTATACTTCTTATTTAAAACAATAGTAAATACAGATGCAAGTAAGTGTTTGTAGGTGATCCTGGAACTATTTTACATGGCATTTAATTGACTTAAAATAATGTTTGGTCAGCTATAGGTTGATTGTTTTAACAAAACTCTTAAAGGGGTTGTTCACACTTGGTGTGCTCTTTTTCAGACCCACCCAGCATGGCCAGATCCATAGTGGTGAGTATACTTACCTGATTCCCGCTGCTGGGTTCCAGCTCCATTACTCCCCCTCAGGAACCTCTGGTCCTGAGCTATCCACATCAACATGCACCTTCATGTGCGTCATGTGACCGCCACAGCCAATGACTAGCTGCAGCGGTCATGTGACCTGCATTAAACAGCATGTTGATGGGGAAAACCCAGGACCTGCGGTGCCCAAGGGGGAATGATGGTGCCTAAACCCAGCGGCGGGGTCAGGTAAGTATGCTCTTGATGGGAGGGTTTGAAAATAGCACACTAAGCGTGAACAATCCCTTTGTGCTTCCAGTCAAGTAGGTCCCAAAAACAAATTTCATTACAACATGGCACTAGGAGTGGCCTATTAGCACACCAGCACTTCTGAGGCAAAGATGTTAACTCATGGCCTCAAATTAAACTCCACATCAATGCTGGGTCTAGCCAAATGGAGTTGCCATGATGCGGCTGAAGACTGTGCAGTCACGTGGTTTTACTCAACACATTGAGCGTCAACAGTAAGTACCAAGGAGGAAGGACAGAAGCCAGACCATGTAATTCTCTGCATCGATGTGGGTAAGTGGGCTCCCTGTGCAGTGAAAAAGAGATGAGCATCAATAAAATCAGGGTAGCAATGAACCTTTGGTTCTTGTATTAAAGGGGTTGTCTGGTTAAAAGAGAAAAATATACCCCGGGTTATTCTGTTTTAATACAGAAAGGTTCCCCCGTTCAGAGCCTTCTTAGCAATGGCAGAGACAAGCACCAACGAGCATCTGTCACTCTGCAGGGCATGCCCAATACCTGAACAGTTCATTGATTTCAATCTGAATAGCGCCATGCTTCATTTCCCCTATGGGGGCACTGCAGAAAAATGAAACACTTGCTGCCAGGTTTCCCTACAGATTACGGATGATACGTGTGGGTTATCCTTTAATAAGAAGAGAATGTCAAAAGTGGGCAACCCCTTTAAGTTATTTGAAAGTAGCAGACAGACTTATAGAGCTGTAATAGGAGCTATATGTTTATTTACTTGGCAGTATTAAGTCGCTGACTGGATGATCAGAAGAAGATCAATGTTTTTTCTCCATATTTAATAATATGTTGTTGTTACTGTCATGTTATTTCTTGTTGGGAACTATTTCACACTGTGCAATCTCAGATACTGTAATATTGTTCTACTATTTTCATTAACGTTTCCCCCTTGGAAATGGCTACTTTTAACACTTCACTATTGTTCACATCTCTATGAGGTTTGTATTTTCTCTGGTTTTAGTCTGGCTTCCCCACAAACCCCAAAACCATACTAATAGGTCAATTTTACTTCTGATGTAAGAGACTAAATTAGGAAATAAAATAAAACGTAAAATCACATTGTAAAAAATTGTTTTGGGAATATTTTAGAGATGAGCAAATTTCTTGAAATTCATTTTATGTCCGATTCACTAAATCTGTCAAAAATTCAATTCAGGTCCGAATAAATTCTAGCTGAATGAAAAATGCTCAGATTGGCCTGAGAATTGGTGTATGATACTCTGAAGTCTCATTCTTTTTTCATTTTTGCTCCCCCCTTAAGCTCTTTAATGAAATTACAGCAATAGCTAATAGTGTCAGAGTGACACTGACATACATCAGGTTTATGAAACTGAACTGGCTTCTGTTGCGGCTTCTGCTATTTGTGGTAGCAGAGATGGCGGGAGGTGGGTGACTCACTGGGGGGCAGAGAGGAGCCTCATGGTCTGACACTAGGATAGCAGGCTTCTGCTTGACGAAAGTTGCAGCAAGCTGTTTAAACTGAGTACATCCCAGTAAGGCCTCATGCACACGACGGTATGTATTTTGCCGTCCGCAAAAAACGGATCCGCAAAAAATATCCATGTGCATTCCGTATTTTGTGAAACAGAACAGCTGGACCCTAATAGAACAGAACTATTCTTGTCCTTAATGCGGACAAGTTCTGTTGTTTTGCAGAACGGACATACGGAAACGGAATGCACATGGAGTAACTTCAGTTTTTTTTGAGGACCCATTGAAATTAATGGTTCCATATACGGTCAGCAAAAAAAAAAGAAACGGACACGGAAAGAGAATACGTTCTTGTGCATGAGGCCTAATAAAGCAATTTGACCTCCCTTCAGCAACAGGAAAACATTACCCTATTTTACTTTGATAGCATATAAAACCATCACTACCAAGTAATGATCAGATTGCTTGATGCTAACAATATGCCTGTCAGTACATAAGCAAGCAAGAATAGAGCTTGCCATGTTTGACAGTGTGCCAAAGATCCAGTTCTTTCCGGCTTTGCCCCCCCCCCCACTGTGGTGATTGGTCATCATGGCCAGTGTCGATGTCATCATCATCATCAACAGCCTTGTCCTCCTGCACAAGTAACTCCTCCTCCAGCGCTGGCTTCTCATCCTCCTCCTCCTTACCTTCCACTTCCCCC
This sequence comes from Bufo gargarizans, assembly GCF_014858855.1. NCBI lineage: Eukaryota > Metazoa > Chordata > Amphibia > Anura > Bufonidae > Bufo > Bufo gargarizans. The sequence goes on from NC_058084.1 coordinate 131,834,614, forward strand.
TACACAGAACTTTGTCTATGTGGTTGCCCAAATCTACAAGGTGGTCAGCCTTGTTTTTGTTGTTGTGCTGTGTTGCCGCTGTCATGAAAAACATTGACCCAGTGGGCCATGAAAGACATATACTGTCTCTACCTGTCTGTAACAGCAGTTTCATGTGGCCATGGTGGAATGCACGTTGCTGCACAGCGACAAATGCATGGAGAGCCCACATTCTCTTCCACATAGTTACATAGTGAATACAGTTGAAAAAAGACATAAGTCCATCAAGTTCAACCAAGGGACAGGTGGGGATACACATTTTTTGTATGGACCATTTACAGTATATATTTGTATAGGTTAATCATGTCCCCTCTTCTCAAGAATAAATAAATGCAATTCTTTTAATCTTTCTTCACAACTAAGACCCTCCATGCCCATTATCATTTTAGTCCCTCTCCTCTGTATATTTCCCAGCTGTAGTGCATCCTTTCTATGGACTGGTGCCCAGAACTGAACTGCATATTCCAGATGAGGCCACACCAACTCTTTGTAAATTGGTAATATTACATCCCTGCCCCGCGAGTCCATGCCTCATTTAATGCATCAATCAGATGGCCACAAAAGAAGAGAAGGCGCTCATAGGTGAGGGTAAACAAATTGATGGCCCTTACCCCTAACCAGGATGAGCGAAATTACTCACCTGGTGCGGTTGCACTGAATGTGGTGCACCCTTAGTAGAGGGAGGTTTGAAGGATGGAGGTTATCTGGGTTGGTGCTGCCGGATGGTGTCCGAAATGACCCTGGGCGGGGGCCAAGGCGCCACTTGGGTAGGTATTGGAATATATAAAAAAAGGTCTTGTCTGCACTGGATTTGTGTGGCGAGCCGGTGGACACTAGGCACAAATCACAACCCGAGCTTGGATACGAGTTTTCTTTTTTAAAAGACGACGCGTTACACGTGCAGCGAGCACAGAAGCGCCGCTACAGCAGGATACTCCTCAGCCACAATTTCCAGCAGGGCTGACCAGTATTCCTTCTGAAAAGGGACTCTTCAGGAGAGTCCACCAGCGAGCTCACGGTGCCACAGACTTGATAAAGGGGTCTTGAGTACCCCCAAACGCGTCGTCTTTTCAATAAAAAACCTCGTATCCAAGCTCGGGTTGTGATTTGCGCCTTGTGTCCACCCGTTCGCCACACGAATCCAGTGCAGATGAGACCTTTTTTTATATATTCATTTAATGTATGACAATATCCTGGTGGCCTTAGAAGCAGCTGATTGACATTGTATGCTGTAATTTAATCTACTATCCACAAGGACACTCAAATCTTTCTCTATAAGTGACTCTCCCAGTGTTACATCACCTAGGACATATGAAGCACAGAAATTATTACTACCAAGATTTATAACTTTACATTTGTCCACATTGAACCTCATTTGCCAAGTTGATGCCCAATCACTCAGAGTGTTCAAGTCAGCTTGTAGTATACGGACATCCATAGATGGTACAGTTCTACATAGCTTAGTATACTCTGCAAAAAGACAGTAAAATACAGGAAAACATTTTTTGTGTGAAATAATGGCATCTAGGTATCTTCCATTGAGGCTGAGCGCACACCATCAGTTCCCTAAAGGTAGTAGAATCCACTAAGTGGTATGGTAGTGACTGCAGTGCCTGCTACTTGGCTAGGTGGGAGTTAAAGAGGACCTTTCATGGGTCCAAACGTTATAAACTAACTATCAGGATACGTAGGGCATAGTGCAGGGATCTAACTGCACTTACAATTTTTTCTGGGCGCCACTCCATTCACCCACTGTGGCGCCCGTTGTATTCTCCCGCCTGGTAAGCTAATTTTAGCATCGGAGCATCTCCTTCTCCCTGGCTATGAGCTGTCCAATCGCAGCAGAGAGTGTCATAGCCAGGGACAAAAAAAACTCACCTTTTCCCTGGCTGTGACGCTCTCTGCTGCGATTGGACAGCGCTACAGCCAGGAAGAAGGAGACGTCCAACGGAGAAAGACTCAGTCTCCTCCTCATTGTTCCGATGTATCCTGATACTTAGTTTATAATGCTTGGACCCATGAAAGGTCCTCTTTAAGGTTGCACACCAATAGATTGCTAGTGTAGAGTTGTTTTCTGGCCACCCGTTCCATTATTGATGGCTGAGGGTAGAGTGGATTAGGAGGAGGAGTCTAAGCAGGAATAGCAGTAATTGATGATGACAATGAAAAGGACACTGTACTGCATGTGGATGCAGCCTGGCTGTTGCAAAAGAGACCACGAGAAGGCAGTCTGTGATAAAGCTGTTTGTGTTTTAATGCCCTTAACTTATTTTTATCCTGCAGATCTTGCACACGGCTGTGCTTTTGTTTGTTGAGACTGTGGAAAAAACTTCCATATGGGCATACTCCCATAGAGCTAGGTCTTGGGCTAAGTCTGGTATATTTTGAGCCTACACCCATAGTATCAGCGACATCCTGCATTCAAGCTGACCACAATAGAAGCAGATCTGGCACTGGAAGTTTTGGCCATACAATGCCTCTGCTCTTTATTGCCACTGTGGTCACCACCCTCCTCCTCTGATTTCACCTGCTCTTCAGCACCCCAATCTGGCTTTTCCAGGTGCTGGGCAACACATCAGTTATCATCATAGTCCTCCCCTTCCTTGGCATTTTTATCAGACTATAATATATCATCATGGGCTCCTTGGCCCCCCTCATGATTGCCTGCTCTGTATTTACCCCAAGAGCTACTGTCACCATGGCTACCACTGCCCCTACTGCCAGCACTGTGGCTACAAGTGCCACTACTACTATTACTACCACCAACAACAACAACACAGTTATCTGAACCTCTTTCTGACTGATCTCACACAACAAATGAACATGGAGACTATCTTGAGCATCTTGTATAGCACATAAGGTTGTGTTGCCTCTTTTTAGGAAAAAAAGAAGGCGCCCTAGTAGAAAGGGGCAGTGAAGATGTTGATGATGGAACTTAAAGGCTTCTCTGGGGCTGCAGGAAGAGGAACAGAAGGAATGCTGTGACCCCTGGCTCCAAGGCACAGTGTCAGACACAGATGTGACATCAATACTATCCTGTTGTTACTGAGAGAAGGAGTGACCCAACCAGTCCATATTGTCATTCTCTTTGTCTTTAATAATAATTATAATAATAATAATGTGACACCTATCAGAAGCCAATGAGAACTGTGGCCTGCTGCTGCTACTACTACAAGTGACCAGATAGTTGTTACTGCTATTGTTGTTTGCACTACAATTACAATAGCCACATTCTAACTCATGGATAATGAGGCATAGTTCTTTCGCTTTCCACTCTTCTGTTTCCAGACATTTTATTATGAGGCATATAAATGTAAAGTAATAATAATAATCTTTATTTATATAGTGTAACCATATTCCACAGCGCTTTACAATTCAAAGGGTTCATGTAAAAACAAAAGACATCACAAAATTACAGGGTAATTCACAACTGATACACTAGGAATAAGGTCCCTGCTTTCAAGCGTTTACAATCTATGAGGAAGTGAGGGTGACACAAAAGGTAAAGTTGATTGTAATATGAAGTGGTCCAGCCCTCTTTGTAAAGTCACAGGATTGGTACAGAGATTATTAAATGGTAGCAAAATTACAAGTGTTTTTTCAGTAATTTACAGAGTTGCAGTTAAGCAGCCATCCCCATCTACAAACACACTACACAATGGTATTGACAATTTACAATAGTAATGCAATGCATGATGAAATACAATACATTCACTAAAACTGCACGACATATTGACGTAATATAACGCATTGAATGAAACAGCTATATTAATGCAGTACAATGCATTCACAATAACTGCATCGTATATTGATGTAATACAATGCGTTAACTAAAATAGCATGGTATATTGACTTAATACAAAGGCATTGAATGAAACTGGTATATTGATGCACTGAAATCCCCAAATACAAACAGTATCTAAATTGAAACTGACAGAATTAAACGTGCCCTGCTATGAACACACTGGTAAAGTGAGATGAACAAATACACGGTAGCAAAATTCTGTTTTTTGGGGTGGGAATTTAATGATGCGCAATTATACGTCCCCTTCTGCGAAGAAACAGGTATTAGCGTAATGAAATGCACTGTATGCTTAATTATAAATAACAGTAAAATTGTTTTTTAGGGAAAAAGCGTTTGCAGCAAAATGTCAGCCGCTGGTGCTGGGAAAAAAATTCTATAAAACACTTTTATCGAGGCCAGTGCAGGACTTTGGTGACTGTAGTACTTGCAGTTCATACATATGCACTTGCTGCTGGCACCTGGCCTCAGTATAAAACACATACACAGAATTTTGCATTAACATCCTATTCTTTTCCTGATAAAACCCTAACTTTAATGCCTATTGATTCAATCTACTTAACTTAATATGTTCTGACAAAACGAAAAAAGCATGGATCCCACTTGCACATGCTATGCATCAATCTAACGCTTCTCAGCATAGTTTATAAACAGTACATGCAGTACTTTGTATACTTTTTGATCAAAATACATACAGTACAGACCAAAAGTTTGGAGACACTTTCTCATTCAAAGAGTTTTCTTTATTTTCATGACTATAAAATTGTAGATTCACACTGAAGGCATCAAAACTATGAATTAACACATGTGGAATTATATACAGGGAGTGCAGAATTATTAGGCAAATGAGTATTTTGACCACATCATCCTCTTTATGCATGTTGTCTTACTCCAAGCTGTATAGGCTCGAAAGCCTACTACCAATTAAGCATATTAGGTGATGTGCATCTCTGTAATGAGAAGGGGTGTGGTCTAATGACATCAACACCCTATATCAGGTGTGCATAATTATTAGGCAACTTCCTTTCCTTCGGCAAAATGGGTCAAAAGAAGGACTTGACAGGCTCAGAAAAGTCAAAAATAGTGAGATATCTTGCAGAGGGATGCAGCACTCTTAAAATTGCAAAGCTTCTGAAGCGTGATCATCGAACAATCAAGCGTTTCATTCAAAATAGTCAACAGGGTCGCAAGAAGCCTGTGGAAAAACCAAGGCGCAAAATAACTGCCCATGAACTGAGAAAAGTCAAGCGTGTAGCTGCCAAGATGTCACTTGCCACCAGTTTGGGCATATTTCAGAGCTGCAACATCACTGGAGTGCCCAAAAGCACAAGGTGTGCAATACTCAGAGACATGGCCAAGGTAAGAAAGGCTGAAAGACGACCACCACTGAACAAGACACACAAGCTGAAACGTCAAGACTGGGCCAAGAAATATCTCAAGACTGATTTTTCTAAGGTTTTATGGACTGATGAAATGAGAGTGAGTCTTGATGGGCCAGATGGATGGGCCCGTGGCTGGATTGGTAAAGGGCAGAGAGCTCCAGTCCGACTCAGACGCCAGCAAGGTGGAGGTGGAGTACTGGTTTGGGCTGGTATCAAAGATGAGCTTGTGGGGCCTTTTTCGGGTTGAGGATGGAGTCAAGCTCAACTCCCAGTCCTACTGCCAGTTTCTGGAAGACACCTTCTTCAAGCAGTGGTACAGGAAGAAGTCTGCATCCTTCAAGAAAAACATGATTTTCATGCAGGACAATGCTCCATCACACGCGTCCAAGTACTCCACAGCGTGGCTGGCAAGAAAGGGTATAAAAGAAGAAAATCTAATGACATGGCCTCCTTGTTCACCTGATCTGAACCCCATTGAGAACCTGTGGTCCATCATCAAATGTGAGATTTACAAGGAGGGAAAACAGTACACCTCTCTGAACAGTGTCTGGGAGGCTGTGGTTGCTGCTGCACGCAATGTTGATGGTGAACAGATCAAAACACTGACAGAATCCATGGATGGCAGGCTTTTGAGTGTCCTTGCAAAGAAAGGTGGCTGTATTGGTCACTGATTTGTTTTTGTTTTGTTTTTGAATGTCAGAAATGTATATTTGTGAATGTTGAGATGTTATATTGGTTTCACTGGTAAAAATAAATAATTGAAATGGGTATATATTTGTTTTTTGTTAAGTTGCCTAATAATTATGCACAGTAATAGTCACCTGCACACACAGATATCCCCCTAAAATAGATAAAACTAAAAACAAACTAAAAACTACTTCCAAAAATATTCAGCTTTGATATTAATGAGTTTTTTGGGTTCATTGAGAACATGGTTGTTGTTCAATAATAAAATTAATCCTCAAAAATACAACTTGCCTAATAATTCTGCACTCCCTGTACATAACAAAAAAGTGTGAAACAACTGAAAATATGTCATATTCTAGGTTCTTCAAAGTAGCCACTTTTTGCTTTGATTACTGCTTTGCACACTCTTGGCATTCTCTTGATGAGCTTTAAGAGGTAGTCACCTGAAATGGTTTTCACTTCACAGGTGTGCCCTGTCAGGTTTAATAAGTAGGATTTCTTGCCTTATAAATGGGGTTGGGACCATCAGTTGCGTTGTGGAGAAGTCAGGTGGATACACAGCTGATAGTCCTACTGAATAGACTGTTAGAATTTGTATTATGGCAAGAAAAAACAGCTAAGTAAAGAAAAACGAGTGGCCATCATTACTTTAAGAAATGAAGGTCAGTCAGTCCGAAAAATTGGGAAAACTTTGAAAGTGTCCCCAAGTGCAGTCACAAAAACCATCAAGCGCTACAAAGAAACTGGCTCACATGTGGACCGCCCCAGGAAAGGAAGACCAAGAGTCACCTCTGCTGCGGAGGATAAGTTCATCCGAGTCACCAGCCTCAGAAATCGCAGGTTAACAGCAGCTCAGATTAGAGACCAGGTCAATGCCACACAGAGTTCTAGCAGCAGACACATCTCTAGAACAACTGTTAAGAGGAGACTGTGTGAATCAGGCCTTCATGGTAGAATATCTGATAGGAAACCACTGCTAAGGACAGGCAACAAGCAGAAGAGACTTGTTTGGGCTAAATCTTTGGTTCCAACCACCATGTCTTTGTGCGACGCAGAAAAGGTGAACGGATGGACTCTACATGCCTGGTTCCCACCGTGAAGCATGGAGGAGGAGGTGTGATGGTGTGGGGGTGCTTTGCTGGTGACACTGTTGGGGATTTATTCAAAATTGAAGGCATACTGAACCAGCATGACTACCACAGCATCTTGCAGCGGCATGCTATTCCATCCGGTTTGCGTTTAGTTGGACCATCATTTATTTTTCAACAGGACAATGACCCCAAACGCACCTCCAGGCTGTGTAAGGGCTATTTGACCATAAAGGAGAGTGATGGGGTGCTGCGCCAGATGACCTGGCCTCCACAGTCACCGGACCTGAACCCAATCGAGATGGTTTGGGGTGAGCTGGACCGCAGAGTGAAGGCAAAAGGGCCAACAAGTGCTAAGCATCTCTGGGAACTCCTTCAAGACTGTTGGAAGACCATTTCAGGTGACTACCTCTTGAAGCTCATCAAGAGAATGCCAAGAGTGTGCAAAGCAGTAATCAAAGCAAAAGGTGGCTGCTTTGAAGAACCTAGAATAATGACATATTTTCAGTTGTTTCACACTTTTTTGTTATGTATATAATTCCACATGTGTTAATTCATATTTTTGATGCCTTCAGGGTGAATCTACAATTTTCATAGTCATGAAAATAAAGAAAACTCTTTGAATGAGAAGGTGTGTTCAAACTTTTGGTCTGTACTGTAAGCCAACTCACCACTTTAAGGTGACCTCTTTCAAATGGGTCCCTAATCTAAAATGTCTCAACACCACACGGCGAACACACCACCAAAACACAGCACCTGCAGGAAGCTCAACTCAGCAGCCCTAAAGCACCCCTGCTGTCAGGCCTAGCCTCCCATGGTGATGGGCCGCACAACCCAAAGGCACAGTGCCACGGCGACAGCAGTGAATGTGCAGCATTGCCCCATGTGAACAGGTCTCTAAATCTCACCTCTCAATGTGGTCTCAGAAAGTAACTGAAACAAAGTAGATATTAATAAACCCTTATGCATTCTCCTGCTAATTAAAAACACCTTGACGTGGTTAGTCGGCTTATACACTTTGATCAAAAAGTATACAAAGTACCTTAGATACTGTTTATAAATGTATAGCATTTGAATGTGCGATCAATGTTTTTTTTCTTTGTGGCAAAATATTCCCTATATATCCCTACAACAAATTTCTAGCTTATGTCTGTATTTGCTTTCAGATCACAAGCTAAACTCATAATGATGTCTCTTGTGATCAGTCCCAGAGACTGAAGGACCTGCCAAAATCCTTCCCCTGATTGGCTCATAGTCTGTCCGCTGTCAGCCTCTGAGTCAATCAGGGCAAGCCCCCTTCCTTCCAGGGTCATATAACCCTCCAGCTTTTTCCTCTTTGGTGCTGTTTTGTGTGATTCATCCAAAGCAAATTGCAAAAACTTTGGATTCGCTTGGCAGCGGAATTTTTGAGAAATTTGTAATGAATCTGATTTGTTCACAACCAATTTCTTTATCTCTTAGCATATCTCTTTAGCATATTGTTCCAATAAGACAACATATCTCCTATCCATAGGATAGGGCATAAGTGTCCGATCTCTGGGGCCCGCGCCAATCACAAGAACATGGTCCTATACTGACCCGTTTCCTTGAAGCAGTGGTCACACATGTATGCTGTCTCTCTATTCAACTCTGGACTGCACTTATATTCAGCTATCTCCGGCAGTCCCATAGAGTCCAATGGAGCAGTGGAGATGAATGCATGTCTCCATTCAAACTGTGAGTATGCCAATCTCAAGGTCAGCAGGGACCCCACCAGTCAGATCAGACACATCAGCTATCCTTTGGATAAGTTGTTGTAATTTAACCCTTTTATCCCCTTTGGGACACAGCCAGTTTTCAGCTTATGGACCAAGTGTAATTTTACAAATGTGACCTGTCACTTTGTGTGGAAATAACTTTGGTATGATTTTACTTATCCAACTGATTCTGACACACTATACTTCATGTTAGTGGTAAATTTGGGTCCATATGTCTTATCTTTAATTGTACATAAACTTATGCAATTTTCTAAATTACCCCATGTGTGGTAGTAAGCTACTGTATGGCACACTGCAGGGCTCTGAAGGGATGGAGTACCATATGATTTCTGGTGGTCAGATTTTGCTGGAATGGTTTTTGGGCATCAAGTCACATTTGACCCTGAGGTATCTCTACAGTAGAAAAATTCAAAAAAGTGATACCATTTTGAAAACGACACCCCTCAACTGTTTGGTTGCGCTCCCATCGCGGACAGAATAACACTGCAGAGCAAGACGGATCCGTCCTGGCACACAATGTAAGTAAATGGGGATGGATCCGTTTTCTCTGACACAATAGAAAACGGATCCGTCCCCCATTGACTTTCAATGGTGTTCATGACAGATCCGTCATGGCTATAAAAGACATAATACAACTGGATCCGTTCATGACGGATGCATGCAGTTGTATTATGTTAACTGAAGCATTTTTGCAGATCCATGAAGGATCCGCAAAAAACGCTAGTGTGAAAGTAGCCTAAGATGAACAGGGGATTTTATAGCAGAACAAGCTGTACAGATCAGGAAGATCAGAGGCAGAAGTTACCACTGTGTCAATTGACAGGTTTGACTTTCGGACAAATCAAAAGGGCGATATTCCTGTGCACGCCTGGTTTTCACCCTTTAACCCCTATAGAAGGATCTGGTCATCACAGCGGGGGGTGACTAGACCTCTACCTCCTGGGATGGTCTCAATACACTTGGCAGCTGACCTGCAAGGAAATAGCGATGCTGGTGCAAGGCACCAGAAAACAGGGCACATAATATAGAACACTGTTCAGACACAAGACCAGGACAGAGCCACATAGCCATGAACCCATGCACATCGGGATACACAGAACATGTCGAACGCAGACAGATAAGAACATAATCAACCTACTTTGATAGATACTTTGCCTGGAACCCATGTGGAACTGATGCATGGCTCACACAGACAGATCAGGACATACAAACGACATTGATATATTGCCTGGAACCCATGCAGAACTGATGCATGGTGTACACAGACAGATCTGGACATAAAAATGACATAGATACATTGCCTGGAACCCATGCAGAACTGATGCATGGAGAACACACAGACAGATCCGGATAAACAAAGACATAGGAACATAAAACATGCTCAGATATCATATCACAGAAACATGGTACATAGCCTGGAACCCACGCAGAATGGGGAGCATGGTGTTCCCAGACAGACTAGGACATGAAGTTATTGCAACATGCCTGGACCCCATGCGGAACTGAGTGCATGGCGATCACAGATGGACATACAAACATGAGGACATGGTAACATGCCTGGACCCCATTAGGAACTGGGTGCATGGCAATCACAGATGGACATAAAAACATGAGGACATGGTAACATGCCTGGACCCCATGTAGATACGGATGAAGGGAGAACACAATTCACAGGACACAGTTCACATGCTATAAAAGACCGCAGCCAGCATGCACCACTCAAGCAACCAGCATACATGGGAACATACCACAGCACGAACACAAGAGAGCAGGCAGCCAGCGAACACGGCAACACAGTGTCACAGTGAACCGCACTGTGATACATACACAAGGAACACAATATTCACAGGACACAGTTTGCACACTACGAAAGCCCCAGCCAGCATGCACAACCCAAGCAACCAGCATACACAGGAATTTAAACCGCAGACAGTCCACAAAACACAAGCAACCAACATACACAGGAATTTAAACCACAGCCAGTGTGCAAGAGTTCATACAGCCAGCCAACACAGTGAACCACACTGTGACAGGTGTAACCACCCCAATAGGCGTTTCATACAGTTTAGAGACACGTGGCTGTGAAAATGAAAAATATAATTTCTTTCAATATATTGTAACGCTGCCTTAGCCCCAAATTTTTCATTTTCACAAAGGGTACCCCTCAAAAAGCACTCCATAATTTGTTAAAGGGAGTCTGTCAGCAGATTTACCCCTTTTTAACAGTTGCCATTATGCTGTAGCCGCAAAACAGACGATTAACACGGTACCTTTAAACGCTTTGGTGGACTTTTAAATCTGCCAAAAACGAACTTTGATGAGGGCTCGCAAGTGCCCAGGGCGGAGTCCACCGTGTTGGAGCCCAGGCAGCTCTGCCTCTTCGGCTCTTATCCCCGCCCAGCCTCCTCCTCTGCTCGCCTATCTGTTGTCTCTCCCCCTCAGAGAGATCCCGCGCCGACGCGATGACTTCCTTGGCCGGGGCATGTTTTACACATTAGAGGCCAGGGGCATTATCACCGATCACAGCCATTTAACCCCTTAGATGCTGTGATAAAAATGTGACCGTAGCATCTGGTAGTGCTAAAACTGGGAGCCACGCGCTTCCCGACCCGGGCTGCTGTTCCCTGGCTGAGATCGGGAAAGGCGTCCCATACTAGTAATAGCCCTGAGCTTGTACAAGGCTTTCAGGCCAATTACTAGTGAATTACAATGGAAGCCTGCAGGTGGCAGCACTGCATCAAAATATATTGAATCCTGCATGTTATAGTCACCTAGGGTGACTTAAAAAAAACCTGCAAAAAATATAAAAATTCTAATCACCCCCTTTCCCTAGAATAAAAAATTAAATAAACAATAAAAACATCTGAAAACACCCATACTATTAAAATACTTCTCCCATATGGTAAATGGCATAACGCAGGTATGCCTAACCTTCGGCCCTTCAGCTGTTGCAAAACTACAACTCCCAGCATGCCTGAAGAGCCTACTGCTATCAGCCTACAGCAGGGCATGATGGGAGTTGTAGTTTTACAACAGCTGGAGGGCTACAGATTGAGCATCTCTGGCATAACGGAAAAAAAATCTGAATGGTAAATTCTGCATTTTTTCTTGTCATTTCCCTTTACAAAAATAATTGAATACAAATGATCAAAAAGACATACACACTCAAAAATATATATGTGGTATCGCTATAATCATACTGATCCATAGAACAAAAGTAACTGCTCAGTTTTACCTCATAGGGAATGTGATAAAAATAAAACCCACAAAACTTTGGTGTAATTAAGTTTTTTAACCCCATTTGATTTTTTTCCATCTTCCCTCTCCATTTTATGCAATAGTTAATGATGCCATTAAAAAGTACAACTTGTCCAGCAGAAATCGAGCCCTCACGCAGCATGTGAACAGAAGAATATAAAAGTTATGGCAGGGAAAATCACAGGGTCCTGAAGGGGTTAAGGTAGATGGACACCATAAAAAAAGATCCACTCCTATTAGCCAGGGTGGAGAGCCACTAAACTGCAGCAGCTCCAGTTCTGACAAACTTGCACCAGTCATGTATCATGTGGTCACCAATGTGTTTCTGCATGGGCACCATTGTAAAATTGCATTTGACAGTTGCATGAGAAATGTGTGGTCTGCCATCATTTTGATGCTAACGGCTGATCACTGGGTTTTCACCTGTTTGGGTGGATTACTTTTTAAAAATGGTTGTCTTGACAAACCCTTTCCAGACCACAAGGGTTATGTATGATAAAATAAAAAATAGGGAAACATCTAGTATATTGACACTGAATATTCTGCATTTTTTGCACCTAACCATAAGACATAACTACGTTTTAGAGGAGAAAAATAAGAAAAATATATTTTTAATGAGACCTCTAGTGACTTTTCTAATCTTCATTTGACCTCAGATCAAACCTCCAATCTTTATCAGACCTCATATTAGACCCACAATATTATTAAGACCTCAGATCAGACCATCAATCTTCATCAGACCTCAGATCAGACCCCCAGCTTCAGCAGACCTCAGATCAGACCCTCAAATCAGGCCCCCAGTCTTCACCAGACCTCAGATCAGACCCATACTCTTCGTAAGACCTTTGTTTAGACAAAAAATAAATAAACGCAAAAACACAAAATGCAATCGCACTCTGCAACCAGCACTCTCCCCTGCCTTTATCCTGGATGTTGAATAAGGCATTTGTGTACATTTTGGCCAAAGCGTAATAAGCCACTCACCACGTCAAGGTCGCCTTAATGAGTGGTCCCTAACACTAGTTCCTACCTTTTATGGGCCATGACAGCCACACAAAGTCCAAGGAGCACAGGTACAGCATGCACGCCAAGCACATTCTGCTTTTAACCCCGTCCGGTGCCATTACAGCTTTCATCGGATCCAGGGATGCAAGTATTAACATGCATGCTGAGCCCACTATATACTTCTCCTGGAGCCTAATGGCTACTGGTAGGTGCTATATAAGCAGACTCAGTTTTATACTGACTTTAAAACCAGCCTCCAGGGGGCAGATTTAACTGGTCAGGTGTGCATGACTGCATGGAGATCGCCACGCCTCCAATATATACTACGAAGAAAAAATATGGAAGATTCAGCCCGCACAACGCGTGGCAACCTCCATGCAGTCATGCACACCTGACCAGTTAAATCTGCCCCCTGGACGCTGGTTTTAAAGTCAGTATTTTGTGTTTTTGCGTTTGTATCTGTATTTCGCCATAGCAATCTGCACCTGCTAGGGGTTGTGCGGGCTGAATCTCCCAAAAAATAAATAAAATAACTTACCTCTCCTTCTCTGGGTGGCACCGTTATTCGGGAAATCCAACGTGCTCTTCCTGTAGCGCTGCACTGTGACTTTACATCCTGATGCTGTTCACTGTTAGGACATAGTACAGTGCCTGGAGAAGACCAGGGAATGGTAAGTAATACCAGCGCTAGCAGCACCCATTGATTCCCAGTTCTACTGAACTAGTGAGTAGTGTTGATCACGAATATTCTAATCGCTAATTTTTATTGCAAATATCGGCACTTCGAGAAAATCTAGAATATAGTGCTATATATTCATAATCGTGAATATTCTATTCTTTTTTTATCAGTACCCTCCTGTTTCTTGCTTATGAGCCAATGAGAAGGCTGCAATATTTTTGTCAGAGCTTAGCAACATCCCTAGCAACCAATAGGAAAGTTGCCTACCATTTACTATATAAGAAACTCTCCAGCAGCCATTTCTGCTGTTTTAAAAAAAAAAAAAAAAAGTTAGCTCATATATAATACAGATAGTTAGTGGGAGACAGTCAGTGTAGGTTAGACAGTGATATAGTGTAGCTGATAGGTTCCAGTGCAGGGTGTTAGGTAGTGTGATAGGAATTACTGTTTCTCTGCTGTCCATACATACATGCTACAGACATAGATGCTGTGATGTCACAACAATACTTAGTGCACTAATCAGTAATATCTACTCAGACCGGATAAAATGTGAAGTCGCATGTATTGCGCAAAAATATGCACATCATTAGTGCCGATTTGCTCAATCGCGAAAATAATAACTGGAGATCGTGAATTCTAGAGTTCGCGAATTTATTGCAAACATTATGCAAAAAATTAGCTAAATATTGTGAAAACGAATATTGCCTATGCTGCTCATCACTACTAATGAGCGCTTCCACATAAGACGCACTGCCATTTTCACCCCACTTTTGAGGGAAAAAGGATTGTCCTATAAAACTAAAACAATATGGCAAGTACTAAAATAAAACAATGGACAGTTTCATTTCCAGATAATACATACAGTAAGATAGTAGCTTGTTTTTCCTATGTATTTGCAAGGTTGAAAAAAACAATGGTCCATCAAGGTCAAGCTATTATTTTGTTGCTGTGCTGATATCGATGTAGCGAGTCTGCAGATCAATAAGCCCTGTGGCCAAATATTTTAGATTTAATCCATAATCTGGAAATCTGAATATAATACAAATGACAATTTCTTGCAAAAATAGTAACAGGCCATATCAGGAATTCAGGGTGATAATACATCAGGGTCTACACTATGTGAAATAGCATTTCTTAGCTTTAAGAAAATAAAGACATGTTGCTATTCCTATCATTATTCAAAAAGCAAATCACTGCTGCTGAATGTCTGATGAATCTGCTGCCTGCAAGACAGTGTGTAATGATCCTTTGGTCTGTGCTATAATGGGTTTAGTCTGACATACCGTTGGGAATTGAGTACTTCCTTAACAGGAAAATACTTGTTTCATTATCTTTAGTGCATTGGACTTTCTCAACACTATAATCGCAATAGTACAGCTACATAAAGTTACATACATTGATCTAATGATAATGCTCTACATCAGAGAACAAAAACAATGATATTACCCCCCTGAGAGAACACAGCACAAAAATGGAGATACACTGTCAGAGAAAAATAATGCTAACAGTTGCCAGAGAGGAAATAAGGAAACGTATTGCTAGCGATGATGGCTGGAATCTAGAATTGTGCCCATTAAAAAGTGCTCTTCCTCCAAGCAATATGATAAGTAATTAACTGCCTTGCTTATATCTTATTTATGTTAAAATATACAAGTTCTAAGAAGAATTCAGCTTTCTTATTTTATTACACTTATTTTTCCGACTTCTCTGTAATCAGTTGCCTGTGTCTAGAAATCCAGAGGGAAAAAGCAGTATATAGCATCACCTATTGGTATCCAGTCATCTATTATTTACATTTCCTCACAGAGATGTTTCAACACCTTTTACCCCACAGACACTAATATAGATAAAGAAGAGGGAGTGAAAGGGTATGCCCTATGCCAGGCATGGCCAACCTGCGGCTCTCCAGCTGTTGTAAAACTACAACTCCCACCATGCCCTGCTGTAGGATAATAGATGTAGGCAGTCTGGGCATGCTGGGAGACCCTTAAGGTTGGCCATCCCTGCCCTATGCAAATGTACTCTAGCAGACAGCGTTCAGTCAGAGGTATGTGCCTGCACATGTGATCCCAGCCTTGTACTTCGGTTTTTGTAATATTATTATTCATAATTTCTCTCTTCAATGTAATCAATTGCTTGTGTCTGGAAAAAAACCATAGATGAAAATCACCTATTGGTATCCAGTCCTCTATTAGGTCTTCATACCATATCTATTCACAGAGATGTTTCTTCACCTTTCACACCTCAAAGATGAAGAAAGGGGAGAGGAAGTGTATGTGTAGCGAGTCCCTGAGAAGCTAGTGCAGACGATGGGAGAGGTAGTGGTCCTGTTGAGATGTGTCATGGTGTACTCTCAGGCCGTTGCTCCCTGAGGATTGGTGCAGTGAAAAGGTAGTTTGAAGAACTAGGCCAGAAGTATAAGTATAAAAGTCTCTTTTTACTTAGTGTTTAATATAACTTGTGACACATCCAGTAGTGTTGGGCGAGCATGCTCGGCCGAACAGTACACCATTTTGACTTGAGCATCGCGATGCTCGGCACATCGTGGTGTTTGGCCGAACACCGCGTGTGCTCGAGGGCGATGCTCGAGTCTCCTCCTCACACGTTTGTTGAGCCAATAAACGTGTGGGGAAGTTAGGGTGTTTCATTTTGTAATGGAAAAAAATAAAATGTTACATTTTTGCAGACTGTGCTTACACCTCAAGTCTCGGTGATATAAAAGATATATATGCCAAATTTCAAGAAGATTGGATAATATTTAGAGGTTGCACACTTTGATCAGTTTTGTAAAAGTAGGCAAAAAATATGATTTTTTTATGTTAATTGCTTTTATTGGGAAAACTAGAAATTACAAACTTAAAATAATATTAAAACTACACACTAAGATTAATAGGTAGCATGATAGGCAAAACATGTGTCATATTAATCAACTTTGAACGATGCAATCCCTTCATTGTTAGCTTGGTGTGATGCTCAACTACCCTCAACAAGAATTGTTTTTGTTATTCATCCCTGACCGATTCGTTAAACTTTTTTATCAGAGCAATTCCTGTTTTGCGGTATCCTTGACCATCTTAAGAGCGTTCACATGGCTTTTTAGAGAATCACTGCAGTATTCTGTCACGTTGTGGATACCAAACAATTCAAAGAACGTCCCTATTTTATTAGTAACAAAAAGGCTAAGGTCTTTTCCTTCAAAAACTAGGTTTTTACCCTCTAATCATTTCATTTTCATTTTTCTTTGCAGGTTTGGTTTCTAAATTTTTGGGCATATTTTCCTTAACAGCCTGGGTAATAGGTTCATCCAAAGAAGCGAATCCTACGTTTGTTTCTGACAGAAGGTGTCTCTTAGCAACTGTGAGAGCACTTTTTTTTAATGTCTGCATCTGGGTGTGTGCTTAGAAGCTGTAGCATATCCAAATCATTCTTTGAAGCCCATCAACTTACAATTGCCTCGTGTAAAAAACAGACATATTGTCACGGCTGAGGATGGGGAAAACCCTCAGCCGTGCGGTGCCAGGTGATGGTAAGGTTGCTACTTGGCCAGAACCACAGAATTAGGGAGCAGGTCGCCTCCTAGCACTTCCCTAATCTGACCCTGACTCCTAGCTGCATGAGCCGCCCTTAAAGGTAGGAGGGCCCATGCTCAGGAACCTCAGATCCCTACTGACCCTCCGTCGTTCCCTGAACTAGGAGCTGGGTAGACAGCCGTTCCTCCTGGACACGGAGAAACAGGAGTCTAAAGTGGCCAAGCTACAAGGGGAAACTAATTCGACTTATGGCAGTGTCAGGTACGTGGAAACTACAACCTCACCTACCTGCCACAGACACACAGCCTGGAACCCATGTGCAAGTGCTGCTATCCACAACCAACACAAATGACAACACCACACACCATACATCACACGGGAAACCAGGAAACCATAAGGTGCAATAAACAAGCAACCGCATACACATAAACATCACATCAGACAAGGTAACAATTTATGACCAGAAGGGTGGCCCCCACTGGCAGTTGGTAAATAACCAGGAGGATGTCTCCAGCAAGCATGGCTGAAGCACCCTCTCTGACTACTGCCTTCCACTGAGGCTTTATAGGGCCAAGAAGCAACACCCAACAGTCAGACACACCCAGTGCACACACACACAAAGAAGGGAGTTAACCCTTCCTACACCAGGCAGGGTAGTGAAGCCACACAAAGGGAAAAGCACACAAACACACTCACCTGTTACCGCCGGCAATGGCATGCGTGGCAACCATGTCCTGAAGAACAGCCAGCAGGCCGAGACACTGCCACCACATGCACACAACACAAGACATTGCCGCGGACAACCGCAAGTGAAGGGAGGTGTCTTGGTGCATATAAACATAACCTCGTACACAACAAACAGACAAAGTGCATACATAAAACTACACGTTGCCAAAGACAACTGCATGCATATCTGTTGTCCGCGGCAACCGCATTTGAGGCATACAACTAAGTGCCCCCAGCTGCGGTTGACACAACACCCAGACCGCGGGCAACTGCATGCGGCTCCCAAGTGCATACATACACACACACACAACAGGTGAAACCGCATACACTTGACAGTAAGCCGCCTAGCAACAGCTCAGGCTGCTATACTGCCAAGTACCCAATCAAGTTGCCAGCGGCAACCACACGTGAGGCAACCTACAAGCAGCCCTCACCATATGGTTGATAATAGAACCGAACCTCAGGCAACCGCATGCGGATCCAGAGTCACGACCAAGAAGCTGACAAAATGTCCAACCCGTTTAATTCCTTTCAATTCCTAAATATTATTCAATCCTCTTGGCATATATATTTTTTACATCACTGAGATTCGAGGTGTAAGCAAAGTCATATAAAAAAAACATCTTTGGAAAAATGAAAACACCCTAGGGAAAGTGCTGGCACTCACTGTAGTGCCATAGCCATGTTGGTTACTTGCATTACAGTGATTGGCTGACTGGAACACGTCGTCGGTTGCTATATAGCACCCGATGACACGTGGTTCGACTCAGTCTTAGTCAGGGTGAGCTGCAGCAGAAGGGACAGATAGTGTAGAGACAGGAATAGTTTTTTTTTTTTTGGCAGGGTTTAGTGTTGAAAGGTGTTAGAGACCCAAAAGTCCTTTGTTTTATCAGGCTGCAATATATATTATTAGCGCAACCTGCGCTAAATTGCGTGCAATTGTTTGGCCGCTGCTAACAGTCACACAGCCTCTGCTACATTTGTTGTGTTACATTAGCGCATCCTAAATATCTGTGACATTCAGCGCAGTTGTTTGGCCGCTGCTGACAGCGACATTACCTGCGCTAAATCTTCTGTATAACGTTTGCCTATCCTAAATATCTGTGACATTCAGTGTAATTTATTTGTGCATACACTTACAAAACCTGTGCTACTATATGTGTGACATACTTGCAAGCATATATACCATTTAATATGCTCAAAGCAAGCAGTAAGGGACGGGGAAGTGGCCGTGCTGCTGATGGTGCTCCCGTCTGTTAAGCTTTACTTTGAGGAATCAACACAGATGGTGAGCGGCGATGCCGCTATTATCAGCGCAACCATACTGAAACGCTCGCTGCTCACAATTAAGGCGGATGCTTTGCATGTGGAAGAGGTGGAAATGGGGGAGGACAGTACACAGGGTGATAGCCAGACCACCCTCAGTTCGTTGAGGAGGAGGAGGAGCAGGAAACGGTTGCCTCTGCTACAGAGTGTAGTGCCCATAGCAGGTTTATTCCATCTGTTCAGCATGACTAGGCAGAAAAAGAGGAAGAGGATGAGGAGATTGAGAGTCATCCTCCTGATGAGGACAGCGAAGTCTTGTCTGTTGGGACTCTGGCACACATGGCTGACTTTATGTTATGCTGCCTTTCCCGTGACTCTAGCTTTATATGCATTTTAGCCAACACCGATTACTGGTTGTTCACCGTTCTCGATACAAAGAGAACTTCTCATCTCTCATTCCTGTGCTGGAGAGGACTAGCAAAATGGTGCAATACCAGAAGGTCCTTGTGGAAAAATTGCTCCAAATATTTCCAGCTGACAACGCTGGCGGCAGAGTACGTAGTTCCTTGGGCAACTGAGGAAGGGAGGTGAGGGGAACATACAGCAGTTCCAACAGAGGCAGGGCAACACTCTCTAAGGCCTGAGACAGTTTCATGACAGCTCACCAGCACCCTCACCCTGATGTATCGCCTAGTGTCACAAGGAGGGAAAAGTTTTTAAAGATGGTGAAGGAGTACGTAGCAGACCGTGTCAGCATCCTCAGTGATCCCTCTGTGCCTTATCACTATTGGGTGTCCAAGCTGGACAAGTGGCACAAACTGGTGCTCTATGCCTTGGAGGTGCTGGCCTGCTCTGCCACCAGCATTTTGTCTGAGCGGGTATTTAGTGTTGCTGGGGGCATAATAACTGAAAAGCACATCCGCCTGTCAACTGAAAATGCTGACAGGTTGACTCTTATCAAAATGAACAAGGCCTGGATTGCCCCTGACTTCTCTACTCCACCATAGGAAAGCGGCTGAACACAGAGTCACTCTAAATGTGGCTTTTATGGTGTATTAAATATACTGTATTCCCATACAGCCCTCCCACCACAAAAAAGGGTATATGGTTCAATCTTACTTTTCTCCTCCTCCTCCTCCTCCATCATATCAACATGCTTATTAGGCTGCCCTTATTAGGGTCAGATCAGCAGCAGACCCTCACCCCTAATGTTTTAGAGTGTCACCAGCAGGCCCTCACCCATAAGGTTTTAGATGGTCAGATCAGCAGCAAGGCCTCGCCCCTAATCTTTAATATGGTCAGATCAGCAGCATGCACTTGCCCCTAATGTTTTAGAGGGTCAGCTCAGCAGCAGACCCTCACCCCTAATGTTTTAGATGGTCAGATCAGCAGCAGGCCCTCGCCCCCTAATTTTTTAGAGGGTCACCAGCAGGCCCTTGCTACTAATGTTTTTGAGTGTCACCAGCAGGCCATCAATCACAATTTTTCAAGAGTGTGTATGATGCTCTCCTTTATATGTAATAAGGGTGTATTGGAGTGCCGGTTCCTTGTAATTTTTGGCAGCCCTTTCACTTAGTGCATAGGCTTTATGAGTGTAGGAGTCCCACTACCTGAACAATTGTACCACAATATGAATGAAGCCCTCCTTTATGTGATATACAGGTTGTATCGGAGTGCCTCTTCCTTGTAATTTTTGGCAGCACTTGCACTTTATATACAAGTAAATATACAGGAAAGAATGTTTCCTAAACATTTTTCCTCGAAAATTGATTTTATCTTCGGTTTTGTGCGTATTATGCTCGGTCTGTAAAAGTGGCATACTACTCAGACAACATCGTTCCCAGAAGCGACCTGGGAGTCCAAGATGCATCCAGACATCCTCCCCATGCTGTTCCTGAACCATTTCAGTGGTGTATCCATCAATTTCTGACCTTTTCCTGTGAACCAGACACCCTCCCCGCTTCAGGGCAGGGGGTGCCTGGTTTAATGCTCTGGTTCTGTAGTGCACCCGAGCATCCCAAAGTGTTCTACTCGAGCACCAGAGCACCTGAGCACTTTGGTGCTCGATCAACACTAACATCCAGCAGTATTAAGAATAAAGTGCAGTTCCTGGCACCAAATAAAGAAGTATGGTGCTGGTTGGATGGCAAGTTAAAAGTGCTCTCAAGGCAAGCACTTTTGCATATAAGTGCGCACTGTAAGATTAGGGCTTGATATTTATCTGGCCTAGTAGTGGTTTAGGTGATGGATGTCTGAGCAGTAGGCCCTCACCTTGCAGCAGTGTCTGTAAAGCTGCATTTCGCTGATCACTCTGCTGTCTTGTTGTACTGTTGCTTTCTAGGAGCAGTATTCTTGATTTTGTCGATCTCCTGATCTTCCTTGGTTTCACAAGAGAATAATATATGGTACATAGGATTAGGAGTTCTCACATGAGCTTCCTCTCCCTTCTCTCACTAGACTTTAACTCCTCTTCCTGGCAGGAAACAGGAGCAACTTACTCCTACTAAGAGGGGAGGAACAGGATGGTTAGCCCTGTTTCTGCCAACCATTGCCACATGACCAAAACAATAAAATACATAATATAACAATACATAGTTTAGTTTTTTATATGCAACATTTGCAGATACCTTCAGGTCTACCCTATACCCTATGCAAATGTTTTTTTGGCGTACAGCCTTTTGGCAGAGGTGTACACCTGTATGTATGATCCCAGGCTTGTACGTCTACACTAATTTGTATCTACTCCTTACATAAGTGGATACAAATTGGATATAGTGGATACAATTTAGAATATAGTGATATATATTCGTAATTTCGAATATTCAAGATTTTTTTATGGTGAA
The DNA here is from genome assembly GCF_014858855.1 of Bufo gargarizans. NCBI lineage: Eukaryota > Metazoa > Chordata > Amphibia > Anura > Bufonidae > Bufo > Bufo gargarizans. The sequence goes on from NC_058084.1 coordinate 131,856,676, forward strand.
TTTTCGTAATGCAAATTTTCATAATGCGAATTTTATCGCAAATTTTTCAATTGCCGAGTAAAAACATAATTCCTCCCTGCTTCTTGCTTGTGGGCCAATGACTCATTGGCCCACAAGCAAGAAGCAGGGAGGAATCATGACTTTAAATGGGAGAAATGATGAATATTCTAAAAAACGAATATATTGCACTATATCGTATATATTTATTTTTTCGAATATTCGTAATATTCTAAAACAAGAATATATAGAAATATAGCGAATATTCGGAAAAATGAATGTAGAGCAATTTAGCTTATATAGTGCTATAATCTTCTTTGTCTAATAGTTGTCATTTTTTTCTCATTCAGATGAGTTCAGATTGGAAGAAAAAATGTCAACTATTGAAAAAAAGATTATAGCACTATATTAGCTAAATTGCTCTATATTAGTTTTTTTTTTTCGAATATTCGCTTTATTGCTATATATTCTTGTTTTAGAATATTACGAATATTCGAAAAAACGAATATATTCGATATAGTGCTATGACTCATTGGCCCACAAGCAAGAAGCAGGGAGGAATTTTGTTTTTGCTCGGCAATTGAAAAATTTGCAATAAAGATTCGCATTACGAAAACTTGCATTACCTTGTCGATTTTTCGAGTAAAAAAAACTTAAATTATAATGAATATTCGCCGAATATTCTATAAAATATTTGCGAAATATCGGGAATTCGAATATGACCCCTGCTGCTCATCACTACTCACAATCACTGAAGTGTGAACTAGCTCTTATATAGTGCTGATATTCCACAGCACTTTACACACATTATCATCACTTGTGATCCCCAATAGAGCCCACAATCTAAATGGGAGAAAACCAGAATACCTGGAGGAAACTCACCCAAACACTTGGAGAACATGCAAACTCCATGCAGATGTTGTCCTTGGTCAGCTTTGAACCTAGGACCGGTGCTAACCACTGAGCCAACGTGCTACCCAAATATATAAAGTGAGGGTCTTGTGTATACTCCTTTAGCTTCATCCACATCTTTCAGGCGCATAGGAGTTTACTGCACTGTCATACAACCGTTTCAACTGCAATTAAAATCCCTATCCTACAGATTAGAAGCAGAATTATAAAACATTGGAAGGCTACTTTCACACTCGCGTTTGGTGCGGATCCGTCTTGTATCTGCACAGACGAATCTGCACCAATAATGCAAAGGCTTGTATCTGTTCCTAATGGATCCGTTTGCATTATTCATCATAAAAAAAAAGTCTAAGTCAAAACAGAAAGTCAATGGGGGACGGATCCGTTTTCAATTGCACCATATTGTGTCAGTTAAAGACTGATCCGTCCCCATTGACTTACATTGTAAGTCTGGATTGATTCGTTTGGCTCTGCATCGTCAGACGGTCACCAAAATGCTGCAAGCTGCATTTTAGCGACTGTGGAAAAAACTGAACGGAGACCAAACGCAGCCAAATTGATGCATTCTGAACGGATCCTTATCCATTCAGAATGCATTGGTGCTTAACTGATCCATTTTGGGCTGCTTGTGAGAGCCCTGAAACGGATCTCACAAGCGGACGCAGAAACGCCAGTGTGAAAGTAGTCTAAGCAACAAGCCAGGAACCAGAGGAATCTACACGTCAGAGTTTGTAGATTACTAAAACCAACAACCTATCTTACAAATGACACTATAGAGGCAGCAATCTCATTAAAAGTTAAATCATGTAAAATGTTTTGTTCAAAATCAAGAAAACACAAAACAGCATAAAATTGTAAAGTTAATAAAGGACAATGGGCAGTAGGAAGCATGTATTGAATATATGTATGTCTTAATGAATCCTTTCATATGAAAGGATTAAATATGGAATGTGGGCAGTCGGGCTAGCCGGCAGGCATTGATTGCCATTTGTCTGGCATTGCTGTTGTAAGCTCCCCTAGGTGCATTGACCACTCCTATCAAATTTGCATTTCCTGCTGTTTCTTTTGTGATTAGAATTGTTAAAAATGTTTTCCATGAAAACCGAGTGCGCCTAGTGCAAGGAGAATAGATTTTAATTTCAATAGCATAAAAAGGTATAACTATGCTTTCTAATTCACAATGGAAAGGGTAAAAGTTCCTTCATTTAATGCTGACTGTATAAAGTTGCAGTGCAGAACAGTATTAATGTTGTACTCAAATTGCCTTTTGCAGTCCTTGGTGATAATTATCATTATGTTCTTCATTTAAACATTTTTCTGTTAACTTTTTCCATTTCCATTACAAATCAGTTTCAATAATACTAACTCTTTGGTGTCCAATTGTTAGAACTTACATAGTAACATAGTATATAAGGCCAAAAAAATACACCTGTCCATCCAATTCGGCCTGTTATCCTGCAAGTTGATCCAGAGGAAGGCAAAAAAAATCAACTGCGAGGTACAAGCCAATTTTCGCCACCTAAGGAGGAAAAAATTCCTTCTCGACTCCAATCAGGCAATCAGAATAACTCCCTGGATCAACGACCCCTCTCTAGTAGCTATAGCCTGTTATATTATTACACTCCAGAAATTCATCCAAGCCCCTCTTGAATTCTTTTATTGTACTCACCATCACCACCTCCTCAGGCAGAGAGTTCCATAGTCTCACTGCTCTTACCGTAAAGAATCCTTTTCTATGTTTGTGTACAAACCTTCTTTCCTCCAGACGCAGAGGATGTCCCCTCGTCACAGTCACCGTCCTGGGGATAAATAGATGATGGGAGAGATCGCTGTACTGACCCCTGATAATTATATATACTAATTAGATCTCCCCTCAGTTGTCTTTTTTCTAAAGTAAATAACCCTGATGTTGATAATCTTTCAGGGTACTGTAGTTGCCCCATTCCAGTTTTTACTTTAGTTGCCCTCCCCTGAACCCTCTCCAGCTCTGCTATGTCTGCCTTGTTCACAGGAGCCCAGAACTGTACACAGTACTCCATGTGTGGTCTGACTAGTGATTTGTAAAGAGGTAGGACTATGTTCTCATCATGGGCATCTATGCCCCTTTTGATGCAACCCATCTATCTTATTGGCCTTGGCAGCAGCTGCCTCACACTGTTTTTTACTGCTTAGTTTGCTGTTTATAAAAATGTCCAGGTCCTTTTCCATGTCAGTGTTACCGAGTGTTTTACCATTTAGTATGTACGAGTGACTTGCATTATTCCTTACCATGTGTATAACCTTACATTTGTCAGTGTTAAACCTCATCTGCCCCTTATCTTCCCAAGCCTCTAATCTATCCAGATCCATCTGTAGCTGTATATTGTCCTCTTCAGTGTTAATTACTTTACACAGTTTAGTGTCATCTGCAAAAATTTATATTTTACTGTGCAAGCCTTCTACAAGATCATTAATAAATATATTGAAGAGAATAGGGCCCAATACTGACCCCTGAGGTACTCCGCTAGTGAGAGTGACCCAATCTGAGTGTGTACCAATAATAACCACCCTCTGTTTTCTATCATTGAGCCAGTTACTTACCCACATACAGACATTTTCTCCCAGTCCGAGTATTCTCATTTTATTTACTAACCTTTTATGTGGTACAGTGTCAAATGCTTTGGAGAAGTCCAGATATACGACATCCATTGATTCACGACTGTCAAGTCTAGAACTTACCTCCTCATAGAAACTGATTAAATTAGTTTGACATGACCGATCCCTCATAAAGCCATTCTGATATGACGTTATTTGCTTGTTTTCATTGAGATCCTCCAAGATAGCATCTCTTAGAAAACCTTTAAACAGTTTACCCACAACAGATGTTAAACTTACTGTCTTATAACTTCCGGGGTCTGTTTTTGCACACTTTTTGAATATTGGCACCACATTTGCTATGCGCCAATCCTGTGTGGAACACTCCCTGTCAGTATAGAGTTTGCAAATATTAGAAATAAGGGTCTGGCTATGACATTACTTAATTCTCTTAGGATACCGGGGTGTATGCAATCTGGTCCTGGCGATTTGTCTAGTTTAATCTTTTTAAGTCACTGTTGCACTTCTTCCTGGATCAGACAGGGCGCTTTTAATGGGGAATTTATTTTTACATTCTGCATTTCATCTGACAGTTTATTTTCCTCAGTGAATACGGTGGAGAAAAAAATATTTAATAGCTTTGCTTTCTCCTCATCGCTCTCTGCAACTTCCCCCTCATTGCTCTGTAGAGGGCCGACACCTTTAGATTTATACTTTTTACTATTGATAAAATTGAAGAACATTTTAGGGTTAGTTTTACTCTCTTTGGCAATTAATCACTTGGTCTCTAGTTTGGCTGCTTTTATTTGTTTTTTACATATTCTATTTTTTTCCTTATAGTTTTTCAGTGCTTCCTTGCTTCCCTCCTGTTTTAGTGATTTAAATGCTTTCTTTTTGTCATGTATTGCTTTCTTTACAGTTCTATTTATCCACATTGGTTTCTTCTTGTTCCTTAACCTTTTATTCCTATCACAATTCGATTTTTGGATGCTTTTAAAAATATCCCATTTTGTCCCAGTTAGTTATGCCTATGGCCACTATTAGTTGGCTAAATTTAGCTTTTTTGAAGTTTGGTATTTTTGTTCCTCCCTGTAGAAACCCTTGTTTGAAGGATAATTGGAAGGTTATTACTTTATAGTCACTATTTCCCAGGTGTCCCCCAACCTGCATGTCTGTTGTTCTGTCAGGTCTATTGGTTAATACTAAGTCCAGTATGGCCGTCCCTCTAGTCAGGTTCTGAACCAGTTGAGAAAGGTAATTGTCTTTGGTTATTGCCAAGAACCTGCTTCCTTTATGAGATGTACAACTTTCAGTTTCCCAGTCCATATCTGGGTAGTTGAAGTCCCCCATAATAACCACCATTATGATTCGCCGCCTCATCTATCTCGTTTAGACCACTGGTTTTGACGATCCTTTCTAAACAGACTGTAACCTTGTACATTAACTGCCCAGTCACAGCTATCATCCAGCCATGTCTCAGTTATTCCCACTATGTCATAGTCCTCCTCACACATCACAAATTCCAGTCCCCCAGTTTTATTAGTCAGGCTTCTGTCATTAGTGTACGTACAATTAAGAGGTTTATGAATTTGTTTTACCCTACACCTTTCTTTCTGAACTGTTCTAGTCCCTCCTTCTATTCATCCCCCAGTCCCACTACCTTGCCCCCGGTCTCTATCTGCACTGTCTTCCCATCCTATAACATAATTACCCTCCCCCAGTCCCTAGTTTAAACACTCCTCTTCTAGCCATCTTTCCCCCCAACACAGCTTCCCCTTCCCCATTGAGGTACAGCCCATCCCTATGATAGAGCCTATAGCTGACAGAGGATTTGGCCCAGTTCTCGAGGAATCGAAACCCCTCCTTCCTACACCAGTTCTTCAGCCACTTTTCATCTCCCGCTGCCTTTCTTGTGTGGCTTGTGGTACAGGCAGTTTTTTGGAAAACACTACCTTCGAGGTCCTTGGTCTAAGCTTTTGACCTAAATCCCTAAAATCATTTTTAAGGACTCTCCACCTTCCTCTAACTTTGTCATTGGTTCCGATATTGACCATGACTGCTGGATCTTCTCCAGCCCCTCCCAGTAATCTGACAATGCAATCCGCGATGTGTCGAACTCTAGCGCCAGGAAGACAACACACTGTTCGGCGATCATGGTCTTTGTGACAGATTGCCCTTTCTGTACCCCTAATAATAGAGTCCTATTTGGACTCTATTATTGTGATTTTTAGCTGAATGTTGTGGAGCACATAATTTGATGGCTCTTGGTGACAGTACGAAGAGGAAGCAGTATTCAAATATGTTGCTGCAAAACATAACAGTGCAGTTTACAGTATGTAAATTGATCACTAGTGCTAGCCTGCTTTCTTTATTCCTGAAGTAAAAAAAAGGTAGCCATGATGGAATGGGGGAGAGGTATTTTTAAATTTGTATATGTCCCATGACTCATAATTATTATTATTTATTAAAGCACCATTCATTCCTTGGCACTGCAAATATGAAAAGGTGGGCACATACATAATACAGACAATTGCACTAAGCATGAATAAGTTACAAACTGGTACAGAAGGAAAGAGGGTCCTGCCCGTGAGGGCTTACAATCTACGAGGTATGTAGGAAGAACACAGTCGGTGAGGGCAAAGCTGGTCATGGCAGTATAGCAGCAGCAGGGTCACTGGTTGTAGACTTGTCTGAAGAGGTTGGTTTTCAGGTTTCTTTTGAAGAATTCCACTGTAGGTGAGAATCTGATATGTTGGGGTAGAGAGTTCTAGAGTGTGGGGGATGCACAGGATAAAACTTGGAGGCGATTGTGGAAAGGGATGATAAGAGGAGTGGAGAGAAGGAGATCTTGTGAGGATCGGAGATTATATGTGGGGATGTATCGGGAAAGTAGGTCAGAGATATATGGAGGAGACAGGTTGTGGACTGCTTTATACATATTTGTTAGAATTTTTAACTGAATTTGATGGGCAATGGGGAGCCAGTGAAGAGATTGGCAGAGGTTAGAGGCAGAGGAGTAACGGGTGAGAGGTGTATTAGTAAGGCAGTAGAGTTGAGGATAGATTGGAGGGGTGCGAGAGTGCTAGATGGAAGGCCACAGAGGAGGATGTTGCAGTAGTCTAGGCAGGAGATAATGAGGGCATGTACAAGCATTTTTGCAGACTCATGGTTGAAGAATACACAGATGTGGGAGATATTTTTGGGTTGGAGATGGCAGGTGGTGAAACGGGCTTGGATGTGCGGTCTGAAGTAGAGGGCAGAATCCAATGTCACTCCAAGGCAGCGGACTTGGTTGACCAGGGAGAGTGTGCAGCCATTAATCGTGATAGATAGGTCTGTTGAGGGTCTTGAGCAAGATGGGGGAAAGATGGTACATTCTGTTTATCCATTTTAAGTTTTAGAAAGCGAGAGGAGAAGAAGGATATAGAAGATAGGCATTGTGGGATTCTGGATTGTAAGGTGGTGATGTCTGGACCAGAGAGGTAGATTTGTGTGTCATCAGCGTAAAAGTGATACTGAAAGCCATGGGACTCTATGAGCTGTCCCAGGCCGAAGGTGAAGATAGAGAAGAGAAGGGGTCCTAGGGCAGAGCCTTGGGGGACACCAAATAATGTAATATAATAATGTAATCTTGTGTTTTGTAGAAGGTTATTTAGCACTTTAGACATGAGTGAGTATGTAGCATGCATTCTGCTTTTAGTACTGGAAAGCAGTGTAAGGCTCTATGCACACTACTGTATGTATTTTGTGGTTTGCAAATTGCAGATCTGCAAGATATGGATACCGTCTGTGTAGACTCATTGACCTTAATAGGTCTGTGGTCTGCATTTTCCAGACATGTATAGGACATGTTCTACCTTTTTGCAGAACTGACATACGGATGCACCTGTGTGCTTTCCGCATCCGTATATTATTTCAGTAGGCAGGAACACACGGACTGTGAGCCCTAACTGGAGCCTCGCCCACTTTCCCTGCCTACTTGCAGTGCAAGCCCTAAGTGACAAGTCCGCAACTAGTCGACATTCCTTACTCTGATGAAGTGCAAGACAGACACACTCAGAGACAGAACAACACAGAGTTGGCGTTGTACGTGAATGGATCAGAACTGGAAGGACAAAACAGTATAAAAATCCCAAGCCAAAATCAGAACCAGACGGGAAGCACAGTACCAAAACAAAAGACAGAGAGTGTCTCTCCCGGCGGAGTCACGCGCCAAAGCTGGAGATCTTGCCGCTGGAGCCCGGACAGGTGAGTTTGTGACACTTTCACAAAAAGATAGAATACACCTTCAAAATGCAGACCTCAAATAATAACTCTGCAAAAAAATGCAGAAGGCACAAGAACCACATCTATTTTTGTGGAGCCATGATTTGCGATCTGCAAAACAGAAAAGGTCATGTGCTGAGGTCTTAGCAGGATAGTTAGTTCTTGTTTGCAAAATATGGAAAACATATCTAATATTACACTGGGTATGGAGGTTAGAATTAACATTCACGTCTTGTGTTGAGCTGAACTGCTATTTCTTTTGTATTTGCAGATGCACTGTTTGGTGTCAGGAATCATATGATTATAGATCACTTGTGTAATATTATTTGAAATGCTATGTTATTATCGCCTTAGTGACAGCCCAGCCCAAAGATAATCTATAAAATGAAGGAGAAGAAAATTGTAGGTTTCCAAGTTGTAGTATCAAGGCAAAGGGCATAAATCGTGATCAGACAGAACTTGGGTTAAGACAGGCAGGCCAGTGGTCAGGACAGGCAGCAGATAAGTGGAGGTCAGGAAAACAAGCTGGGCCATAACTGTATGAAGCAGGAACATACACACCATAGCGTCTATAGGAATTAAATAGACTACATTGCTGTTGCCAAATGGAATCTTATGAAGCCTGGAGCATTTGTGGTTGGCTGCAGTCAGAGGTGATTAGCATGCACTGGCCCTTGCTTGAGACCCATGAACTGGCCCATGGATGTGACCCATGAGCAAAGCAGGAGAGAGTTGGCCAGGAGTAGAACAACGGACACTCAGGAATCCAATTCAATAACAAAATCATTTTCACCAGAGTTTCCCATTTCTGAATGTAATTAAAATAATAACTATATGGCAATATAGCAGGTATAGGCATAATAAAGTAAAAAAAAAACAGAGTTCCTTAATCCAACTTCCCGGACCCACTATCCCTACCTACTTGCACAGTCACCCTAGGCAGTGACTTCACAACGGAGTGGCAGTCCCTATGCTAAAATATGTGCAAGGGCAAACAAACAGGGAACAATAAGTAGTCGTATGGTAAAAGGTCAAAGTCGTATGGTAAAGTGCAAAAAAAGTCAGAAGGAAACAAGAAAACCAGCCAAGTCGAGAACCAGGAAATCAATACAATTCCAAATCGCCAGAAGCCATAATCATAGACACAATATCAGTCCAGAGGTCCAAGACAGAAGAGTCTTGAGTTACAACAAGAGAACAACACGGGGAACAAGTGGACAAGAAATTCACAGACACCTGCAGATGACTTATATAGTGTGCCAGGAACAGCTTCACGCCGGTGTCCCTGCAAGACAGGTGGAGCTGTCAGCTGAGTGTCCTGGGGCTCTGGATCCCCATCACGCCTCATCATTAGCCCTGGGCTCCGATCTCAGAGCACTCCACCAAACTAGTTCCATATGCACAGAAGGCTTGAAGTGAGGCATAAACTGCTTGCAATTTGGTGTCCCTGCGCTAGTGTTTTTTGCTAATTAGTAGGCGCAGTATCATCTCTTTCAGTCTGTCATCATATATACTTTTATATTGTTTTACTGGAACTAAAATATGAATTACAATACAGCATACAATCAGTAATTCACACTCACAAGATGGGTGAGCTTGCTATTGCAGAATTAGATGATCACTGGGTTGTATAACATTAGAAAACTATGGCTGTTTTCCTGCAGATATAGCACCACTCCAGCCCTTTGACAATATTAGGCAAAACCCATAATCAAGGCAGATCCTTTGTTTTAATCTTATTCCCATTGACAATATTCATCCTCTATCCACAAGATAGGAAATAAGCATCTGATCATTAAAGTACAACTGCTGGGACCCCAGAGATGATAGGTACAGATGTCCCGAAGTTCCCTATCATGGGTCACTCCAGGAACTCTGTTTTCATTATCTCTGTTGGGTCCCTATGGTTAGACTGCAATGACCTGTTTATTCATTTTACTGTTGATAGAAAATAGGTATTGCTAGTCTGATCACTCCTTTAATGTTTAGTGTTTTCTAAAAAGAACATTTTAATCTAGTTTATTATATGTTAAATTTGGTATTTACACCCCTGTATCTTTTTTGATACAAATCAATTGATTAGGAATTAACATAGGCAATAGCAATAAGTTAGTAAAAGTTTTGTACTTTGGAAAGCAGATGAATGGTATAAAACCACAGAGCATCCTTGTCCAGCATGCTAGACATAAAAGAGAGCAGGATGGGCAGAGAGAGATAAAGTTATTCACAGGGGTGGGGAGGAGCAGATTCACTAATGTACTAGTTGGGCCAGCTTTTTATTGACTCCAGTTGCTGTTTTTCAGAGGTCCACGTTATGGCTCCCATGGTCAGTAAATCCGAGGGCTATTTGCAATACTGTCACTGACTGAGATTTTATATGCATGAATGCTTAACTAGTAACATGAATGAATAATTTCCAAATGATAAGGAAATAATTTGCCAAAACTATAAATTTGTAGTGGGCCTAGAGGGATATCTTATAGAACGACTAGCTTACAACAGCTGCATATCCTTCCCAGCTTTAATAATTATTCTCCATTTCATAAACACTAAAATGTAAATGTTGTCCAAAAGCACCATGAATATTATTTAATTTGCCAACCTAAAATTTTAGAATATTTTTTTATTGTCACAGAGTCAGTAGAATGGTCAGGCTTTTTCATTTTATGCTTTGTTTTAGAAATTAAAGGGACCTTTCAGTATTTTTTATGATAATTAGTGATGAGTGAATCAGTTTGATTTGAATTGAATTAGACCCGAAATTTCCAAAAATTCAGGTTGAAACTGAATCCACAGTTTTGGCGAATTAATCCGGGCAAACTTCTCAAAATGGCATCAGTAATTTTTTAGATCAAAAGACAGGAAAGCTGAAGAAGGAGGATCACAAACACCAAAAAGTGAAAGTTTTAGGATTATTGGGGCACTTTCAATTTGGGTTAAATTGATTTATTGCTAAATAATGACCTAGTTCAAGTTTGCAAAAGGCATGCATTAGGAAACCACTAAGCTTCACTATTTCAAGCAAAATGTTACTTAAAAGGGGTAATCCGGTTGTTTCATGTGTTCCCCTAACCACAGGATAACTATTGTTGGGTGTCCTACCGCTGGGATTGCCACCGGTCATGAGAACTGGGGCCTCGTTCCTGCTGCAGCTCCCCTGAAATGAATGGAAAGGCTGGTCGCACATGTGTGTGGCCACTCCATTCATTTCGATGGGAGTTCTGGAGATAGCATGGACGGAAGATCTTTCTTTGAAAGAATGTTTCCAGAAACGTGTAAGACATGTATGGCCAGTTTGGGTTAAATTGATTTATTGCTAAATAATGACCTAGTTCAAGTTTGCAAAAGGTATGCATTAGGAAACCACTAAGCTTCACTATTTCAAGCAAAATGTTACTTAAAAGGGGTAATCCGGTTGTTTCATGTGTTCCCCTAACCACAGGATAACTATTGTTGGGTGTCCTACCGCTGGGATTGCCACCGATCATGAGAACTGGGGCCTCATTCCTGCTGCAGCTCCCCTGAAATGAATGGAAAGGCTGGTCGCACATGTGTGTGGCCACTCCATTCATTTTGATGGGAGTTCTGGAGATAGCGGAGTACAGCGCTGCTCCATTCATTTCAAGGGGGCTGAATTGTTTTCCTGACAGGAATACATTGAATAAAGTCTCAGTTCTTAACATCAGCTTGAGGGATTAGCCAGTGTCGTCAGTTGCATATCATTGTGGTGCACTTTTCGCCGTGATTTATGTATTTTTATATTTGCATCCACACATTATCCCATCTTGTGTAGGATGCTTTTGTGGTGGACTGTTACTCTCCCACTACATGAGTGATCTCACTATGGAGGTATGTGGAAGCTTGGCTATAAGTTGTATCTTAGCACTTCTCAGACTGTGTTCACACACCGTAGGTAGTCTAGTGGTAGAACCCATGCCACATTGAGATACCTTGATGGTGGTGCAAAAGGGCTCCGATGTGTTGATGACAGGAATACATTGGCTAAAGTCTCAGTTCTTAACATCAGCCTGAGGGATTAGCCAGTGTTGTCAGTTGCATATCATTGTGGTGCACCTTTCGCAGTGATTTATGTATTTTTATATTCACATCCACACACTACTCCATCTTGTGTAGGATGCCTTTGTGGTGCATGTGGTGTGCTGCCGACATCCTCCATTGTACGCATTTTTTGCTGGGGATTGCCGTTAGCAACGGATCATATGTGCAGGAATTGCTCCCCCGGTTATAAACACCCCACAGTGTTTGGGGTTTTTGAGCATTATCTCCCATTTAGGCCACTTTATTTCACTTTTTATTTTTCCGGGGCAAAATTTTAGGCACAGAAAATTGTTAAAATCTACGGTAGCAAGGGAGCTGGTGTAGATTTAAGTCCGTCGCACGGCCTGTTGGAGGCAACACCAAAGTTATGTAGAGGTATGTGCCTCCACATAACTTTGGCACTTCCTCCACTAGTACAGAGAGACTTAAGACCGACATGGAAAATGCCAATTTTTAAATGACTCCCCAAATGATTAAAATGTAACAATTTGATGCTCATTAATTATTTCCCTTTGGTCACATGGCACCAACCTAATCCATAGTGCTTTAGAGAACACAATGTAGAAGGGGTTGCAGGTAAGTAAAAAAAGCCAGTTTGTCCTGCATTTAATGTTTACCATCTACAACATCTGGAGCTGGCATTCAGCCATCTCAGAAGACCACTAGACTGTCAAGAGAGTCTGCAGAGAGCTGCTACCTGCTTCCTTTATAATTTGTAAGGTTTTGTTCAAGAGTCCAAGTGTGCCCTTTGTTTGTGGAGTGAAATGTAACCATTATGCTCGAGAATCTCCTGGAAGTAAAGGTTGCTTTAATTGAAACTCCATGAACTGTGTGCTGTCAACATTACACTACACCTCACCTGAACCTGCTATGTAGGCAGACACATACTACTGTCTCACTGTACAGCTTTGGGCCAACTATACAGGGGTTTCTGAGATCAGTGTTGATAGCCCATTCAAAATGGACGATTTCAACTAAACTGAACACTCATCAGATAAAATTAAACAGTGATCATCTTAGCCGACCGATAATAGACCATCATTATCTGAAAAGAAGTCACCTGTGCTTAATATTTTCTTCTGATCGTCGGAAAGAGATCTTTCGTTCAAAGAAAGATTGTGCATGGACGGAAGATCTTTCTTTGAAAGAACGTTTCCAGAAACGTGTAAGACATGTATTGCCAGTTTAAACAACTGTAACGGCCAATATGGAGTAAAATGTGTATGGCCATGTCTGCGAACAGATCATTGACCAGATGATTATGTGTTCAACTGCTCTTCAACCATCCACAAAGTTCTGTCTAATGTGAACGGCCTCCTTTAGGATTGGCCATTCATTTCAGACTGATAGTTGTCCAAATCTAGGCACCCTCATGGATGAGCGTTTTGAAGAAGCCACAGCACTGGGTGAAGGCTTTTTTATTTCTTACAAAGGTCCGTACCCAGTAACACTGTACAAATAGTAGCTGGGATAAAGCTGCAGAACCCAGATCAACTGTGAAGTGTTCACCACAGCTGTTTGTTAGAGGTCCCAAGGGTTGGACCCCCACCAAACTGGTATTAATGGCCTATCCTGAAGACAGGCCATCAATATTATTATCTCGGAAAAACCCTTTCAGCATATTTGCAGGTTACAGAGCAAAATTCTATTTTATAGCTGCTCCTGGTCCTATCTTTATAACTGACACAGTATCTACTGTTCGCTGGCCAAATAAATAGATAATGGCTGTACATTTTAGTAAAATGCAGTCCTTGCTTCACAGACATCCTCTTCACTATTATCAGCTGATCATTGTAATGCTATACATTTGCTACATACAACCAGTGTCGCTTTGGCCTCTGCATGCAGGTGGACAGATATATTATGATGTAGAAAATATATTTGGGGGAGACTAAGGCTTCAGAAAGAGTTGATGTTATAGCCTGAGGAATGCCAGAGGCTCCGGGGAAATATTCTCTTGCCATATTAGAAACAGTGAAGCTCAGCATGTCAAATGAATACAAGGTTGATTATTAAACAAGTTGGTGCTGAGTTGATGTTTAATAAAAAATAAGTACAAAAGAAATGCATATGATTTAGAACTTCAATTTCTCTGTTCCTTAACCTTACTCTGCACATAATATTGTCACTGTATTTTTGTTTTCTATAACCACTGAAAAATGTATGACAGACCAAATGGATATGGCACTAAGTACTTAATTTAAGGAGACATTGCCTGTTCAGTAAAAAAAATGCATTTCATGAGTAATTTAGAAGTAAAATCAGTAAGTAGTAACAATGCAAGCACACTTGGGTTTGTAAAAGGGTAGAGAATAGCATTTGACTATATTAGGTTTACCAACATCAGTCCCAATATGAACTGTGAGTGGTCCACCAAGTTCTATATAGTAAAGAAAGACCTTCAAACAAAAATATTCCAATGTTGGTATGACTCCTCTATCTGAGTAACACAGTGGCCAACTGCATTGCATGAGGCTTAAAATAACAATATAGTATATTATATTTGTCAGTAATGTTAGAGGAGGGTCAGTTGGACTCTAGGTTCTCAACTGGTGATACATGTAGAACAGGCACCTTATGTCTCTAGGGGGTACTCGTACTGTCCCCAATTTATTTTAATAGGTTGAGCACAGTATATGAGCATAGTCTTTGGGGTATTTTGATTTAATAGGGTTGTCCCTTGAAAAATATTCTACAAGTACCAGCATCTGAATACTTTTGTAATTAAGTAAAATTAACTAAACTAATTAAAAATTTAGTGTAGTCACCGAGTTATTCGATAATATGTGTCTGTATAGCGCCACCTGCTGTTTGTTCTTTTTATTATTTCTCTGTCCACCTCAGTAACTTCTTTGAAGTGGATGCACATGCTCAGTTCCATCCTTCAACTGCCACTAGTCGAATCTTCTTTTACAAGCTGTGACAGTTACAGGGAGAGAGCTGCAGCAGAAAGGGCATGCACCCTGAGAACAGACACACTCTAAGAAATGCCACGTCACCTGAGCTGCAAGGAGCTCTGAACTGTACACAATACACCATGTGTGGTCTGACTAATGATTTTTAAAGTGGTAGGACTATGTTCTCATCATGGGCATCTATGCCCCTTTTAATGCTACCCATTATCTTATTGGCCTTGGCAGCAGCTGCCTGACACTGGTTTCTACAGCTTAGTTTGCTGTTCATCAAAATTCCTAGATCCTTTTCCATGTCAGTGTTACCATTTAGTATGTCCGGGTGACTTGCATTATTCCTTCCCATGTGCATAACCTTACATTTGTCAGTGTTAAACCTTATCTGCCACTTATCTGCCCAAGCCTCCAATCTACCCAGATCCCTCTGTAGCAGTATCCTGTCCACTTCCGTGTCAATTACTTTACACAGTTTAGTGTCATCTGCAAAAATGTATATTTAACTACGCAAGCCTTCTACAAGATCATTAATAAATATATATATATTGAAGAGAATAGGGCCCAATACTGACCCCTGAGGTACTCCGCTAGTGACAGTGACCCAATCTGAGTGCGTACCATTAATAACCACCCTCTGTTTTCTATCATTGAGACAGTTATTTACCCACATACAGACATTTTCTCCCAGTCCAAGCATTCTAATTTTATATGCCAACCTTTTATGCGGTACAGTGTCAAATACTATTGGAGAAGTCCAGATATACGACATCCATTGATTCTCTGCTGTCAAGTCTACAACTTACCTCCTCATAGAAACTGATTAACTTTGTTTGACATGACCGATCCCTCATGAAGCCAGGCTGATATGGCGTTATTTGTAGAGTTGAGCGAACACCTGGATGTTCGGGTTCGAGAAGTTCGGCCGAACATCCCGGAAATGTTCGGGTTCGGGATCCGAACCCGATCCGAACTTCGTCCCGAACCCGAACCCCATTGAAGTCAATGGGGACCCGAACTTTTCGGCACTAAAACGGCTGTAAAACAGCCCAGGAAAGGGCTAGAGGGCTGCAAAAGGCAGCAACATGTAGGTAAATCCCCTGCAAACAAATGTGGATAGGGAAATTAATTAAAATAAAAATTAAATAAATAAAAATTAACCAAAATCAATTGGAGAGAGGTTCCATAGCAGAGAATCTGGCTTCCCGTCACCCACCACTGGAACAGTCCATTCTCAGATATTTAGGCCCCGGCACCCAGGCAGAGGAGAGAGGTCCCGTAACAGACAATCTGGCTTCATGACAGCAGAGAATCAGTCTTCATGTCATAGCAGAGAATCAGGCTTCACGTCACCCACCACTGTAATAGTCCATTTTCATAAATTTAGGCCCAGCACCCAGGCAGAGGAGAGAGGTCCCGTAACAGACAATCTGGCTTCATGTCAGCAGAGAATCAGTCTTCATATCATAGCAGAGAATCTGGCTTCCCGTTACCCACCACTGGAACAGTCCATTCTCAGATATTTAGGCCCCGGCACCCAGGCAGAGGAGAGAGGTCCCGTAACAGACAATCTGGCTTCATGTCAGCAGAGAATCAGTCTTCATATCATAGCAGAGAATCAGGCTTCACGTCAGCCACCACTGCAACAGTCCATTGTCATAAATTCAGGCCCAGCACCCAGGCAGAGGAGAGAGGTCCCGTAACAGACAATCTGGCTTCATGTCAGCAGAGAATCAGTCTGCATGTCATAGCAGAGAATGAGGCTTCACGTCACCCACCACTGCAACAGTCCATTTTCATAAATTTAGGCCCAGCACCCAGGCAGAGGAGAGAGGTCCCGTAACAGAGGATCTGGCTTCATGTCACCAGAGAATCAGTCTGCATGTCATAGCAGAGAATCAGGCTTCACGTCACCCACCACTGCAACAGTCCATTTTCATAAATTTAGGCCCAGCACCCAGGCAAAAGAGAGAGGTCCCGTAACAGAGGATCTGGCTTCATGTCACCAGAGAATCAGTCTGCATGTCATAGCAGAGAATCAGGCTTCACGTCAGCCACCACTGCAACAATCCATTGGCATATATTTAGGCCTAGCACACAGGCAGAGGAGAGAGGTCCCGTAACAGACAATCTGGCTTCATGTCAGCAGAGAATCAGTCTTCATATCATAGCAGAGAATCAGGCTTCACGTCAGCCACCAATGCAACAGTCCATTGTCAGATATTTAGGCCCAGCACCCAGGCAGAGGAGAGAGGTCCCGTAACAGAGGATCTGGCTTCATGTCACCAGAGAATCAGTCTGCATGTCATAGCAGAGAATCAGGCTTCACGTCAGCCACCACTGCAACAATCCATTGGCATATATTTAGGCCTAGCACACAGGCAGAGGAGAGAGGTCCCGTAACAGACAATCTGGCTTCATGTCAGCAGAGAATCAGTCTGCATGTCATAGCAGAGAATGAGGCTTCACGTCACCCACCACTGCAACAGTCCATTTTCATAAATTTAGGCCCAGCACCCAGGCAGAGGAGAGAGGTCCCGTAACAGAGGATCTGGCTTCATGTCACCAGAGAATCAGTCTGCATGTCATAGCAGAGAATCAGGCTTCACGTCACCCACCACTGCAACAGTCCATTTTCATATATTTAGGCCCAGCACCCAGGCAGAGGAGAGAGGTCCCGTAACAGAGGATCTGGCTTCATGTCACCAGAGAATCAGTCTGCATGTCATAGCAGAGAATCAGGCTTCACGTCAGCCACCACTGCAACAATCCATTGGCATATATTTAGGCCTAGCACACAGGCAGAGGAGAGAGGTCCCGTAACAGACAATCTGGCTTCATGTCAGCAGAGAATCAGTCTTCATGTCATAGCAGAGAATCAGGCTTCACGTCACCCACCACTGCAACAGTCCATTTTCATAAATTTAGGCCCAGCACCCAGGCAGAGGAGAGAGGTCCCGTAACAGAGGATCTGGCTTCATGTCACCAGAGAATCAGTCTGCATGTCATAGCAGAGAATCAGGCTTCACGTCAGCCACCACTGCAACAATCCATTGGCATATATTTAGGCCTAGCACACAGGCAGAGGAGAGAGGTCCCGTAACAGACAATCTGGCTTCATGTCAGCAGAGAATCAGTCTTCATATCATAGCAGAGAATCAGGCTTCACGTCAGCCACCAATGCAACAGTCCATTGTCAGATATTTAGGCCCAGCACCCAGGCAGAGGAGAGAGGTCCCGTAACAGAGGATCTGGCTTCATGTCAGCAGAGAATCAGTCTTCATGTCATAGCAGAGAATCAGGCTTCACGTCACCCACCACTGTAAGAGTCCATTTTCATAAATTTAGGCCCAGCACCCAGGCAGAGGAGAGAGGTCCCGTAACAGACGATCTGGCTTCATGTCAGCAGAGAATCAGTCTGCATGTCATAGCAGAGAATGAGGCTTCACGTCACCCACCACTGCAACAGTCCATTTTCATAAATTTAGGCCCAGCACCCAGGCAGAGGAGAGAGGTCCCGTAACAGAGGATCTGGCTTCATGTCACCAGAGAATCAGTCTGCATGTCATAGCAGAGAATCAGGCTTCACGTCACCCACCACTGCAACAGTCCATTGTCATAAATTCAGGCCCAGCACCCAGGCAGAGGAGAGAGGTCCCGTAACAGACAATCTGGCTTCATGTCACCAGAGAATCAGTCTGCATGTCATAGCAGAGAATGAGGCTTCACGTCAGCCACCACTGCAACAATCCATTGGCATATATTTAGGCCTAGCACACAGGCAGAGGAGAGGTTCATTCAACTTTGGGTAGCCTTGCAATATAATGGTAAAATGAAAATAAAAATAGGATTGAATGAGGAAGTGCCCTGGAGTCCAATAATATATGGTTATGGGGAGGTAGTTAATGTCTAATCTGGACAAGGGACGGACAGGTCCTGTGGGATCCATGCCTGGTTCATTTTTATGAACGTCAGCTTGTCCACATTGGCTGTAGACAGGCGGCTGCGTTTGTCTGTAATGACGCCCCCTGCCGTGCTGAATACACGTTCAGACAAAACGCTGGCTGCCGGGCAGGCCAGCACCTCCAAGGCATAAAAGGCTAGCTCTGGCCACGTGGACAATTTAGAGACCCAGAAGTTGAATGGGGCCGAACCATCAGTCAGTACGTGGAGGGGTGTGCACACGTACTGTTCCACCATGTTAGTGAAATGTTGCCTCCTGCTAACACGTTGCGTATCAGGTGGTGGTGCAGTTAGCTGTGGCGTGTTGACAAAAGTTTTCCACATCTCTGCCATGCTAACCCTGCCCTCAGAGGAGCTGGCCGTGACACAGCTGCCTTGGCGACCTCTTGCTCCTCCTCTGCCTTGGCCTTGGGCTTCCACTTGTTCCCCTGTGACATTTGGGAATGCTCTCAGTAGCGCGTCTACCAACGTGCGCTTGTACTCGCGCATCTTCCTATCACGCTCCAGTGCAGGAAGTAAGGTGGGCACATTGTCTTTGTAGCGTGGATCCAGCAGGGTGGCAACCCAGTAGTCCGCACAGGTTAAAATGTGGGCAACTCTGCTGTCGTTGCGCAGGCACTGCAGCATGTAGTCGCTCATGTGTGCCAGGCTGCCCAGGGGTAAGGACAAGCTGTCCTCTGTGGGAGGCGTATCGTCATCGTCCTGCCTTTCCCCCCAGCCACGCACCAGTGATGGACCCGAGCTGCGTTGGGTGCCACCCCGCTGTGACCATGCTTCATCCTCATCCTCCTCCACCTTCTCCTCATCCTCGTCCTCCTCGTCCTCCAGTAGTGGGCCCTGGCTGGCCACATTTGTACCTGGCCTCTGCTGTTGCCAAAAACCTCCCTCTGAGTCACTTCGAAGAGACTGGCCTGAAAGTGCTAAAAATGACCCCTCTTCCTCCTCCTCCTCCTCCTCCTCCTGGGCCACCTCCTCTTCCATCATCGCCCTAAGTGTTTTCTCAAGGAGACATAGAAGTGGTATTGTAACGCTGATAACGGTGTCATCGCCACTGGCCATGTTGGTGGAGTACTCGAAACAGCGCAACAGGGCACACAGGTCTCGCATGGAGGCCCAGTCATTGGTGGTGAAGTGGTGCTGTTCTGTAGTGCGACTGACCCGTGCGTGCTGCAGCTGAAACTCCACTATGGCCTGCTGCTGCTCGCACAGTCTGTCCAGCATGTGCAAGGTGGAGTTCCACCTGGTGGGCACGTCGCATATGAGGCGGTGAGCGGGAAGGCCGAAGTTACGCTGTAGCGCAGACAGGCGAGCAGCGGCAGGATGTGAACGCCGGAAGCGCGAACAGACGGCCCGCACTTTATGCAGCAGCTCTGACATGTCGGGGTAGTTGTGAATGAACTTCTGCACCACCAAATTCAGCACATGCGCCAAGCAAGGGATGTGCGTCAAATTGGCTAGTCCCAGAGCTGCAACGAGATTTCGCCCATTATCACACACCACCAGGCCGGGCTTGAGGCTCACCGGCAGCAACCACTCGTCGGTCTGTTGTTCAATACCCCGCCACAACTCCTGTGCGGTGTGGGGCCTGTCCCCCAAACATATGAGTTTCAGAATGGCCTGCTGACGTTTACCCCGGGCTGTGCTGAAGTTGGTGGTGAAGGTGTGTGGCTGACTGGATGAGCAGGTGGAAGAAGAGGAGGAGGAAGCCGAGAAGGAGGAGGTGGCAACAGGAGGCAAAGAATGTTGCCCTGCGATCCTTGGCGGCGGAAGGACGTGCGCCAAACAGCTCTCCGCCTGGGGCCCAGCTGCCACTACATTTACCCAGTGTGCAGTTAGGGAGATATAGCGTCCCTGGCCGTGCTTACTGGTCCACGTATCTGTGGTTAGGTGGACCTTGCTACAGATGGCGTTGCGCAGTGCACACTTGATTTTATCGGATACTTGGTTGTGCAGGGAAGGCACGGCTCTCTTGGAGAAGTAGTGCCGGCTGGGAACAACATACTGTGGGACAGCAAGCGACATGAGCTGTTTGAAGCTGTCTGTGTCCACCAGCCTAAATGACAGCATTTCATAGGCCAGTAGTTTAGAAATGCTGGCATTCAGGGCCAGGGATCGAGGGTGGCTAGGTGGGAATTTACGCTTTCTATCAAATGTTTGTGAGATGGAGAGCTGAACGCTGGCGTGTGACATGGTTGAGACGCTTGGTGACGGAGGTGGTGGTGGTGGTGTTGGTGGTACATCCCCTGTTTGCTGGGCGGCAGGTGCCAACGTTCCTCCAGAGGCGGAGGAAGAGGCCGAGGCGGCAGCAGCAGAATAGGCCGAGGCGGCAGCAGCAGAAGAGGTAGCAGGGGGAGCCTGAGTGACTTCCTTGGTTTTAAGGTGTTTACTCCACTGCAGTTCATGCTTTGCATGCAGGTGCCTGGTCATGCAGGTTGTGCTCAGGTTCAGAACGTTAATGCCTCGCTTCAGGCTCTGATGGCACAGCGTGCAAACCACTCGGGTCTTGTCGTCAGCACATTGTTTGAAGAAGTGCCATGCCAGGGAACTCCTTGAAGCTGCCTTTGGGGTGCTCGGTCCCAGATGGCGGCGGTCAGTAGCAGGCGGAGTCTCTTGGCGGCGGGTGTTCTGCTTTTGCCCACTGCTCCCTCTTTTGCTACGCTGTTGGCTCGGTCTCACCACTGCCTCTTCCTCCGAACTGTGAAAGTCAGTGGCACGACCTTCATTCCATGTGGGGTCTAGGACCTCATCGTCCCCTGCATCGTCTTCCACCCAGTCTTGATCCCTGACCTCCTGTTCAGTCTGCGCACTGCAGAAAGACGCAGCAGTTGGCACCTGTGTTTCGTCATCATCAGAGACATGCTGAGGTGGTATTCCCATGTCCTCATCATCAGGAAACATAAGTGGTTGTGCGTCAGTGCATTCTATGTCTTTCACCGCTGGGGAAGGGCTAGGTGGATGCCCTTGGGAAACCCTGCCAGCGGAGTCTTCAAACAGCATAAGAGACTGCTGCATAACTTGAGGCTGAGACAGTTTCCCTGGTATGCATGGGGGTGATGTGACAGACTGATGGGGTTGGTTTTCAGGCGCCATCTGTGCGCTTTCTGCAGAAGACTGGGTGGGAGATAATGTGAACGTGCTGGATCCACTGTCGGCCACCCAATTGACTAATGCCTGTACCTGCTCAGGCCTTACCATCCTTAGAACGGCATTGGGCCCCACCATATATCGCTGTAAATTCTGGCGGCTACTGGGACCTGAGGTAGTTGGTACACTAGGACGTGTGGATGTGGCAGAACGGCCACGTCCTCTCCCAGCACCAGAGGGTCCACTAACACCACCACGACCATGTCCACGTCCGCGTCCCTTACTAGATGTTTTTCTCATTGTTATGGTTCACCACAACAACAAATATATTATTTGGCCCAATGTATTGTATTCAAATTCAGCGGGATATAAATTTGAGGCCTAGTATTTAGGCGCTGGGTGACCGGTATGGATTTAGTGACAGAATTAGACTTGGAAATGCACAGAAGCGTGTGTGTGAAGTTATTCTGAATGACCCTATGTGCACCTTCAATATGATCTACCCTTTTAGGGATAGATTTCAAATAGCTCTGATATAGCAGAAACGACTAAATTATGAAATTGCTAAATTGGGAATTGTATTTCAACCCAGAACAAAAAATGTGCTTTGACGGACACTAAATAACTTTCCCAGCCACAACAGGACAGCGGTAACGAGAGATTTAGCGGGATATAAATTTGAGGCCTAGTATTTAGGCGCTGGGTGACAGGTATGGGTTTAGTGACAGAATTAGATTTGGAAATGCACAGTAGCGGGTGTGTGAAGTTATTCTGAATGACCCTATGTGCACCTTGAATATTATATACCCTTTTAGGGATAGATTTCAAATAGCTCTGATATAGCAGAAACCACTAAATTATGAAATTGCTAAATTGGGAATTGTATTTCAACCCAGAACAAAAAATGTGCTTTGACGTACACTAAATATCTTGCCCAGCAACAACAGTACAGCGGTAACGAGAGATTTAGCAGGATATAAATTTGAGGCCTAGTATTTAGGCGCTGGGTGACCGGTATGGATTTAGTGACAGAATTAGACTTGGAAATGCACAGAAGCGTGTGTGTGAAGTTATTCTGAATGACCCTATGTGCACCTTCAATATGATCTACCCTTTTAGGGATAGATTTCAAATAGCTCTGATATAGCAGAAACGACTAAATTATGAAATTGCTAAATTGGGAATTGTATTTCAACCCAGAACAAAAAATGTGCTTTGACGGACACTAAATAACTTTCCCAGCCACAACAGGACAGCGGTAACGAGAGATTTAGCGGGATATAAATTTGAGGCCTAGTATTTAGGCGCTGGGTGACAGGTATGGGTTTAGTGACAGAATTAGATTTGGAAATGCACAGTAGCGGGTGTGTGAAGTTATTCTGAATGACCCTATGTGCACCTTGAATATTATATACCCTTTTAGGGATAGATTTCAAATAGCTCTGATATAGCAGAAACCACTAAATTATGAAATTGCTAAATTGGGAATTGTATTTCAACCCAGAACAAAAAATGTGCTTTGACGGACACTAAATATCTTGCCCAGCAACAACAGTACAGCGGTAACGAGAGATTTAGCAGGATATAAATTTGAGGCCTAGTATTTAGGCGCTGGGTGACAGGTATGGGTTTAGTGACAGAATTAGACTTGGAAATACACAGTAGCGGGTGTGTGTGAAGTTATTCTGAATGACCCTATGTGCACCTTCAATATGATCTACCCTTTTAGGGATAGATTTCAAATAGCTCTGATATAGCAGAAACCACTAAATTATGAAATTGCTAAATTGGGAATTGTATTTCAACCCAGAAGAAAAAATGTGCTTTGACGGACACTAAATAACTTTCCCAGCTACAACAGGACAGCGGTAACGAGAGATTTAGCAGGATATAAATTTGAGGCCTAGTATTTAGGCGCTGGGTGACAGGTATGGGTTTAGTGACAGAATTAGACTTGAAAATACACAGTAGCGGGTGTGTGTGAAGTTATTCTGAATGACCCAATGTGCACCTTGAATATTATATACCCTTTTAGGGATAGATTTCAAATAGCTCTGATATAGCAGAAACCACTAAATTATGAAATTGCTAAATTGGGAATTGTACTTCAACCCAGAACAAAAAATGTGCTTTGACGGACACTAAATAACTTTCCCAGCTACAACAGGACAGCGGTAACGAGAGATTTAGCAGGATATAAATTTGAGGCCTAGTATTTAGGCGCTGGGTGACAGGTATGGGTTTAGTGACAGAATTAGACTTGAAAATACACAGTAGCGGGTGTGTGTGAAGTTATTCTGAATGACCCAATGTGCACCTTGAATATTATATACCCTTTTAGGGATAGATTTCAAATAGCTCTGATATAGCAGAAACCACTAAATTATGAAATTGCTAAATTGGGAATTGTACTTCAACCCAGAACAAAAAATGTGCTTTGACGGACACTAAATAACTTTCCCAGCTACAACAGGACAGCGGTAACGAGAGATTTAGCGGGATATAAATTTGAGGCCTAGTATTTAGGCGCTGGGTGACAGGTATGGGTTTAGTGACAGAATTAGACTTGGAAATACACAGTAGCGGGTGTGTGTGAAGTTATTCTGAATGACCCTATGTGCACCTTCAATATGATCTACCCTTTTAGGGATAGATTTCAAATAGCTCTGATATAGCAGAAACCACTAAATTATGAAATTGCTAAATTGGGAATTGTATTTCAACCCAGAAGAAAAAATGTGCTTTGACGGACACTAAATAACTTTCCCAGCTACAACAGGACAGCGGTAACGAGAGATTTAGCAGGATATAAATTTGAGGCCTAGTATTTAGGCGCTGGGTGACAGGTATGGGTTTAGTGACAGAATTAGACTTGAAAATACACAGTAGCGGGTGTGTGTGAAGTTATTCTGAATGACCCAATGTGCACCTTGAATATTATATACCCTTTTAGGGATAGATTTCAAATAGCTCTGATATAGCAGAAACCACTAAATTATGAAATTGCTAAATTGGGAATTGTACTTCAACCCAGAACAAAAAATGTGCTTTGACGGACACTAAATAACTTTCCCAGCTACAACAGGACAGCGGTAACGAGAGATTTAGCAGGATATAAATTTGAGGCCTAGTATTTAGGCGCTGGGTGACAGGTATGGGTTTAGTGACAGAATTAGACTTGAAAATACACAGTAGCGGGTGTGTGTGAAGTTATTCTGAATGACCCAATGTGCACCTTGAATATTATATACCCTTTTAGGGATAGATTTCAAATAGCTCTGATATAGCAGAAACCACTAAATTATGAAATTGCTAAATTGGGAATTGTACTTCAACCCAGAACAAAAAATGTGCTTTGACGGACACTAAATAACTTTCCCAGCTACAACAGGACAGCGGTAACGAGAGATTTAGCGGGATATAAATTTGAGGCCTAGTATTTAGGCGCTGGGTGACCGGTATGGATTTAGTGACAGAATTAGACTGGGATATGGCCAAAAAATAACCACACTATTGCTGGTTAAATGCACTTGGTGACGGGCGCAGCTTGCCCCTGATGTAGTATATGGCCAAAAAATGAACAGACTATTGCTGGTTAAATGCACTTGGTGTCACAGCTTGACCAACCACACTACTGAGGGTTAAATGCACTTGGTGACGGGCGCAGCTTGCCCCTGATGTAGTATATGGCCAAAAAATAAACAGACTATTGCTGGTTAAATGCACTTGGTGTGACAGCTTCACCCTGATGTAGGCTTTAGCCAGAAAACAACCACACCATTGAGGGTTAAATGCACTTGGTGACAGGCGCAGCTTGCCCCTGATTTTGTATATGGCCAAAAAATGAACAGACTATTGCTGGTTAAATGCACTTGGTGTGACAGCTTCACCCTGATGTAGGCTTTAGCCAAAAAACAACCACACCATTGAGGGTTAAATGCACTTGGTGACAGGCGCAGCTTGCCCCTGATTTTGTATATGGCCAAAAAATGAACAGACTATTGCTGGTTAAATGCACTTGGTGTGACAGCTTCACCCTGATGTAGGCTTTAGCCAAAAAACAACCACACCATTGAGGGTTAAATGCACTTGGTGACAGGCGCAGCTTGCCCCAGATTTTGTATATGGCCAAAAAATGAACAGACTATTGCTGGTTAAATGCACTTGGTGTGACAGCTTCACCCTGATGTAGGCTTTAGCCAAAAAACAACCACACCATTGAGGGTTAAATGCACTTGGTGACAGGCGCAGCTTGCCCCTGATTTTGTATATGGCCAAAAAATGAACAGACTATTGCTGGTTAAATGCACTTGGTGTGACAGCTTCACCCTGATGTAGGCTTTAGCCAAAAAACAACCACACCATTGAGGGTTAAATGCACTTGGTCGCAGCTTGTGCTGGCGCACCACAAGACACAAAATGGCCGCCGATCACCCCAGAAAAATGTGACTGACAAACGGTCTGGGCAGCCTAAAAACAGTGAGCAATTGAGGATCAGCAGCTCAATGATCCACAGCTGCAGATCGATCAGTTAATCAAGTCCTTTGGAGGAGTTAATCTGCCTAATCTCGCCCTACTGTCGCAGCCGCAACCTCTCCCTACGCTAATCAGAGCAGAGTGACGGGCGGCGCTATGTGACTCCAGCTTAAATAGAGGCTGGGTCACATGGTGCTCTGGCCAATCACAGCCATGCCAATAGTAGGCATGGCTGTGATGGCCTCTTGGGGCAAGTAGTATGACGCTTGTTGATTGGCTGCTTTGCAGCCTTTCAAAAAGCGCCAAGAAAGCGTCACAAAAGCGCGAAGAAAGCGACGAACACCGAACCCGAACCCGGACTTTTACGAAAATGTCCGGGTTCGGGTCCGTGTCACGGACACCCCAAAATTCGGTACGAACCCGAACTATACAGTTCGAGTTCGCTCATCCCTAGTTATTTGCTTATTTTTATTGAGGTACTCAAAGATAGCATCGCATAGAAAACCTTCAAACAGTTTACCCACGACAGATGTTAAACTTACCGGCCTATAGTTTCTGGGCTCTGTTTTTGAACCCTTTTTGAATATTGGCACCACATTTGCTATGCGCCAATCCTGTGGAACACTCCCTGTCAGTATAGAGTCCTTAAATATCAGAAATAAGGGTCTGGCTATGACATTACTTAATTCCCTTAGGATACGGGGGTGTATGCCATCCGATCCTGGCGATTTGTTAATTTTAATCTTTTTAAGACTCCTCTGTTTATTTTTCTTAGTGATTACAGTGGAGAAAAAAATATTTAGTAGCTTTGCTTTAAATGCTTTCTTTTTGTCATTTATTGCTTTCTTTACAGTTCTATTATCTACATAGTTTTTTTTCTTGTTCCTTAACCTTTTATTCCCATAAGGTATGTACCTCTCACAGTTAGATTTTAGGATGTTTTTAATAATATCCTATTTTGTGGCTGTATTTTTATTTTTGAGGACTTTGTCCCAGTTTGTTTGGCCTATGGCCTCTCTTAGTTGGCTAAATTAAGCTTTTTGAAGTTTGGTATTTTTGTTCCTCCCTGAAGAAACACTCTTTTGAATGACAATTGGAAGGTTATTACTTTATGGTCACTATTTCCCAGGTGTCCCCCGACCTGAACATCTGTTGGGTCCTGAACCAGTTGGGAAAGGTAATTGTTATTAGTATTTTATTATTGTTTTTGCCTCCATGTATTTCAACCCACAGTGACTTCACATGTTCATGTCCTTCACTTATATCTTCTTGGACTGTTGGCTTTAGACAGGACTTTACATAAAGGCAGACCCCTCCCCCTCTCTGGTTTTGGTGAGCCTTTCTAAACAGACTGTAATCCTGTACATTAACTGCCCAGTCATCTATTAACATCCCTATCATCCAGCCATGTCTCAGTTATTCCCACTATGTCATAGTCCTCCTCACACATCACTAATTCCAGTTCCCCAGTTTTATTAGTCAGGCTTCTGGGAATAATACCTGTTGTTCTGCTGATCTTTTGTGGATACTGTGGATGTCCCCACCAATCACACATTCATGGCTTATGCTAAGGCAAGACCAACAAATTAATTTTCTGGAAACCCATTTAGTGAGATGATGGGAAAGATCAGTTGAAAAAAATGACAGAACAAGCCAAAAACAGGAATTATGTAAGAAAATAGATTTAAATATTGGCACCTGAATTTACCTGTTGGCATGTTTGTTCTGGAGGTTTAGAAATAACTATTCACCAGATTATTTTCTATATAAAGGGAGTCTGTCAGCAGTTTTTAGGCCTCAAAACTGCTGACAGATGTAGATAGGCAAGAGTAAACCTTTGTAGGTAAGTATACTTTTTGCAAGACAAAAAATAATTTTTAATGTCCCTGGTACCAAGATTGGTAGTGACATGGATGTGGTCTCTCAGGCTACACAGCTCCTCCCCTCTTCTTTTTAGTGACAGGTCTTGCATTCTCCTGGTTGTAGACTAGCATCATCACTCAGCAAAGCGGAGGGGTTGGGAAGATTTACGTGCAGAGATCTCAGTACACTGTATATGATAAGACTGCCTTATGGCACTTGCAATCCTGAGGCCAGGGGCATCCATACACCTCCTCAGTCATACAAGAAACATGAACACCCAAAGAGGCATGTTTAGATAGCTTTAACCCTCACCTAATTACTTATGTTAGCAGTTGTGAAGGGCCAAAACTGCTGTAGACTGACTTTAGTATAGATCTATAAAATGTTCACCTATACTAAATAAAACTGCAAAAATAAGAGAAATATCATTGATATATTTTATAATTTCAGGAGCTTTTACTACAGTATGACTCATGTCCTCCAGAGTAAATGCTGCATATGTATGTAACCACATTTTTTTTTCAAAGAGTGATATCATACATTGGCTTAAAAGCTGACCACTTTGATTACATATAAGTACCTTGCCTTTTTTTTTTACCACAAGCACTTTTCTCTAGGAAAAAATGTATGTGGCCATACTTATGAGGTTTCTATGTTTGACATAAAATGTTTTTAAAAAGTTGACTGCTATTGGCAATACACATATGGATATACGGAAGTGTAACTATGTTATATTTTTATAAATCAGTAGAACATATAATTTATAAGTACTAGCAAAGGGAAGTGGTAGTGTGCAGTGGTCTGTAGTTCCTCTTTCCCTGTCTGCGGTCTCTCCATAAGAAAAATATGTTTTTAAAAAGTGGGTACTTTTACCAAATTTGAGAAGTTATGGGGTCTCTAGATAAGCTGTATTGGTTTAACTACCAATGTTCTTTAGTTGTGAGGAGAGGATGGATCCCAGTGGGGTTTGAAGATATACAAGGGAGACGGTAGGAATTCTCCTAGAATCCTTGGTTGGATAAGAATGGTAATGGGGTGGTTTGTTTGAACATTCTCACAGTGTTACCTATTTTTAGAAGTTTTTTGGGTGTGGTAGACACAGAAATGAAAGGGTGGGACAGATGGGATATGTTACTGTACCAATTATGTTTATATTTCTGTATAATGGCACTTTCTATGTCAATGTGGTGCATTTATGTAGTATGGTTTGTTTTGAAAAACAATAAAAATGATAAATTCTGCCCTGTGTTTCAGGTTCAATTTTTAAGTATGTGTGTTCATTAGTATTAGTATTAGTTTTCAGTATTCTGAGAGTTCTTTTGATAATTC
This sequence comes from Bufo gargarizans, assembly GCF_014858855.1. Lineage (NCBI taxonomy): Eukaryota > Metazoa > Chordata > Amphibia > Anura > Bufonidae > Bufo > Bufo gargarizans. The sequence continues at coordinate 131,886,105 of NC_058084.1, forward strand.
CTTGTGGCACTCTAACAGTTAGATAACATTTGCTTACAATGAAAGTGCCCATTTACTTAACCACCTAACTGTTTTGCCCAAGTCCATCTCGGGCTGTGGGATAAACACTTAACTGTTCTGCCAGAGCTGGGTTAGGGCAGAAATGGAAGAGGGAGGGCTGTTTTAGATGCTGATATCTCCTCAATAGTAGCAGCTAGAAGCCTGAAAAGCTATGAAAGCTGGCATTCTAGGCTTTCATACAAGACTAAAATAACAGCATTAGTCCAAGCAACAAAAGAGATATCACTGTTAGAAATCTAGTAGGAAATAATTGCCGGTAAAACCTGATTTTACTTTCAATTTCAGCTACATTCACAGCATCCCAATTTCTAACAGTGATATCTTCTCATGTACTGAAGATATTGCTATCATTCAGGCATTGCTTGAAAGCTTGCAATGCCAGCTTTCAAACCAGAGATATGAGCAGCTAAAGCAGCCTGTCAGTCTGGAGGAGGAGGGAGAGCAGTTGCAGAGCTGACAGGCTGAAGGAGGAAAGAAAGGAAAAATTGAAAAAAAATATATATATAGAAATGTTATATCATCATTGTACTGACCCACATAATAAAATTATGTTATTTTTATCACACAGTGAATGTCATAAAAAATTACACAAAATAATTTAAAAATTGCAGTTTTTCCCCCTGTGACTGCCAGAACACAAAGAGTGAAAATATTATTGGTCTTTAACCCCTTCCCGACTGCCATACGGCTATATATGTGCTAGCTGCACATACCCCATGCAACTAGCACGTGTATAGACGTCATGGCAGCTCTTTAATCCAAGCGCTACAAAATGCTTGGATTAAAGCTTCTGCCTCTGCTCTGCTGCTGTCACGGACAGCATACAGTTCAGTAATGCCGGGACCAATCAGAGTGGAAAAGTGCCTGTCCCAGGCTCTTATTTGCGCTAGGCAGATCAGAGCCTGAAATCAGGTAATGTGTCCTGGTGCCCCCCGATCTGTGCCCCCTTGTGCCTCTCCACCCCCCCATGAGCCCTGCCCCGCCTGCCACTGATGCAGTTCCCCCCATCCATGTATCCTGCACCTGATGTGGCCCTCCCTCCCCCATCCATGCATCCTGCCCCCATCTGTGCCCCCTCAATGCTGGCCGTACCCCCCCTTTCCAGCACTGCCCCATTTGTGCCCCCTGCCCCCGATGCGGTCCCCCTGCTGTATTTGATGCCGGCGGCTCCATTCCTGAGCTGCCGCCATCCGCAGCGAGTGTCAGCTGTAGGCTGACACTCTGCTGTAACCCCTTAGATGCCACGGCAGTGGCATTCATGGGGTTAATAGAGGTAGAGAGCTTCCTTTCTCAACCATCGAGGCTGCCGTGCTTCAAAGCAAAGATGTCCGGTGTTGCCATCTACAGGAAATCTGATAGTATTATATTTTGCAATACAAGAGCATTGCAAAGTATAGTACAGCCATCAGCCCCACTGAAAATAATAAAAGCAAAAATAAATAAATAAAAATGTAAATTAAAAAAATAAATGGCCTTTTCCAAAAAAAAAATACACATATTAGGTATCACCGCGTCCGTAACGACCGTCTCTATAAATATATCACATGATTGACCCTGTCCGATAAACAACATAAAAAAAATCAAAAAAAAAAATTGTAAAAAACTGCTTTTGTCACCTTACATCACAAAAAGTGCAACACAGAGCGATCAAAAAGGCGTATGTAAAGCAAAATAGTATCAATAAAACCGTCACTTTATCCCGCAAAAAATGGGAACCTACATAAGAAAATCGCAAAAAATGAAAATATATATAGCTCTCAGAACATGGAGACACTAAAACATTTTTTTTATTTCAAATATGCTATTATTGTGTTAAAGTAAAATAAAAAAAAAAGTGTACATATTAGGTATCGCCGCATCTGTAACAACATGCTCGATGAAAATATTACATGATCTAACCCCAAAACATTGCCAAAAAAGCAACTTTTGTTACCTTACACCACAAAAAGTGCAACACCAAGCGATCAAAAAGGCATATGCCCCAGAAAATAGTACCAACAACCTGCTCTATAGAAAAAGCACATGATCTACCCTGTCAGATGAATTTTAAAATAACAAAATGGTACCAAACCAGACATTTTTTGGTTACCTTGCCTCACAAAAAAGATATTATAGAGCAATTAGAAATCATATGCACCCCAAAATAGTGCCAATAAAACTGGCACCTTATCCCGTAGTTTCCAAAATGGGGTCACCTTTTGGGAGTTTCTAATGTAAGGGTGCATCAGGGGGGCTTTAAATGGGACATGGCATCTAAAAACCAGTCCAGCAAAATATGTCTTCCAAAAACCATGCGGCAGTGCTTTCCTTCTGCTCCCTGCTGTGCGCCCTTACATCAGTTTACGACCACATGTGGGGTGTTTCTGTAAACCACAGAATCAGGGTAATAAATATTGAGTTTTTTTGTCTGTTAACCCTCGATGTGTTAAAGAAATTTTTTAAATAAAATGGAAAATCTGACAAAAAAGGGAAATTTAGAAATTTCCTCTACATTTTCCTTTAATTCTTGTGGAACACCTAAAGGGTTAACAAAGTTTGTAAAATCAGTTTTGAGTAACTTGGGGGGGGGGGGGTTTCTACAATGGGGTAATTTATGGGGGGTTTCCACTATGTAAGCCCCACAAAGTGACTTCAGACCTGAACTGGTCCTTAAAAAGTGGGTTTTGAAAATTGCTTCTAAACTTCTAAGTAGGGATGAGCGAACTCGAACTGTATAGTTCGGGTTCGTACCGAATTTTGGGGTGTCCGTGACACGGACCCGAACCCGGACATTTTCGTAAAAGTCCGGGTTCGGGTTCGGTGTTCGTCGCTTTCTTGGCGCTTTTGTGACGCTTTCTTGGCGCTTTTTGAAAGGCTGCAAAGCAGCCAATCAACAAGCGTCATACTACTTGCCCCAAGAGGCCGTCACAGCCATGCCTACTATTGGCATGGCTGTGATTGGCCAGAGCACCATGTGACCCAGCCTCTATTTAAGCTGGAGTCACATAGCGCCGCCCATCACTCTGCTCTGATTAGCGTAGGGAGAAGTTGCGGATGCGACAGTAGGGCGAGATTAGGCAGATTAACTCCTCCAAAGGACTTCACTTGATTAATCGATCGATCTGCAGCTGTGCATCATTGAGCTGCTGAAATTCAAATGCTCACTCACTGTTTTTAGGCTGCCCAGACCGTTTGTCAGTCACTTTTTTCTGGGGTGATCGGCGGCCATTTTGTGTCTTGTGCGGTGCTGCGACCAAGTGCATCCAAGCTGCGACCAAGTGCATTTAACCCTCAATGGTGTGGTTGTTTTTTGGCTAAAGCCTACATCAGGGTGAAGCTGTCACACCAAGTGCATTTAACCAGCAATAGTCTGTTCATTTTTTGGCCATATACTAAATCAGGGGCAAGCTGCGCCTGTCACCAAGTGCATTTAACCCTCAATGGTGTGGTTGTTTTTTGGCTAAAGCCTACATCAGGGTGAAGCTGTCACACCAAGTGCATTTAACCAGCAATAGTCTGTTTATTTTTTGGCCATATACTACATCAGGGGCAAGCTGCGCCCGTCACCAAGTGCATTTAACCCTCAGTAGTGTGGTTCGTCAAGCTGTGACACCAAATGCATTTAACCAGCAATAGTCTGTTCATTTTTTGGCCATATACTACATCAGGGGCAAGCTGCGCCCGTCACCAAGTGCATTTAACCCTCAGTAGTGTGGTTGGTCAAGCTATCACACCAAGTGCATTTAACCAGCAATAGTCTGTTCATTTTTTGGCCATATACTAAATCAGGGGCAAGCTGCGCCCGTCACCAAGTGCATTTAACCAGCAATAGTCTGTTCATTTTTTGGCCATATACTACATCAGGGGCAAGCTGCGCCCGTCACCAAGTGCATTTAACCCTCAGTAGTGTGGTTCGTCAAGCTGTGACACCAAGTGCATTTAACCAGCAATAGTCTGTTCATTTTTTGGCCATATACTACATCAGGGGCAAGCTGCGCCCGTCACCAAGTGCATTTAACCAGCAATAGTGTGGTTATTTTTTGGCCATATCCCAGTCTAATTCTGTCACTAAATCCATACCGGTCACCCAGCGCCTAAATACTAGGCCTCAAATTTATATCCCGCTAAATCTCTCGTTACCGCTGTCCTGTTGTGGCTGGGAAAGTTATTTAGTGTCCGTCAAAGCACATTTTTTGTTCTGGGTTGAAGTACAATTCCCAATTTAGCAATTTCATAATTTAGTGGTTTCTGCTATATCAGAGCTATTTGAAATCTATCCCTAAAAGGGTATATAATATTCAAGGTGCACATAGGGTCATTCAGAATAACTTCACACACACGCTACTGTGCATTTCCAAGTCTAATTCTGTCACTAAATCCATACCGGTCACCCAGCGCCTAAATACTAGGCCTCAAATTTATATCCCGCTAAATCTCTCGTTACCGCTGTCCTGTTGTGGCTGGGAAAGTTATTTAGTGTCCGTCAAAGCACATTTTTTGTTCTGGGTTGAAATACAATTCCCAATTTAGCAATTTCATAATTTAGTGGTTCCTGCTATATCAGAGCTATTTGAAATCTATCCCTAAAAGGGTATATAATATTCAAGGTGCACATAGGGTCATTCAGAATAACTTCACACACACGCTACTGTGCATTTCCAAGTCTAATTCTGTCGCTAAATCCATACCGGTCACCCAGCGCCTAAATACTAGGCCTCAAATTTATATCCCGCTAAATCTCTCGTTACCGCTGTACTGTTGTGGCTGGGAAAGTTATTTAGTGTCCGTCAAAGCACATTTTTTGTTCTGGGTTGAAGTACAATTCCCAATTTAGCAATTTCATAATTTAGTGGTTCCTGCTATATCAGAGCTATTTGAAATCTATCCCTAAAAGGGTATATAATATTCAAGGTGCACATATGGTCATTCAGAATAACTTCACACACACGCTACTGTGCATTTCCAAGTCTAATTCTGTCGCTAAATCCATACCGGTCACCCAGCGCCTAAATACTAGGCCTCAAATTTATATCCCGCTAAATCTCTCGTTACCGCTGTCCTGTTGTGGCTGGGAAAGTTATTTAGTGTCCGTCAAAGCACATTTTTTGTTCTGGGTTGAAAAACAATTCCCAATTTAGCAATTTAAAAATTTAGTGGTTTCTGCTGTATCAGAGCTATTTGAAATCTATCCCTAAAAGGGTAGATCATATTGAAGGTGCACATAGGGTCATTCAGAATAACTTCACACACCCGCTACTGTGCATTTCCAAGTCTAATTCTGTCACTAAACCCATACCTGTCACCCAGCGCCTAAATACTAGGCCTCAAATTTATATCCCGCTAAATCTCTCGTTACCGCTGTCCTGTTGTGGCTGGGAAAGTTATTTAGTGTCCGTCAAAGCACATTTTTTGTTCTGGGTTGAAATACAATTCCCAATTTAGCAATTTCATAATTTAGTGGTTTCTGCTATATCAGAGCTATTTGAAATCTATCCCTAAAAGGGTATATAATATTCAAGGTGCACATAGGGTCATTCAGAATAACTTCACACACCCGCTACTGTGCATTTCCAAGTCTAATTCTGTCAGTAAATCCATACCGGTCACCCAGCGCCTAAATACTAGGCCTCAAATTTATATCCCGCTGAATTTGAATACAATACATTGGGCCAAATAATATTTTTGTTGTTGTGGTGAACCATAACAATGAGGAAAACATCTAGTAAGGGACGCGGACGTGGACATGGTCGTGGTGGTGTTAGTGGACCCTCTGGTGCTGGGAGAGGACGTGGCCGTTCTGCCACATCCACACGTCCTAGTGTACCAACTACCTCAGGTCCCAGTAGCCGCCAGAATTTACAGCGATATATGGTGGGGCCCAATGCCGTTCTAAGGATGGTAAGGCCTGAGCAAGTACAGGCATTAGTCAATTGGGTGGCCGACAGTGGATCCAGCACGTTCACATTATCTCCCACCCAGTCTTCTGCAGAAAGCGCACAGATGGCGCCTGAAAACCAACCCCATCAGTCTGTCACATCACCCCCATGCATACCAGGGAAACTGTCTCAGCCTCAAGTTATGCAGCAGTCTCTTATGCTGTTTGAAGACTCCGCTGGCAGGGTTTCCCAAGGGCATCCACCTAGCCCTTCCCCAGCGGTGAAAGACATAGAATGCACTGACGCACAACCACTTATGTTTCCTGATGATGAGGACATGGAAATACCACCTCAGCATGTCTCTGATGATGACGAAACACAGGTGCCAACTGCTGCGTCTTTCTGCAGTGTGCAGACTGAACAGGAGGTCAGGGATCAAGACTGGGTGGAAGACGATGCAGGGGACGATGAGGTCCTAGACCCCACATGGAATGAAGGTCGTGCCATTGACTTTCACAGTTCGGAGGAAGAGGCAGTGGTGAGACCGAGCCAACAGCGTAGCAAAAGAGGGAGCAGTGGGCAAAAGCAGAACACCCGCCGCCAAGAGACTCCGCCTGCTACTGACCGCCGCCATCTGGGACCGAGCACCCCAAAGGCAGCTTCAAGGAGTTCCCTGGCATGGCACTTCTTTAAACAATGTGCTGACGACAAGACCCGAGTGGTTTGCACGCTGTGCCATCAGAGCCTGAAGCGAGGCATTAACGTTCTGAACCTGAGCACAACCTGCATGACCAGGCACCTGCATGCAAAGCATGAACTGCAGTGGAGTAAACACCTTAAAACCAAGGAAGTCACTCAGGCTCCCCCTGCTACCTCTTCTGCTGCTGCCGCCTCGGCCTCTTCTGCTGCTGCCGCCTCGGCCTCTTCCTCCGCCTCTGGAGGAACGTTGGCACCTGCCGCCCAGCAAACAGGGGATGTACCACCAACACCACCACCACCACCTCCGTCACCAAGCGTCTCAACCATGTCACACGGCAGCATTCAGCTCTCCATCTCACAAACATTTAAGAGAAAGCGTAAATTCCCACCTAGCCACCCTCGATCCCTGGCCCTGAATGCCAGCATTTCTAAACTACTGGCCTATGAAATGCTGTCATTTAGGCTGGTGGACACAGACAGCTTCAAACAGCTCATGTCGCTTGCTGTCCCACAGTATGTTGTTCCCAGCCGCCACTACTTCTCCAAGAGAGCCGTGCCTTCCCTGCACAACCAAGTATCCGATAAATTCAAGTGTGCACTGCGCAACGCCATCTGTAGCAAGGTCCACCTAACCACAGATACGTGGACCAGTAAGCACGGCCAGGGACGCTATATCTCCCTAACTGCACACTGGGTAAATGTAGTGGCAGCTGGGCCCCAGGCGGAGAGCTGTTTGGCGCACGTCCTTCCGCCGCCAAGGATCGCAGGGCAACATTCTTTGCCTCCTGTTGCCACCTCCTCCTTCTCGGCTTCCTCCTCCTCTTCTTCCACCTGCTCATCCAGTCAGCCACACACCTTCACCACCAACTTCAGCACAGCCCGGGGTAAACGTCAGCAGGCCATTCTGAAACTCATATGTTTGGGGGACAGGCCCCACACCGCACAGGAGTTGTGGCGGGGTATAGAACAACAGACCGACAAGTGGTTGCTGCCGGTGAGCCTCAAGCCCGGCCTGGTGGTGTGTGTAATAATGGGCGAAATCTCGTTGCAGCTCTGGGACTAGCCAATTTGACGCACATCCCTTGCTTGGCGCATGTGCTGAATTTGGTGGTGCAGAAGTTCATACACAACTACCCCGACATGTCAGAGCTGCTGCATAAAGTGCGGGCCGTCTGTTCGCGCTTCCGGCGTTCACATCCTGCTGCTGCTCGCCTGTCTGCGCTACAGCGTAACTTCGGCCTTCCCGCTCACCGCCTCATATGCGACGTGCCCACCAGGTGGAACTCCACCTTGCACATGCTGGACAGACTGTGCGAGCAGCAGCAGGCCATAGTGGAGTTTCAGCTGCAGCACGCACGGGTCAGTCGCACTACAGAACAGCACCACTTCACCACCAATGACTGGGCATCCATGCGAGACCTGTGTGCCCTGTTGCGCTGTTTCGAGTACTCCACCAACATGGCCAGTGGCGATGACGCCGTTATCAGCGTTACAATACCACTTCTATGTCTCCTTGAGAAAACACTTAGGGCGATGATGCAAGAGGAGGTGGCCCAGGAGGAGGAGGAGGAGGAGGAGGAGGAAGAGGGGTCATTTTTAGCACTTTCAGGCCAGTCTCTTCGAAGTGACTCAGAAGGAGGTTTTTGGCAACAGCAGAGGCCAGGTACAAATGTGGCCAGACAGGGCCCACTACTGGAGGACGAGGAGGACGAGGATGAGGATGAAGCATGGTCACAGCGGGGTGGCACCCAACGCAGCTCGGGTCCATCACTGGTGCGTGGCTGGGGGGAAAGGCAGGACGATGATGATACGCCTCCCACAGAGGACAGCTTGTCCTTACCCCTGGGCAGCCTGGCACACATGAGCGACTACATGCTGCAGTGCCTGCGCAACGACAGCAGAGTTGCCCACATTTTAACCTGTGCGGACTACTGGGTTGCCACCCTGCTGGATCCACGCTACAAAGACAATGTGCCCACCTTACTTCCTGCACTGGAGCGTGATAGGAAGATGCGCGAGTACAAGCGCACGTTGGTAGACGCGCTACTGAGAGCATTCCCAAATGTCACAGGGGAACAAGTGGAAGCCAATGGACTGTTGCAGTGGTGGCTGACGTGAAGCCTCATTCTCTGCTATGACATGCAGACTAATTCTCTGCTGACATGAAGCCAGATTGTCTGTTACGGGACCTCTCTCCTCTGCCTGTGTGCTGGGCCTAAATATATGCCAATGGACTGTTGCAGTGGTGGCTGACGTGAAGCCTCATTCTCTGCTATGACATGCAGACTAATTCTCTGCTGACATGAAGCCAGATTGTCTGTTACGGGACCTCTATCCTCTGCCTGTGTGCTGGGCCTAAATATATGCCAATGGACTGTTGCAGTGGTGGCTGACGTGAAGCCTCATTCTCTGCTATGACATGCAGACTAATTCTCTGCTGACATGAAGCCAGATTGTCTGTTACGGGACCTCTCTCCTCTGCCTGTGTGCTGGGCCTAAATATATGCCAATGGACTGTTGCAGTGGTGGCTGACGTGAAGCCTCATTCTCTGCTATGACATGCAGACTAATTCTCTGCTGACATGAAGCCAGATTGTCTGTTACGGGACCTCTCTCCTCTGCCTGTGTGCTGGGACTAAATATATGCCAATGGACTGTTGCAGTGGTGGCTGACGTGAAGCCTCATTCTCTGCTATGACATGCAAACTAATTCTCTGCTGACATGAAGCCAGATTGTCTGTTACGGGAACTCTCTCCTCTGCCTGTGTGCTGGGCCTAAATATATGCCAATGGACTGTTGCAGTGGTGGCTGACGTGAAGCCTCATTCTCTGCTATGACATGCAGACTAATTCTCTGCTGACATGAAGCCAGATTGTCTGTTACGGGAACTCTCTCCTCTGCCTGTGTGCTGGGCCTAAATATATGCCAATGGACTGTTGCAGTGGTGGCTGACGTGAAGCCTCATTCTCTGCTATGACATGCAAACTAATTCTCTGCTGACATGAAGCCAGATTGTCTGTTACGGGACCTCTCTCCTCTGCCTGTGTGCTGGGCCTAAATATATGCCAATGGACTGTTGCAGTGGTGGCTGACGTGAAGCCTCATTCTCTGCTATGACATGCAGACTAATTCTCTGCTGACATGAAGCCAGATTCTCTGTTACGGGACCTCTCTCCTCTGCCTGGGTTCCGGGGCCTAAATATCTGAGAATGGACTGTTCCAGTGGTGGGTGACGGGAAGCCAGATTCTCTGCTATGGGACCTCTCGCCAATTGATTTTGGTTAATTTTTATTTATTTAATTTTTATTTTAATTCATTTCCCTATCCACATTTGTTTGTAGGGCATTTACCTACATGTTGCTGCCTTTTGCAGCCCTCTAGCCCTTTCCTGGGCTGTTTTACAGCCTTTTTAGTGCCGAAAAGTTCGGATCCCCATTGACTTCAATGGGGTTCGGGTTCGGGACGAAGTTCGGATCGGGTTCGGATCCCGAACCCGAACATTTCCGGGAAGTTCGGCCGAACTTCTCGAACCCGAACATCCAGGTGTTCGCTCAACTCTACTTCTAAGCCTTCTAGTGTCCTAAACAAATAGAATTACATTTCTAAAATGATGCCAACATAAAGTATACATATGGGGAATGTTAAGTAATAAATATTTTATGAGGTATCACTTTCTGCTTTAAAAGTAGAGAAATAAAAAAATGTAAAATTGCAAATTTTTCAACATTTTTGGTAAATTTGGGATTTTTTTCATAAATAAAGGTGAAATATATTGACTCAAATTTATGACTATCATGAAGTACAATGTGTGACTAGAAAACGATTTTAGAATGGCTTGGATAAATAAATGTGTTCCAAAGCTATTACTACATAAAGTGACCTATGTCAGATTTGTAAATTTTGACCTTGACACTGGGGCATCAATGACCCTTGGTCATGAAAGGGTTAAAGCTCAAATTAATTACTGCATGTCACTAAAGGGTTGAAAATGAAATTGTGTCCCCTAAGTTGTGCACCAACAAGATTCACTACAGACACATTAAAAATCTACAATAAAAAAGTGACATTTCTGAAAGGGTTTTTTCCCAATTTTAATGGGATTGTTAGGATGTTAATAGGCTTTTTGTGCAGTTTAATGACAGTCTGTATGTGCAATTCTTTTGTGATGCTTGCAATTTTTGCATCCTCTGCAGAAAGGGGTAAAGCACCTGCACATAGAGATTCATTTTACATAGAGATTCATTTTAAACAGAAAATGTTAAATATGGGATATGCCTATGGGAAAATACCAGAGAAAATACCAAGCCCATAGCATGCGGAAACAAATCTCCCTCAAAATGACACAAACGTGCCAAAAACAAAAATGATGTGTATGCAGGCTCGGACTGGCCCACCGGGGAGGCAGGGAATTCCTTGGTGGGCCCCCAGTCTCTTGCGCCCGGTGATAAGATGGAGGAGTAATTATTTCTTCTTTCTCAGGAGAGATAATTATTGTAGCCATTAGGTGGCAATATCGCACAGTGATGTAGCCTCCTACTGATGTAAATTGTACAGGAGTCCCCACAGTATTTTCTAAGCTTCCCGGGCTGCTTGCAGTGAAGAAGGAGAGAACATGTCTGGCCATCCTTCTGCCCTCCCTGCTGTCAGAAAACTGTGGCTGCTGGATAGAAGGACTCCTCTGTGGGCTCATTTCTCAAGTATGTGACAGTAGTGTGCTGTATGAGACTGTAAGGGGGAAACAGGGAATTTTTTTTATAGCAGACTGAGATCTGTGTATGTGTGCTGATTTCTGCAGAGTTCAGAGTGGCATTGGAGGACTATGCCCTAGGTCCCCCCAATGCCTCTTCTTTAGGTGCACCCCCATAAATGCCCCATAGATGCCCCCTAATGCCCCCACTCAAAATTCACTACTAATATTGCCCCTTCTCCAGTTGCCCCCTAATGCCCTTGGTCCAGGAGCCCCACTATTACCATGCCTCAGGTGACCCTAATGCCTCTGCTTTGGGTGCACCCCCATAAGTGCCACAGCTCCAGATGCCCCAGTCTAAATGCACCACTAATACTGCCTCTTCTCCAGTTACCCCAGCTCCAGTATCCCCACTATTACCCTGCCTCAGGTGACCCTAATGCCTCTGCTTCAGTTATGACCCTCCATTTGTGCCCTTTGCTCATGTTGCTCCTCTAGCGCCTTTGCTTGGGCTTTGTTAAAGGGTTATGACCTGCAAAGGGGGTTGGACTTATGCCCGAAACATTTTACACAGTGCGTCACATTCTCCAGTATTGACACATATGGTTTACATAGCGGCAGTGATGATATTCTGTATTTACAGGCATCACTGCTGTCATGTAGAGAGATCCTGGTGCTGGAGGATTTAAAGGGGTTGTCCAAGTTTTCAAGTTATTCTCTCCACACCATAGGGCATAACCATATGAATAGTGGGGTCTGATTCTACAACCCCCACTGGTCTCAGGAACGGGTCCTGTTCCCCCTTTTTATGATGTGACAGGCTACACATACACCCTGCTGCTCCATTCATTCTCTTTGGGACCACTGGAATTAGCCAGTGCTGTACCCCATAGAGAATGGATAGAGAGGCAGGGCATATGCTCGACCTGCCACTCAGTCAAGAAGGGGGATCAGTAGGGGCTCCAGCGTTCAGACCCCCACTGATCAATTTGTTATCCCCGATGCTGTAGATAGAGGATAACTAGAAAAAAGGGACACAGTCCCTTTAACAGGCGAGCATTTCTATTTTAGTTTGAAACATATTTTGGGCTAGATTTTTAATTTAAATTTTTTATTTTTTTTTTACACCGAAAGAAAACCTTTAAGGATAGGGAATATGAAAAGGTGAAACAGCTATGACACGACAGGTGATAAGTGTCTGATTGGTGGGGTTCTGACTGCTGGGACCCCCATGATCAAGGGAAAGTGGTCTTAAGACCCTTGTGCACATAGATTGGCGGTAATGTAATTGAATGTCTCAGGACCCCTTTTTTCATGATCAGTGGGTGTTCCAGCAGTCAGACCGCCAGCAATCGGATATTTATCACCTATCCTGTAGATAGGCGATAGGTCATTATGGTAGGACAACCCTTTTAATTATACTGTAGTTTATGTGCAATCTGAGGAGGTTAAGATTTGATAAATTTAATGGCAGACATTTATGCATAAGGGGGTTAAAGGGGTTTTCTCACTTCATTAAATGGCATTTATCATACAGTTAATACAAGGCACTTACTAATGTATTGTGATTCTCCATATTGCCTCCTTTCCATCACATTATACACAGCAGGTATCCGTGGGTACGACCAGCAACGTGCTTACACACTATAGGCAAAGGCTGGAAGTGCGCATAGGCCAACACCTTTACCTATAGTGTGCAAGCATGACCACCACTGATGGATTGCAGAGTGGTCAAAACCATGGATACAAGCTGTGTATAATATGATGGAAAGGAGTCAATATGGACAATCACAATACATTAGTAACTGCCTTGTATTAACTTTCTCTACATGATTAAAGTCATTTGTTGAAGTGAGACAACCCCTTTAAGTGTGCTACACTAATAGGGTCCGGCCTACATGTATTGGTGTGTGCATTGCATGTTTCCTATGGGTGATTGGTGTGTGCTATATATGATCTATGTATCAGTGGTGTATGTGCAGCATGTGCCATACGCATCAGTGGCATTTGAGCCATGTACAGTGCTGCCCATAATTATTCATACCCCTGGCAAATTTTGACTTAAAGTTACTTTTATTCAATCAGCAAGTAATTTTTTGACAGAAAATGACATAGGTGTCTCCCAAAAGATAATAAGACGATGTACAAGAGGCATTATTGTGGAAAAAAAAACATTTCTCAGCTTTTATTTACATTTGAGCAAAAAGTGTCCAGTCCACAATTATTCATACCCTTCTCAATAATCAATAGAAAAGCCTTTATTGGCTATTACAGCAATCAAACGCTTCCTATAATTGCAGACCAGCTATTTGCATGTCTCCACAGGTATTTTTGCCCATTCATCTTTAGCAATGATCTCCAAATCTTTCAGGTTGGAGGGTCTTCTTGCCATTACCCTGATCTTTAGCTTCCTCCACAGATTCTCAATTGGATTCAAGTCTAGACTCTGGCTGTGCAACTCCAAAACGTTAATGTTGTTGTCTGCTAACCATTTCTTCACCACTTTTGCTGTGTGTTTTGGGTCATTGTCATGCTGAAATGTCCACTTGTGCCCAAGGCCAAGTTTCTCTGCAGACTGCCTGATGTTGTTGTTGAGAATCCTCATGTATTGCTCCTTTTTCATGGTGCCGTTTACTGTGATTAGGTTCCCTGGTCCATTGGCTGAAAAACACCCCCAAAGCATTAGGTTCCCACCACCATGTTTGACAGTGGGGATGGTGTTCTTTGGGTTGAAGACTTCTCCTTTTTTATGCCAAATAAAGGAAACATCATTGTGACCAAACAATTCAATTTTTGTTTCATCTGACCATAACACAGAAGACCAGAAGTCTTCTTTGTCCAGATGAGCTTTTGCAAAGGCCAAGCGAGCTTTTGTGTGCCTTATCCGGAGAAGTGGCGTCCTCCTTGGTCTGCATCTGTGGAACCCAGCAGTGTGCAGTGTCCGTTGGATTGTCTGCCTTGAGACATTGCCACCAGTAAAGCCCAGATTCACCAGGATGGCCTTGGTGGTGATCCTTGGATTCTTTTTCACCTCTCTAACTATCCTCCTGGCCAGCACAGGTGTCACTTTTGGCTTCCGACCACGTCCTCTGAGATTTTCCACATTTCAGAACATCTTGTATTTTTTTCTCAAATGTAAATAAAAGCTGAGAAATGTTTTTTTTTCCACAATAATGCCTCTTGTACATCGTCTTATTATCTTTTGGGAGACACCTATGTCATTTCCTGTCAAAAAATTACTGCTGGTTGAATAAAAATAACTAAGTCTAAATTTGCCAGGGATATGAATAATTATGGGCAGCACTGTATAAGTGTCTGGTGTGCCATATGTGTCCAATGCTCTGCATGTGTTTTGTTTCTGAATGACTTAAAGGGAACCTGTCACTGGGATCTGGTAGATGGCCACTAGGGCATGTGCAATACCCAGTCCCCATAACTCTGTGTGCTTTTATTGTGTAAAAAAAACGATTTGATACATATGCAAATTAACCTGAGATGAGTCCTGTACGTGAGATGAGTCAGGGACAGGACTCATCTCAGGTTAATTTGCATATGCATCAAATAGTTTTTTTTGCACAATAAAAGAGTTATGGGGACTGGGTATTGCGGATGTGCTAGCGGCCATCTAGCAACCCATGTCCTCAGCTCTATACCCAAAATACCGGTGACAGGTTTCCTTTAAGTGCAGGATATCCATATATGTGTAAGGTTGCTTTAACACTTGCGCTAGCAGGGTCCGACAGGCTGTTCCCTCTGTGCTTACGGCTAGTCCACCGCGCCGCCGGAAGTCCGCTCCAGTCCCACCATAATGCGGCTGAAAGGCGGCCGGACAAAAACTACAGTGGACCTCCGGTGGCACGGTGGGATAGCATTAGCAAGGATCCAGCAGGCTGTTCCCCCGCTGGAACAACCTGCCGGACCCTGTTACTGCAAGTGTGAAATTAGCCTAAATTCTGCCACATGTATGTTTGTGCATTTTATCACTGTAAGGGCTCATGAACACGACTGGATGTTTTACAGTCAGCAAATTGCGGATCCGCAAAACATGGATACCGGGTGTGTGCATTCCACATTATGCGGAACAGAACTGCCGGCCCCTAATAGAACAGTCCTTTCCTTGTCTGCAGTGGCATACCTCTGATATAGGCAGACCACACAGCTGCTATGGAGCCCATAAGGGAAGGGGGTCTGGCTGTGGAGGAAATGCCCTGCCCCCTTATTACCATTAGTACAACAGCTCTGGTCTAGAGTACTTGCCAGGACCTGAATTGCACAGGTCAAGGGCTTTTTCTGCAGGTCCGGTGACATCACCAAATCTCCCGAAAAACTGTCCAGATTCAGAACATGGCAAGTGAATTGCTCCGATGCTCATGTCACAGAGGCTTAGTTGGGGAAGAAGGGGATATGTCCGGGGTTCAGCTCTGAACCCAGACAAAATAAAGCCATCTGATATCTGCACTTTGATGCCGTATTAGTCTTTGTTCACATCTCTGGTGATCGGCATCTGGTAAAGCAGGGGTCAGCAACCTTTAGTACTCCAGGTGTGCTAAAACTGCAACTCCCAGCATGCACACTTACTTGGCTGTTCTCAGAACTCCCATAGAAGTGAGTGTAGCACGCTGGGAGTTGTAGTTTTACAACAGCTGGAGTGCCAGAGGTTGCTGATTCCTGTGGTAGAGAACATCCTGCCAGAGTTCACTAATCCACCACTGCTGGTTTCTGCCCTTCACCAGTAGAACAGTTTTTGTCAGGCCGAAACCGTGCTGGTAGTCTGCCATAGTCTATGGCAGGAAAGCTAAACCTGCAGCCCTCCAGCTGTTGCAAAACTACAACATGCCCTAATGGTTTTAGGTTGTCCAGGCATGCTGGGAGTTGTAGTTTTGCAACAGCTGGAGGAAGTGGAATACATAGAGAAGTATTGGGCCCCATAGCAAGGCTCAACCCCCCCCCCCCCCACTCACACACACACACACACACACACACACAAAGAGAAGGGTTTCTGCCTAAACCCTTTTCAATGACCCTTGGGCCATTTTCCCATTGCCTCATTTGCTAAAAGTTGACTCTGACCAAGTTTCACCTCCAGTAGAAGAGGGGATGATCCCAACTGGGCCTCCTCTTGTCCTGGGCTCCATAGCAGCCGCATGGTCTGCCGCTATGGTAGTTACGCCCCTGGCTGGAGGGTGCTGGTTGGGTATCCCTGGTGAACGACAGAATCTAGCAATGCGGGATCCAGTCAACTCTGGCAGGATGTTCTCTGTCGGAACAGCCTGCCGGATACAGTCACCTGAGATATGAATGAAGCCTTAGGCTGGGTTCACATCACTGTTTCGTTTTTCGTTCTTTTGATTCATCAGAAGAAGAGATAAATAAACAAAACCCAGATCCTTTATTTTAAGCATCTTTTATGCTCAGTTACGCACATTTTGCATCCTTTTTAGCCATTTCCATCTGATATCAGTTCTTCATGTAAAAAAAAGTTCTACACAAAGCATTTTTTTCCCTTACTGTCTAAAATAACGTATCTCAGATGGGAATTGCTAAAATGGATACAAAATGTGCATAAATTAGCATAACGGATGCTTAAAATACAGGATCTGTTTTATAGCTTTTTTTTATCAGAAAAATTTAAAAATAACAGTAATGTGATCACGGGCTTGGACAGTAGTGCTATATAGTACATTATACCAACTAATGTCAACCCTTGTGTACATGTTGTTTCATAAGCACCCCCCAGGTTATCAAAAACAGTAGTAATGTGTAATGTAGCACCAATGTATCTACAGTTCATGGGTGTGGTAGGGAAGGGGCTGGGGTAGAAGGTTGGAGGGACCAGGGATGGGTAGTCAGCGGGGCTTGGAAAGGACCATGGGGGCCAAATTCAGATTCCTGCTATGGGGTCCAATGATTTCTATGTACGCCCCTGCTTGTTTGTAATGCCGAAAATAATAGGACATGTTCTATAATTTTGCTAAACAGACATGTGGACATACAGATATGGAATGCACATGGAGTCATTTTAGTTTTTTTGCGGCTCCATTAAAGTGAATGGTTTCACATACAGGCCACAAAAAAATAAAAATAAATGGTACAGACACGGAAAAAATATAAGTTTGTGTGCAGGAGCCCTAAGGTGGGCCCCCAGAATCAGTTACACTGGTGGACCCTAAGTACCCCAGTCCGACACTGTGTGTATGTATACATCCATACACTTTTCTGTACCCTACATCAGGCCACAGGGTTTTCGACCAAACAATACTACATTGTGTAAATTATTAGGCAAGTGAGTATTTTCCCCCTATCATATCTTTTATGCCTATTTTCCAACTCCAAGTGGTATAAACTTAAATGCTTATTGAACTGAAGCATATCAGATGATGTGTATTTGTGTAATGTAGGATGGTGTGGCCTAAGGAGATCAAGACCCTGTATCAAGGTGTGCATAATAATGACACAGCTTGTTTTTCTCTGGAAAAATGGGCCAAAAAGAGTTTTAACTGGTCAAAAATAGCTACAAGTCTTTCAGTGGGATGCATCACTCTTGAAATTGCTAAGACATTGGGGCCTGGTCACAGAACCATCAAAGGTTTTGTTGCAAATAGTCAACAGGGTTGTGAGAAACGTGTTGAGAAAATAATAAAAACCTCTAAATAAATGCCAAAGATTTGAGAAGAATCAAACATGAAGCAACCAGGAACCCATTATCCTCCAGTGCTGTCTTATTCCAGAACTGCAACCTCCCTGGAGTGCCTAGAAGTACAAAGTGTTCAGTGCTCAAGGACTTGGCCAAGGTAAGGAACCCTGAAACCCGACCACCACTGAACAAGACACATACGTTGAAATGTCAGGACTGTGCCAATAAATATCTGAAGACAGATTTCTCAAAGGTGTTATGACTGAAGAGATGAGAGTGACTCTTAATGGACCAGATGGATGGGCCCGTGGCTGGATCACTAACAGGCACAGAGCTCCACTTTGACTCGGATGCCAGCAAGGTGGAGGTGGTGTACTGCTATAGGCTGGAATTATTATAGATGAGCTAGTTGGAACTTTTTGTGTTGAAGATGGACTCAAAATTAAGTCCCAAACATACTGCCAGTTTTTCAAGCTTTCAATAAAACCATTGATGAAACAATGTTCCATTGCATGCGTCTAAGTACGCCACTGCATGGCTAGCCAGTAAAGGCCTTAAAAATTACAGAATAATGACATGCCCCCCTTCCTCACCTAACCTAAACCCTATTGAGAATGTGTGGGCCCTTCTTAAATGGGAGATTCATGATGAAGGAAAACTTTGTACAGTGCCTGTGAGGCTGTGGTGGCTGCTAAAAAAAAAGTTGATCGTCAACAGATTAAGAAATTGACAGACCCCATGGATGGAATGCTTATGCCTGTTTATTGTAAAGAAGGGTGGCTATATTGGTCACTGATTTTTTTTTTTTTTATATCAGAAATGTTTAACAGATGAAAATAAACTGAGATGGGAAAATGTTCCTTTTTCATTTAGTTACATAATAATTGTGCACACATAGTTATTCTCCTAAGAAAGCCAAAACCTCACTTTTACTTTAAATATTTAGGTTTGAGGTTTATTAACATTTTGGATTGACCGACAGCACTGTAGTTGTTCAATAATAAAATAAATCCTCAAAAATACAACTTAACCAATAATTATGCACACAATGTATAAAGAAACACCACATAACAGCAGCGTGCACTGTGTCTGTGAATCCAACCCAATGGAGATTTCTAATTTCATAGCAGTCCTATTGTTTTGTGAATACTAATTTAACTCTTACATTTATTTTGTGAGTTGCAGGGTTGCCATGTTTGTTGATGAGATCATGATTATCAAGTTATTATCCTTGCACTTTGAAACTTCCGCTCCTCAGTTAAATGTCGCAACCCTGCATTTTAAATTAACTCACATTTGGTTTTACTGTTATTAATAAAGTTGTCTTATATGTTATAGTAAAATTTTTGGAAAGGCTTCTTTTGATTCTGTGTATATAGAATGAATTGAAGTACTGTAGTGTATATTTGATGTTGTTCAACTGTTTCATGTGGCCGTAAAAAACGGAAAGAAGAACAAAATGAAAACAGTGATAGAGCCTGCAATTTCATGATAAACAGAACAAAAATAATACTGAAAAGGGAAAAGAACCACACAATGGTATCTAGCCGATAACTTCTACAATATTATAATGAGTGAGAAATAAAAATATAAATACATGTATATTTCTTTAAAGCAGAATCAAAACTGTATTAAAGTATATCTCCACTGAAAAATAAAAATAAAGAAACTCTGCGGCACTTCCGTGAATGTGCGTTTATTCACCCGGTATCATCACTGAAAAATAAAAACTTCACAGTGCTCTTACATAGTCATATTCTTTTGTGAAGCCTTTTCCTTCATTGCTTTGCTGCAGACCTCTAATGCATCCTAATTCTTTAAAGTGGGCTTGTACTGTAAAACAAAAAACATTTGACACGTGCTAGCAACTTATTACAGGTTTTGATGGGTGGGAATCTGAGTGCAGAGATCCCCGACAATTAATAGAATAATATAAGGAGAATGAAGCACTCACACAAAGTGCCCTCTCCTTGTTCCAGGAGACAGACTGGAGACCGATAGACTTTCTATTGAGTCCATATTCAGCAGAGAGGTAAGAGAGTGCTCTTTATGAGTTGTTCTTTCTTCTCATTGTAGTGATCTTTAGGGGTCTCAGTACTTTGACCCCCACTGATCAAAACCTTTTATTTGCCACTATGAAAGTACAGGTAAACTTTAATATGAAATTGTTATCATTGTTTATCATTAAAGATGAGTGAAGTTTTGAAAAATTTGATTCAGCAACATCATCAAAGTTTGCCAAGAAATTTGATTTATTATGAATTAATTTGTCAGGAGTTGTTGCTGGTATGGGGTTTGGCTGGTTAAGTGGGGAAACAATATGCATATTATTGCTGTTCTTGTCTGCAATCTCTTACAGGTTATTCTACCATCTGCTTTTCCTCCTTTTCCACATCATATAATATTGATGAGAATATGTCATCAGGAACATCCAGCTCCTCCTCTCTCTGCATCCTGCTGACTTTTTTCGGACATGGAGACTTTGAAGGATGCTTTGGAAGAAGTAAAGCCAGCAAAATATGAGGATGGTTATCATTAAGACCTGGCCCCCCTAAGGGGTACAGACTGTATGGCATTGGTTGGCACACTGGCACTGGAATAGTAATGGCTTCCATCTTATTGGTATTGAATTACATATCTTAGTTTATGGCTGATGTAGTAATAAGTAAATGGGGCAGGTGTGGAACTGGACCACTATGGACACCTGGCCAAAAGTAAAAAAATTGGATATTTCAAAAACTGTGACTGATAGCATAAAGAAAAATGAAATTTTTGAAAAGAATTCCATTTTGGGGAAGGTGTGGAACTGTGCCACATTTACCACAACCAAGTGGTATGGCAGCAACTGCTCTGACAGAAACTTGGCCAGGTGGAAGTTCAACCTGCACACAAGCTATTTGCTGGTCGCAAATTTTTGGTTCACGGCCACACATTCTGTTATGTATGTCTCACGATGGAGGGAAGGAAAAGGAAGAAGAGGAGTCTGAGCAGGAGAAGAAGCAGCTGATAATACAATGTACTGCTTTGGGATGCAGCCTGGCTGCCACAAAGAAGGCCGAGAGAAGGAGGACAGACTTGTTCCAATTTGGAATGCAGGCCAGTTCTAGCTTCCCACAGGGAGCACAGTGACTCAGTCATTATCACTAGTGCCTTGCAACACTTCAAATCAGATCAAGGACAACATCTGCATGGAGTTTGTATGTTCCGCCTGTGTTTGCGTGGGTTTTCCTCTAGGTACTCCGGTTTCCTCCCACACTCCAAAGACATATTAATAGGGAACTTAGAATGTGAGCCCCATTGGGGGCAGCATGATGCTAATGTCTATAAAGCCTTGCTGAATATAGTAGAGCTATATAAGTGAATAAAATAAAAAAAATAAAGATCCGGTGATGTCGCATCATGTGCTGCAATAGACCCCATGTAACAACGTTTGTGTTTGAATAGCAACAGCTTATTTTAATCCTGCAGATTTTGCACATCTTCGGTTTAGTGTGCCAGCCTTGTGGAGAAAACCTCTATACGGAATATACTTGAACAGAACTTGTGTCAGCCGGGCTTGGCCTAGGTCTGTCATAGACAAACATCTGGCCCTTCCAATTCTTTTGGAAGTTTTGCTGAACTTTGCCTCTGCTCTTTATTGCCACTGTGGCAACCACCTTATTCCTCTGATGTCTCCCCCTCAGCACCCTGATCCAGCTCCCAGGTCCCCATTCTCCCTACCACTTTTATAAGAATATGATATGTCATTGTGGGCTCCTTGGGCCCACTCCCAATTCCATTCTCTGTATTTGATCTTAGTGCCACTGTCACTACCACTGCCCCTACTTCCATCACTGCAGTTCGAAGTGTCACTACTACTACCACCAACATAGCTATGCATGAGTTCCTCCACCTCCAACAGAACCTCCTCTTCTTGGCAATGAAAATGTTGACACTTCTCACACAAGTCGTCAACAGAAAGACTATATTGAGTATCTTCCACAGCACGTGGCACTTTGTTGCCTTTCCTTAGAGAAAAAAAAAGATGTCAGTGAAGACAGAGATGATGCAACTGAAAGGCTTTTCTGGGGATGCAAGGAAGAGGAGCAGGAGGAATGCTGTGATCCCTGGCTCCAAGGAACAGTGTCAAACTCAGAAGTGACCTTGACATACTCCTGCTATGACTGAGAGGACGAGTAAGCCATCCAGTCCACAGTGTCATCCTCTTTGTCCTCAATAATAATGTAGTGCCTATCAGAAGCCAGTGAGAACTGTGGCCTACTTCTACTACTGGCCAGATGGCTGGTGCTGCTAGTTCTGTTTGTATGACTTCACATATTCTGACTCTCGGATGACGTAGCCTGGGTCTTTAGTTTTCCACTCTTTCATTTACCAGACATTTTATTATAAGACCTATAAATGAAAAGTCGAAAAGTCACAGGTTTGGTACACAGATCATTAAACGGTACTAGCAAAATTGCAAGTGTTTTTTTCTGTAATTTAAAGTACAGAGGAGCAATTAAATGTCCCTCCCCTTCTACAAGGATACTGCACACTGGTATTGACAATTTACAATGGTAATACAATTTGTTGAAGGATACTGCTATATTAATCTAGTTATTACAGTACAACAAATTCACTAATACTGCACAGTAATCTTGACAAAATGCAATGTGTTAATGCTGACTTGGTATAAAAAATGCTGTTTCTGGGGTGTTCAGTAATATTCCGGGTATTTTGATGCAATACAATGCGTTAACTGGTTAAATGCTGTTATTGCAGCACAATGCATTCTGTGATAATGCATAGTATGGTTTTTAGGGGGGAAAAGCAGTGCAATTGGTCATCGTTTGCAGCAGAATGGATGCTATTGGGGTGCTGGCAATAAGTCAATGAACTGTAGCAACTTGTTTTTTTTTAGAATAAAAAAAAAGCTGGCTGGCTGGCTTTTCATACAGACAAATATGAGTTTCTTTCAGGCTGTTGTAATGCCAAACTTGACCAGTCCCTCTCATTCTCTATGTTAAGTTTTTACTGATAAAACTCTAAAATCTACCCAATTATATCTCCGATTTTCTTTTTTTTTTATCAATAATTTTTATTCATTTTTAAAACATACATGATTATGAAAAAGAACGGCTACACAGTCAGCGCTTTCCTACATGATTATAAAAAAGAACGGCTACACAGTCAGCGCTTTCCTAGCCACATTGGTAGCACCAACTTTAGCCAAAGTCAATACAGCAATAAATAGCAAACAAAAAAAAGACATACAGTGCAGTCATTTAAGCAGTATCTATATCATTGTCATCTATACAGCAGGTCATCATTCTACTCATAAAGGCATCCTAATCAGGATATGGTATTGCTAAAGGAGAAGATCTCCAAAGGCTCCATTCCCTCTCAAACCTCCCTGATGCATCTCCGGGCCCCGCCACCACCCTCTCATGTATATAAGTAGAGTTTAATTTTCGGATAACCTCCGTCAACCTGGGAACATTCCGTGATTTCCAACTTTGGGCTATGGCCAATTTGGTTGAAAGGAAGAGGTGTCCCAATACCACCCTCGAATCGTAGGGCATCTTAATCAGATCGATCCATAAAAGGGCCAATGAGGGGGAAGGCAAGAGCCGGAGACCCAGCAGATCCGAGCGAGAGAAAATGTAGCATTCCATATATCCTGTATCATAGGGCAAGACCACAAAATATGGTATAGCGTGCCTCTTTGCCCACATCCCCTCCAACATAAGAATGGGGAATCAGGGAAAATATGGCTTAAACGATCAGGGGTATAATACCACCTTAATATAGTTTTCATCAAGGACTCATAATGCAAAGCACATCGAGTGTTTTTAGTGATAAAGGAAAAGGCAGAGGACCACTGCTCATCAGAGAACACTAGTCCTAGGTCTCCTTCCCAGGTAAGCAGTGGGGCTGTTTTAACAAAGGATCCTTTATCCCTAAGCATCATATATAGAGGCCGCAATCGTGTACCCTGTGGGGGAGCAAGTGACCAAAATTTAAACACTTCCTGATTGCACACCAGATTAAACGGGGAATTAGC
Source organism: Bufo gargarizans (assembly GCF_014858855.1). Taxonomy (NCBI): domain Eukaryota; kingdom Metazoa; phylum Chordata; class Amphibia; order Anura; family Bufonidae; genus Bufo; species Bufo gargarizans. The sequence continues at coordinate 131,910,084 of NC_058084.1, forward strand.
AGTAAAAAAATGCCTAATACATAGATATTTATAAAAATCTGTGTGTGGAATCAGGAATCATCTATGGAGGTATTCAAAGGAACCGAGGGTGTCTGAAAAAAATAGCTTAGATAGAAGATCTAGTCCCTTCAGCGCCCAGGACAAAATCTCCGATTTTCTCCCTATAGTGTCTCTATAGTGTTGTTGGCTTGTATCTGCAATTTTATTTATTTTTTTCAGACACAGCCACAACAAATCCTATCACATGGCGTCTGGCTTGTTCTGAGCAGAAAGACCTGGGTTAACACTGCCTCCTGATTGGCTGATCATGCTGTCTATCAACCTCTGAGCCAATAAGAGCGCATCCTCCTCCCTCCCAGGGTCATGTGATCCTCCATCTTCTTCCTTCCTATAATTTTACCTGCCAATCTGCACAGTAAATGGGCGTGGGATGCTATTTTTTGTTTGATTCATCTGAAACAAATTACCAAAATTTCAGAATTATTTGGTGGACAAATTTTAGTGAAATTCGTAATGAATCAGTTTAGTTTAGAATGGAATTTCTCATATTTTTTACTGATTTAAATAAAAATAAAAATTCTAAATGATTAAAAATAATAATTAAGAATAATTAAAAGAATAATTCAACTGTTTTTTGTTTGAAAGACTCTTGCTAAATTATATATAAAGAAACTAACTGGTCAAATTGATCCATTAGAGCTAATTTATTAATGCATTTATGCCACAAAATGTAATATTACAGAGAATGATACACTAGGCGAGTGATTAATGCACCATACGAGCATTAGGCTTCATTCATCTACATTAGGTTACTCCAGTACTCTGTTCTGGCCAGAGGAGCAGAGTATATAGCCGTCCTAACCGAAAAACCGCTGGGCACCACCAGATCCCTATTCACTATAATGGGATCAGGTGGGTTTCTGGCATAAATGCTGGCTTTCTGCCGAAAAAATAGAACTGATATGCTGGATACGGTAACTCCATTAGTCTGCTCCTCTGTTGGAACAGATTACCGAAAGTTAAATCCCTGTTTCATGCCTCCCTCCTCAGGCACTGGCACTAGTCATATGACATTGTGTACAACTGGTCCAAAGTGTTTCTTTAAAGCTTTTAAAGGGGTTTTCCAAGATTTTTTTCACATTTTTTATACTATTAGTATATTTTTTATACTAATGACCTATCCTCTGGATAGGTCATCATCAGTTTCTGATCGGTGGGTGTCAAACACTCAGCACCAACGCCGATCAGTTGTTTGTTCTCTATGCTTTTCTTAGGCTGAGTGTCGACACGTTCATCGGTCACATGGCCCACGAGAAGCACAGCCCCATTGAAGTGAATATTGTTGAGCACAATACCAAGCACAGCCACTATACAATGTACGGCACTGTGCTTTGTGAGCTTTGAGAAGGCAGCGGCACCCATAGGAGTGCCAGTGCCTTCTCAAAACAACTGATCAGAGGGGGTCACGGGTGTTGGACCCCCCACAATCAGATACTTATGACCTAGCTAGAAGATAAATATCTCGGAAAACCTTTTTAACTTAGGATGCAATAGTATGAAAAATTTTATATTTTTTCATATACAAAAAACACAATTTTTAAAATATTCTGTTACTTGCATTGCATATGTATCAATAGATGTGATTGTGGATTTGTGTAGAAGTACATGTCCCGGTTGGCTTAGACTGGCAACATTATGCCTCCATAGCATTGTGCCCATTGGAAAAAGCCAGCTATACATCAGTTGCTGTATATTCTGTCTTGTTTTCCTGTACAAAATGCGGCATGTTAATCAGGCAGTAAATTGTTCACAGGTGATTCCATTGCATTAAACAGTACTTCTTGTAAAGTCGAATCCTGTACCCAGATTTTTATGTGCTTGTTCTTCATTAGCCATCTGTTCAGGAATGTGATTTTCTTTGGTTTCTGAAAATTCCAGGTGCCAGACTCAATAACATAGGTAATGCTGGAATCAGAGGACTTGTTTATGACAATACTAGGGGCAACATTACAGTAACACATCTTTAAAGGATAAGCAGCTGTCACTGAGAAAAAAAAAATGTAGGTTTACTTACAGAAAGTTACAAAATATTACTAAAAGGTAATTGTCTATATGTAGATATTTTTTTACTTTGATGATTTGCTTCTACAGTACATTACAATGGCCATTATGTAATCAGAATACCTGTCATGACAATCCATTTTACCTGGGGCAATGTGAATGTGAATTAACCAGAGCTGCAGTAAATAATGTATTAATAGTTCATGCATGGCCTAATACAGAACTCTGTCTGTAAGCAGCATGAGGAAGTGATAGGTCTGAGATTTGGTATATCACTTTAATATCTATAGCCTCCTCGTCTAGTAAATAATCACTATGTTCTAGCATGTTCTCAATGTTACTAGCCATAATCTGGGGGAGGCTCCTCTGTTGTCCTCTGCCCTTGTCTTTTTAATCTATAGCTTTCTCTTTGTCTGAACATGAGGCAGATTTATTAATGCTGTCTTTAGATTCAAGCTCAGAACTAGACAGGAGGCACCAAAATAATCTCAGTGGCTCATTTTTTATGATACATTTGGCCAATCTTTAGACACTTTAGCCAACTTTATGCCACTTCTTGGTTGACATACTTTAGACCAATTTTCTGTGATAACATTTTGGCACAATGGGGTACGTTTAAGCTACACCCCTTTCTGTTAATCCATGCCCCTTTCTGTTAATCCATGCCCCTTTCTGTTAAGCCATGCCCCTTTTCTAGTGAGGTACAAAAAGTGTCTATGTTACAGCAATGAGTGTGAAAACCACTGTGTCAACCAACCAGTTTGACTGGGCTAATCCTAAAAACGTTAACAGACATCAAAAAGAATGTATCCTACGTATTGACTATCCCTTAGAGACTGAAGCTGTTTTATGCAACAGCAAGGTAACGATTGCTAATAATGCTCCATTGCTGTTTTATATATGCCTTGTCATCTGAAACTACATTTGCTATGCTTGATATGCTAGTCTAGGGATGCCATATCCATACAGAATTTGTCAACCATCAGAACCCTTTTATTGTCAACTAACTAGTTTGAGTGGGCTAATCCTAAAGGCGTTAACAGACATAAAAAATAACATATCCTACATATTGATTACCCCTTAGAGACTGAAGCTGTTACATGCAACAGCGAGGTAACAATTGCTAATAATGCTCCATTGCTGTTTTATATATGCCTTGCCATCTGAAACTACATTTGCTATGCTTGATGTGCTAGTCTAGGGGTGCCATATCGATACAGAATTTGTCAACCATCAGAACCCTTCTATTGTCAACTAACTAGTTTGACTGGGCTAATCCTAAAGGCGTTAACAGACATAAAAAATAGCATATCCTACATATTGATTACCCCTCAGAGACTGAAGCTGTTATATGCAACAGCGAGGTAACGATTGCTAATAATGCTCCATTGCTGTTTTATATATGCCTTGCCATCTGAAACTACATTTGCTATGCTTGATGTGCTAGTCTAGGGGTGCCATATCCATAAAGAATTTGTCAACCATCAGAACCCTGCTATTTTCAACCAACCAGTTTGACTGGGCTAATCCTAAAGGCGTTAACAGACTTAAAAAATAACATATCCTACATATTGACAACCCTTTAGAGACTGAAGCTGTTACATGCAACAGTGAGGTAATAATTGCTAATAAAGCTGTATTGCTGTTTAATTTATGCCTTGCCATCTGAAATTACATTTGCTATGTTTGCGATGTTAGACTAGGGGTGCTATATCCATACAACACGTGTACAGTGGGACCCGGAAGAAGACTAGGGAGGGTGAGTACAGCAAGCACAGCACTGACCTCACCTCCCCGTAACTTCTGCATGCTGAAGACTGCTTCCATTATGGAACGCACTGCCACTTTTCCCTACTTTTGGGGGAAGGGGGAAAGTCAGTCTTATAGTCCAAAAAATACAGTAAAATTTTGATTAAAATACACATGGGGGACATTTACTATTAGATTTATGGTTCCTTTTTAGTTTATATGTGTTGCACGAAATGTCACACAACATTTTTTGAGGTGCATTTTGAGACATTTGCCTCGTTACGACACTTTTCATAGTGTTCTATGTTTATAACAAATGAAAGTGAATGAGTTTACATGTGGTTTAGACTACATTTATTATCTACAACAATTTCAAACCTACACTAGACTCCCCAATGGTCTACTTTTACACATATAGGTGTAAACCACATTGCAATCATGTCAAATACACTCACCTAAAGAATTATTAGGAACACATGTTCTATTTCTCATTAATGCGATTATCTAGTCAACCAATCACATGGCAGTTGCTTCAATGCATGTAGGGTTGTGGTCCCGGTCAAGACAATCTCCTGAACTCCAAACTAAATGTCAGAATGGGAAAGAAAGGTGATTTAAGCAATTTTGAGCGTGGCATGGTTGTTGGTGCCAGACGGGCCGGTCTGAGTATTTCACAATCTGCTCAGTTACTGGGATTTTCACGCACAACCATTTCTAGGGTTTACAAAGAATGGTGTGAAAAGGGAAAAACATCCAGTATGCGGCAGTCCTGTGGGCGAAAATGCCTTGTTGATGCTAGAAGTCAGAGGAGAATGGGCCGACTGATTCAAGCTGATAGAAGAGCAACGTTGACTGAAATAAACAATCGTTACAACCGAGGTATGCAGCAAAACATTTGTGAAGCCACAACACGCACAACCTTGAGGTGGATGGGCTACAACTGCAGAATACCCCACCGGGTACCACTCATCTCCACTACAAATAGGAAAAAGAGGCTACAATTTGCACAAGCTCACCAAAATTGGACTGTTGAAGACTGGAAAAATTGTTTCTTAAACATGACAATGAGTTCACTGTACTAAAATGGCCCCCACAGTCACCAGACCTCAACCGAATAGAGCATCTTTGGGATGTGGTGGAACGGGAGCTTCGTGCCCTGGATGTGCATCCCTCAAATCTCCATCAACTGCAAGATGCTATCCTATCAATATGGGCCAACATTTCTAAAGAATGCTATCAGCACCTTGTTGAATGAATGCCACGTAGAATTAGGCAGTTCTGAAGGCAAAAGGGGGTCCAACACCGTATTAGTATGGTGTTCCTAATAATTCTTTAGGTGAGTGTATATTATTATGGTACAGCCACATGATCAGTTTTCTGCATGCGGTTTTGGAAGCCAAAATAAGTAGTGGATCATAAAGGAGATAAATTGTAAAAGACAGACAACTTCTCTTTTTTGAATCCATTCCTGGCTTTGGCTTACAAAACTGCATCAGGAAACCTGACCCTGTGGACGTACCCTTAAAGGATTATTCCCTTCTCATGGACCTGCACCTATGCTTAAAACGGATCCTGCAATGTCCTGGAGGGCACACTGTGCATGCTATTTCCATCAGCCCCACAGAAGTGAGTGGAGCAGTGGCCGCGCTTGCTTGGTGCGCCTCCAATTCATTTCAATGGGACTATCAATAATAGCTGAACATGCTGCTTGGCTATTTTCTGCGCTTTCATAGGAGTAAATGGAGGGTGGCCGCACATGTGCGGTGCACACTCCGTAACTTTGTGAGCTCCGTTCCAAGTAATCCACCTCTGGCTATCAGACATTGGGGGCATAGCCTAGCGATATGCCTCCAATGTCTGAGATGTAATAACCCTTTAAGTTGTGCCATTTCATAAATTTGGTGCCGACACACAAAGCAGCCACAAGCACAAATGTCCCCCATGATGAAATTTTTGAACCTTTTCCATGAGTAAGCAGTCTATCTGTTCACTATGGCTCAGCGTGGTACAGCAAAGCAGTTATTATAATCAGTGTTGCTGTACACTCTGCAGCGATGTCATTATGCTCTGCTGATGGAACTATGAGTGTCAAACCATTTACTTTAGGACTTGGCATCCCAGCATGCCAGTGTCTGTAGACTACTCTCTAGTAGTGATGAGCGGCAGCGGTCATATTCGAATTCGTGATAATTCGCAAATATTTTGGATAATTTTCGTTATATTCTACATTCTTTTTTTTTGCTCGAAAATCGGAAAGGTATTGATCGCGTAATATGCGAATATTACGCGATCAATACAGGCATGTGTTAAAAACGAATATATAGCACTATAGAATTTAGTGCTATTTATTCATTTTTAGAATATTCATCATTTTTTCCATCTGAGCACATGTTCCATCTGAACACTTAAGCAGGGAGGAATCATGACTTTAGATGGAAAAAAATTACGAATATTCTAAAAAACTAATATATAGCACTATATTCAATATAGTGCTATATATTAGTTTTTTTTTTTAATATTCGTCATTTTTTTCCATCTGAAGTCATGATTCCTCCCTGCTTAAGTTGCTTGTGGGCCAATATCTCATTGGCCCACAAGCAAGAAGCAGGGAGGAATCATGTGTTCAGATGGAAAAAATGAAGAATATTCTCTATAACGAATATATAGCACTATATTCGAAATATTCGTGAATTCTCGATGTGGTGATATTCAAGCTAAAAATTCTCTGTTCGAATATTTGTGCTCAACACTACGCTTTAGCATGGAGAAGCCTAAGGTTCAGTGATTCCAAAGCCTCGGTGATGGTACAAGTGTTCATACACAGACAGTGAGCGAGTCCTACTACAAATCTGTGCACCCCTTATACTGATCTATAAAGTACTTCTATATTCACACTGAAGTTAAACTCTGCTTCTATGCAATGAATGGCTGTCTTCTTAGCATGTAATTGACGGGTGGACGTTGGTCTTGGCTTGACTTCCTTTTAAAGCAGTTCACACTAGCTAAAATGAATGCTACTTTTATACCTTGTTGTTGCGGCTATGCTGCTGTGATGAATTGTCATAAGTGGCCCACACAGAAATAAATCTACGGTCACCTCGATGCAGTCATTAGACTGAAAACTGGTTACAGGTGGATGGTATTTGGTTTTAAATGGTCTTCAGAAGACCACATTATAGTCCTGCATAGTAGCCAAAGAAGTCGGACAAGTAGCATTGCAGATCTGAGAGCGACGTGCTGATTCACTTGCTTACAGAAATATACATATGCTTTTTATATGGTCTCTGAATCCCCCTCTGTATTATTTGCGACCTGAAAGCTAATAGCTCAGTGGGTAACCATGCCATTATCAGGTTACAATGTAGTAAAGCCTATTCAAACGATGATTACATATGTTAATGAGTGTCATTATAATGCACTACACAGCACATTATCTTCATAAATATAATTGTTTATGCGCTGTAATGAGGGGATAGAATGCCCCAAACTAATGGCATTCACCGAATTGTTATTTATTGCTATAAAAGACAGCCATTAGACAAAAATCTTAGAATACCTCCTACTGTATGTGTTCGCAGTATTTTATTTTTTTAAAGGCTGCCACTCAGCTCTCCCTCCTTCCGACATAGAGAAGGAAAAGCTGTGAGAATTTCCACACAATTCCATCTTAATGCTCCGCTCTACCTGCAGAAGCAGGAGGTGGGTTCATTTACCGAGTTTAATGAAGGTCATTAAGTTTTACCCCTCAGTCAGGGTTAATGCATTACCTGGCAACCAAAATCGGATCTCACATCAGAACCTTGGCTGTGAACCAAACTGCTCAAACACAACCGCCGTCAGAAACTGCCCACTGGGAAGGTAACAAAAAAACATAAAGAGTTGAAATCAGCATAGATGCAATCTCGCCTCCGTGTGACTGTCTGTTCACAGATGACTAGGACAAACCCATCATGTTAGAAGATGATTGTATGGACGTCCAAAAGAGATTTTCAGTGCATCAGTATGTTTAAAGACATATTTGTTGTATTGGTTCACTGGTCTAGCCTTAGAAGTGTGGCAGGGGTGTAGCTGTATGGGGTGCAGAGGTACCAGGCCCAGGAGCCAGAGGGGGCCCAAAGACCCTTGTGCCACATAAGAATTCACTGGTATTATAGAAAGTGCATGCTGGTCAAGTTACACCTCTGGCGGGAGGGAAAGGGTTAGGTCAGGAATTTGGCATGGGGGGGGATGCCTTTTCAATTTGTGGCTCAGGCAGCACGAAAGCTATGTGCTTCCCTGCCCCTGACCACTAAGCACTGAGGGAAGAGGGGCCCAAGCTGAACTCTTGCACCAGGGCCAATGAGCCTTTAGCTACGCCTCTGGTTTGCGGCCTGATATCACTGATGGGGACACCACTGGCACTGATAGCATGGGCACTGGGAGACTATACCCCTGAACTCATACTTTGTGCCTGTTCCTATAGAAATGCAGCCACACATAATTTAGCTTCATTCCCCAGTTGTTTATTAAAGGGGTTATGCCAAGATTGATGTAATAAATGAAAATCGGACATCATATTGTATACGACAATATCTTTCTAACATACCCTGAACCAGCCCTGTACCTCACATGGATCTAGAGATCTCCACATTCACTGCTCTGCTAGTTTATCTTCATCCTGGCAGCTCAGGGGATGTGTCTTTATTGCTGCACCTCTCTCCATGTAACTGTCATAGCTTCTAACAGAACACATGGCTGAATGCAGTTAAAGATTTAATCTGAGCACGCTCGACTAGCTCAGTGAGACAGACAAAAAAATTATGAAAAGAACTACAGGTGGCGCTATACAGATACAATCTATTGAATAACTCAGTGGCTAAAAATAACAACCAATACTAGTGAAGCGCCAATAGCTTAACATGTGTGGCAATATGCGATAGGTCGCCAAAAATGTAAACACACACAGATAATATAAATTCATTCTTTATCGTTTAAAAAATATATATTCATACATGATATAAGACAAAATACATGTAATGGCAGCAAATGCAGGACAATTGCAATATAAATGCCGAGGTTGTTGACTTGTATTGGGAGTCTCACTAGGAAATACTCCCATATATATATAAACACACATCAGCATAACCAGTAAACACTGACACATAAACAATGGTGCAAAATTGCAAAACACAAACCAGTACAAACCAGGAGTAAGGGAGGAACACCAACCCCGACGCGCGTTTCCCTTCACTTCCGCTTGGGGGCGCATCCTTCCACTGCGAACACCCCACCTTATATACCCTAAACAACTGGGCTAAATCCTAATAATGAGGCCTATAATGGGAAACACCTGTGAGCAATGAGGTAGACAGTAATCTTATCCTATCATGCCCCGTCTCCAATAACGGTACATAACCGCCCACATCTCGTGGTCACGTGTGCTCGTCATGTGACCCCACATAAGCCCAAAGTTCTGAAAATAACAAAAGGTGTTAGTTGGGAGGATGCGAAAGTAATGAAAAAACTGTTAAAATCACAATATTCTAAATTCACAATAAAAATATATAACTGTTAAAATCATAATACCAGGCCTAAACCCAGGCCAGGAGTCTAATAGTTTTGGAGATAATCTATCAAGTATTCCTATTTCCCTCATATCTGACCTCTTTCTTTTTCCCCCTTCTCTCCATTGTTCTATTTTTTAAACTCCACATAGTATATTTTGTTGAATACATGCCTTATACTGGGGATAAGGGTGAGTTGCCCTCAACCAAGATGGCGTGGACGCCAATTTGGGAATGGACCAATCTGGTTATGCCTGCCTTGTCCTTACAGGTATGGGGTAGGCTGGGCCTCAGGATTGAGTTGCCTCCTATGACACTGTGTCATGTGACCTCCCATCGCTGGGATGACTTCTGCATGTCGGTGATGTGGGGTCACATGATGAGCACATGTGACCGCGAAATCCCGCGAGATGTGGGTGGCTATGTACCGTTATTGGAGACGGGGCATGATAGGATGGGATCCCATTCTACCTCATTGATCACAGGTGTTTCCCATTAGAGGCCTCATTATTAGGATTTAGTCAAGTTGTTTAGGGTATATAAGGTGGGGTGTTTGCAGTGGAGGGATGCGCTCCCAAGAGGAAGCGAGGCAAAATGCGCATTTGGATTGGTGTTCCTCCCTCACTCCTGGTTTGTGTATTGCCATTTTGCACCATTGTTTATCTGTCACTGTTTACTGGTTATGCTGATGTGTGTATATATATATATATATGGGAGTATTTCCTAGTACTCCCAATATAAGTCACCAACCACTGTTTTCGATGGCATAATATACCATGTGGAAAATCGTGTAAAAGGCGGCTCTTCTATTAATCGTAAGGGATAGGGTGCACTGAATAAATAGACCCACCCTGTCCGAAAAAGAGAATATGTAATACATTTTAACAGGCACTCCCTCACTTGGACTTATGTGGATAAGGGCTCATTCAGACGGCCGCATGCTGTCCGCAAAAATACTGAATGCTATCCTTTTTTTTGGAGGATCCGCCAAAAAATGGATCCGCAAAAAAACGGATAGCATTCAGTATTTTTGCAGACCCATAGAATTTAATGGGGCCATGTCCTGATTTTCACAGACAAGTATAGGACATGTTTCATTTGTTTTGCGGAACCGTGGAATAAAAAAGGACCCCATAGAAGTGAATGGGTCAGCATCTAATCCCCAAAAAAATGGATCCGCATTTTTGTGGATAGCATATGGCCGTCTGAATGAGCCCTAAAAATAATTTTTATTAACGCATATACATATAATATAAAAAAATAGAAATAATAAATTAGGAAGAAAATACAAAGTGATTCTATACACTGACAAAAAAGGTTATTTCCCTGTATATATAGCTATGAATCCTAGCATATCAATTGTGGCAATGTGAACATTAAGATGTGCAGTAAAGTCCCAAGGAAGCATAATAAAAGGGGTGTTTGCACCAGGAGCGTGTCATCAAGGGGCCCAGCCTTGGTGGAGTAAAGGCCCCTAGATAGGTGATCACTAAGTTAGATGGTGGACACCAATATAGTTAGAATAGCTGGTTCTAGCCAGTCTGGGGCGGGCTTTTACTGGGAACAGGCAATGTGCTGGGTGGGTGCCTGTTCCCCATGCTCCAGTCCTGGACTTAGGGGATGCTCACGTCCAGGGATTCCATTTAATTTGGTTGCTGGAATTGGGTGTGTCTCACTCTGGGGAGTGTAAGGCTCTGTCAGTGTGGTCACAGCTAGGCAAGGCTGAGGGGCCACGAGGCTATGCAATAGCCTGGACTTTGGGGGACTCAGTGACGCCCGGGAACAAGTGTTGAAAGGTCAGAGTCGGGAGGACTGCTAGACCACAACCCCTTCAAAGGTACTGCACTTGTTACAGCCTGAGGGCTGGTGGACTGTATGTCTGGGGTAAGCCGCACCTGGTTCCATGTGTGAGCGCTATCGTATAGCAGAATTAGGGATACAATGTTTATTATGTTTAGGTAGAGCCCAGACGGGCAGGCTTTTGTTTTATGCCATGCTGTGTATGAAGAGTGTCAAATAAATCGCACTGTTTGGACCTGAAACCCAGTGGTGATGAAGGTAATTCTGTGAGAATGACCCCCGAATAAGAGACGATCCCTACACAATGAATAGGGGAATGTTCAGATGGATGTGTGTTTTATATTGGAAACCAATAGAATGTGGAAAATGTGCAAAAAAGATATATAATATAATGTACGCTCCACCTAAAACCGGACCATAATTGCAATCATATATAACGAATATCACTCCCTCCTATATTGGAGATCTCTCTATTTGTGTAGTCGCTGTAGCTTGATGGCAAAATCCAAATGGAGATCTCTCAACATTGGTGAAGTGTATAAATTAATGTTTACAATCACTCTAAACTCATATGACCTAATTTAGGATTCCACAGTACGTAGGTAGGTATTCCCTTTAAGCTTGGAATGGTATTTATGTAAAAAAATAAAATAAAAGCATGCATGCACAGTCCACTTCGATATTTAACTGGGTTTTGACATCATATGTTGGAAGAAGCTCCCGTTCCAAATAACAGTTAATTCGTCCTCTTTTGCTCTGACAATAAAATCATTCCATCGACTATAGGTAATTGCAGGCTGCTACTTACAGTTCTGGAGGCTCAATGTAGGAAGCCGGGTATTGTGCCTCAGCGTGGCGTCCCATGTGGTCTCCGGCACTGGTATAAGTCATACCACCGCTACTCCTTCTCATTGAAGGCGCCACTGCTGTAGGATTCGGCCTGCCGTCTATGTGCTACGGATGAAAGGCTCAGCATCCCACGTGTGCGGCAAGTAATAGCAATGTAACTGCTCTGCAGACTTGATGTCCCACGTAATCAGATGGCCATCACAGGTGCTGTCCGGCGTGGATCAAATCAATCTTTATAGAACGCTCTCATATATTAATTATTAGAGTCCGATTGAAGTATAGATCATAATCTAGAGGTCCCCAGCTTTACCAAACGCGTTTCCGAACCTTAAAGGGATTCTGTCACCTTGTTTTAGGTTATAGAGATGTGGACATGCACAGCTGGATCACCGCTAGCATGTCCGCAATATATCGGTCCTATAGGGCTGTGTGCTTTTATTTTGTTTAAAAAATGATTTTAGAGATATGTAAATGAGTCTTGTAAGGTGCCCAAGGGGCTGTACTAACCTTCCTGGAGCCCAGCGCCGCCTATGTCCTCCGAATCTCCTCCTTTCAACACAGTTAGATTGCCATAATCTCATGCATGCGCAGTGCCGGTATAGTGTTCCTTCCCTGTGCTGGCATCAGCCTCAGGGAAGGAACTGCGAATGCGCGAGCTCGCGCATCGCCAGATTACGGCAATCTGTGTCGAAAGGAGGAGATTCGGAGGACATAGGCGGTGCTGAGCTCCTTCACAGGGCGCGTGGCTGGGCACCAGGAAGATTCATACAGCCCCTTGGGCACCTTACAAGACTCATTTACATATCTCTAAAATCATTTTTTAAACTAAATAAAAGCACACAGACCTATAGGACCGATATATTGCGGACATGCTAGCGGCGATCCAGCCGTGCATGTCCGCATCTCTATAACCTAAAACAAGGTGACAGAATCCCTTTAAGGTTCCGAAACGCGTTTGGTAAAGCTGGGGACCTCTAGATTGTGATCTATACTTCAATCGGACTCTAATAATGAATATATGAGAGCGTTCTATAAAGATTGATTTGATCCACGCCGGACAGCACCTGTGATGGCCATCTGAGACGATCCAGCCGTGCATGTCCACATCTCTATAACCTAAAACAAGGTGACAGAATCCCTTAAACTCGTTCCTTCCTCAGTGAGGTGTTCGGTTAGTAATGCCTCTTGCTTCGGTGTTGCAGCCTCTGGGGCCTTTAAAAAAAGGTGTGTATATGTAATGACAGATCATGTGACACTTAGATTGCACACAGGTGGACATCATTTCACTAATTATGTGACTTCTGAAGGTAATTGGTTGCACCAGAGCTTTTTATGGGCTTCCTAACAAAGGGGGTGAATACATAAGCACATGCCAATTTTCTGTTTTCTATGTCTAAAGAATAGTTTTATTTAGATATTTTTTTTCTCATTTCACTTCACCAACTTAGACTATTGTGTTCTGATCCATCACATAAAATTCAGATTAACAAAACATTGAATTTAAGGCTGTAATGTATCAAAAGTCAAGGGGATGAATACTTTTGCAAGGCACTGTATACGATTGCAATTATGGTCCGGTTTTAGGTGGAGCGCACATTATATTATATATCTTTTTTGCACATTTTGCACATTCTATTGGTTTCCAATATAAAACGCACTTCCATCTGAACATTCCCCTATTCATTTATATGCTAGGATACATAGCTATATATACAGGGAAATGACCTTTTTGTCAGCGTATAGAATCACTATTTATTTATTCCTAATTTATTGTTTCTATTTTTTGATATTACATGTATATGCTTTAAAAAAAAATATAGTATCCACATAAGTCCAAGTGAGAGAGTGCCTATCAAAATGTATTACATAATATACCATGTGCAGTTAGCACTTACTTATATTGTTGATTGTACAACGATGATGCATATATTTTGCACAGTTTCCTTAGACGTTGTATAACCACCAGCGGGAGTTTAGGGGGGTACTTTCTTTTCGCAGTATTGTCCTGCATTTGCTGCCATTACGTGTATTTTGTCTTAAATCATGTATTTGTATATTTTTTAAACAATAAAGAATGAATTTATATTATATGTGTGTGTTTACATTTTTGGTGAGCTAAGGCTTCGTTCACATCACCGTTCAGCCTTTCCGTTCTCCTGCTCCGTTTAGGGGCAGGACAACGGAAAGGACGGATAAGCACATAACTGACGCCAAACTGAGTTAAACAGAGCCCTTACGACCCCATAGACTATAATGGGGTCCGTTATGTTTCTGCTCAGAAGATGATTTTTAAGCGGAGACAAAAGTTGTACATGCAGGACTTTTGTCTCCGCTTAAAAATCATCTTCTGAGCGGAAACATAACGGACTCCATTATAGTCTATGGGGTCGTAAGGGCTCTGTTTAACTCAGTTTGGCGTCAGTTATGTGCTTATCCGTCCTTTCCGTTGTCCTGCCCCTAAACGGAGCAGGAGAACAGAAAGACTGAACGGTGATGTGAACGAAGCCTAACTCAGTGGCTTTACTAAATTTATGATTACATGCAAATACAAAACAATTCAGATCCAGGTGCTGGTTTGAAAAATGTAGAATATGTTTTGTGACACAACCCCTTTATGTAAAACTGTATAGCCATTTGTTTGGTAGGGTAATTTGTACAGTTTACGATTGCATTATTTTGGGCACTAACTGGTATTCCGTAAGGGAAAAGACGTTCCCGCACCATGCCGTTAATGTACAGCATGGCTGGTGGCAGGTTTGCACACCATGTCATACATTTATGGAACAGTGATGGCCGCCTCAGAGTTTAAACCATTAGTGCCCCAATCTTCTCAAAGATTGTAAGCTCTCATGAGCAGGGCCTTCACTCCTATTGTCTGAATTGTTGACTTTTCAATCTGTAAAGTCCCCTTTGTACATGTTCCCTCTGAATTGTAAAGTTCTGCAGAATATGTTGGCGCTATATAAAGAATAATAAAATAGAAGCATGCAAAAAAAAGTTGTGCCTGCAACCACAAGATATTCCATGACAATGACAGCGCAGGGGGGATAAGAGACATCCCTGTCTAGTGCCATTGGACATGGGCAGCGAGGGGGATAATGTTCCATAGAGCAGGCATAGACAAGCTGCGGCTCTCCAGCTGTTGTAAGCATGCCCTGCTGTAGACTGATAGCTGTAGGCAGCTGGGCAAGCTGGGAGTTGTAGTTTTGCAACAGCGAGAGAGCCTCAGGTTGGCCATCCCTGACCTAGAGTAAGGCCCCTTTCACACGGACGAGAATTCCCCACGGGTGCAATGCGTGAGGTGAACGCATTGCACTCGCACTAAATCCAGACCCATTTACTTCAATGGGGCTGTGCAGATGAGCGGTGATTTTCACGCATCACTTGTGTGTTGCGTGAAAATTGCAGCATGTTCTATATTCTGCGTTTTTCACGCAACGCAGGCCCCATAGAAATGAATAGGGCTGCGTGAAAATCGCAAGCATCCGAAAGCAAGTATGGATGCAGTGCGATTTTCACGCATGGTTGCTAGGAGATGATAGGGATGAAAGCAACCCCAGACCCCATTAAAGTCTATTCTCTGTATTGGTTATAGGGGAAAATAATAAGATTCCTAATACAGAATGCATAGTAAAATGTGCCTTGAGGGGTTAAAAAAAATAAAAAAATAACTCACCTGATCCACTTGATCGCGCAGCCAGCATCGTCTTATTTCTTCTTCTTTCAGGACCTGCAAAAGGTCCTTCAATGACGTTATCACGGTCACCAAGTTGTGAGCGCGGTGACGTCAGAGCAGGTCCTTCTGAATGAAGATAGAAGATCCTTCTATCTTCATTCAGCAGGACCTGAGCAGACGTCACCACGCTCAACACGTGGTGAACGCGATTACGTCATTACGTCCTTTTGCAGGTCCTGAAAGAAGAAGAAAGAAGATGATGCCGGCTGTTCGATCAAGTGAATGAGGTGAGTTATGTTTTGATTCTTTTTTTAACCCTCAATTGACATTATACTTAGCATTCTGTATTAAATAATGCTATTATTTTCCATTATAACCATGTTATAATGGAAAATAATAAAATCGACAGAACACCGGACCAAAACCCGAACTTCAGTGAAGAAGTCCGGGTTTAGGTCTGGGTACCACATTCAGTTTTTTCTCACGCGCATGCAAAACGCATTGCACTTGTGCGGAAAAAAACTGAACATCGGAACCCAATCGCAGACAAAACTGACTGCAATTGCGTGCCTACTCTCGCGGGTTTCCCAGAATGCACCCTGAACGCATCCAGCCCTCACCCGCGATGCCCATGTGAAGGGGGCCTAAAGGGAAAAGATCTTTCCAAGAAAAACTGGGCCTACACCGATCTACTTAACAGTGGAGCAAAGAAAGGTCCAGTGAATGCAATTAAATGCTTTCTCAGCATTGACCGATATAACACATGCAGGAATACAATTCTTCTTCACATGGGATCAGGAGGAATGTTTTATTTGTAGTAGTAAGGAAGCTAATAGATCTGCAATTATTTTGGCAAATAGCTTCATATCTATATTAATAAGGGAAATTGGGCTTCATTCACACATCTGCATCAGTGATGATGACGTCCAAGATGTTTGTAAAGTGTTCATGTTTGGTCTCTGTGTTTGTTTTTGTTTGTTTTTTGTCCTCTGTGTGTCATTCATATTCCACACGCACTGCTGGGGTGAAGAAGGGATTTCTAGAGCATCTTTCATGGTCAATGAAAACCACTGACAGAACACAGGTACCACAGATGTTAGTGTTTTTCACAGACCCACACATTTCAATGGGTTTGTTTGGTGTGCATTATAGAAAAAAGTAGTGAATATCTCCTGTCTTGCATCAACCCGTCCCGTGGATCGTGGAAAACCACTGATATGTGAATAAAGACATTAAAGTCAATGGATCTGTGTGCTTTTGGTGGAGAATACAGATAGCATACATTTGTGATTCAATGTTGTGTGAAAGAAGCATAACTTGCAATACATATCACATAAATGGTAATGGCACAGGAGTAATACTACCAGATAGCCAAAATAACACTGCCATATACAGTAGTTCCTAATAATACTACAGCAGAGCTATACCACTACTTCTAAAAATAATGGTACCCTACAGAGCCTCCTCTTTTTCTCTCTCTTTACCATGGATAATTTCTCAGCAACCTGATATTTTACATTCCCAATAATATGTCAGGAAATAGTGTATCTAACCAAGACTGGTCTAACACAGTATATTTATTCAGTATCATAGACTGGGGAATATCTCTAGGAGTTAGTCTAAACTCTCTTTAATAGACTTAATATTGTATACTCCTATTTATCCCCTTTCTACCTTTTGTCTCCCATATGTTACGCCAGTTTTTTAATCATTATTATATATTTTTTGTCACCAAACAGACCAATGACTCTAGCTTATGTATATTCCTACTGTGACTGTGAAGTAATGTGCATCTCTACTGTGACCATGAATCAAATGGCCAGATAAATTGTAGACTTAAGTAATTGTATGATATACTCTCAGATAACAATTGATTCTGCGCTGACGTGATTAGAGGGAGAACGCTTAGTCTATCCCCATGGCAACGCGTCCTGCACCATGCACCAGGATGGATCACAAATGTATTGGCAAGGACTGTTCAACCACGCCTCCTGCTCACCATCTCACGCAAGATCTCGCACATGCGCAGGACGGTAACACGCACGCTTTTACGCCAGGCCGTGGATGTTTTTGATGGTGCCATCTTTTTGATGGTGCCATCTTGCGCCTGCGCAGAGCGGTGACATGCATGCTCTGGCACCGAAAACTGGGCTATTTAAAGAGTGGCCAATACTGGGATGATTGTCTACCACTTATATCAACTGGCACATCATTAGGGCTATCATGCCCACTTCTATCTGATTCCCCTAAAGAACCTATTTCCCTGAGATAGGGGAAACACATCGGGAAGGGAAGATTACAATGGATGAAATGATGGGATACTAGTGTAGGAAGGGACAGTTAGTTTGAGGGTCAGCCACTGATAAGTGGGGGTGCCCCTTTTGGGGCGATTATTCTGCTTTTAGGCAGGGATTGCGAGAAATGTATAGGGTAAGAATCCCATATCTAAACCTATGTGCGCCCCCAAAAGCTATATAGTTGGACATCATCCAGATGTACTGGTGTCTCATTGCCATCCATATGTATCAGACTATTGTTATACAGTGCAGACCAAAAGTTTGGACACACCTTCTCATTCAAAGAGTTTTCTTTATTTTCATGACTATGAAAATTGTAGATTCACACTGAAGGCATCAAAACTATGAATTAACACATGTGGAATTATATACATAACAAAAAAGTGTGAAACAACAGAAAATATGTCATATTCTAGGTTATTCTAAGTAGCCACCTTTTGCTTTGATTACTGCTTTGCACACTCTTGGCATTCTCTTAATGAGCTTCAAGAGGTAGTCACCTGAAATGGTTTTCACTTCACAGGTGTGCCCTGTCAGGTTTAATAAATGGGATTTCTTGCCTTATAAATGGGGTTGGGACCATCAGTTGCATTGTGGAGAAGTCAGGTGGATACACAGCTGATAGTCCTACTGAATAGACTGTTAGAATTTGTATTATGGCAAGAAAAAAACAGCTAAGTAAAGAAAAACAAGTGGCCATCATTACTTTAAGAAATAAAGGGCAGTCAGTCCCAAAAATTGGGAAAACTTTGAAAGTGTCCCCAAGTGCAGTCACAAAAACCATCAAGCACTACAAAGAAACTGTCTCACATGCGGACCGCCCCAGGAAAGGAAGACCAAGAGTCACCTCTGCTGCGGAGGATAAGTTTATCCGAGTCACCAGCCTCAGAAATCGCAGGTTACCAGCAGCTCAGATTAGAGACCAGGTCAATGCCACACAGAGTTCTAGCAGCAGACACATCTCTAGAACATCTGTTAAGAGGAGACTGTGTGAATCAGGCCTTCATGGTAGAATATCTGCTAGGAAACCACTGCTAAGGACAGGCAACAAGCAGAAGAGACTTGTTTGGGCTAAAGAACACAAGGAATGGACATTAGACCAGTGGAAATCTGTGCTTTGGTCTGACGAGTCCAAATTTGAGATCTTTGGTTCCAACCACCGTGTCTTTGTGTGACGCAGAAAAGGTGAACAGATGGACTCTACATGCCTGGTTCCCACCGTGAAGCATGGAGGAGGAGGTGTGATGGTGTGGGGGTGCTTTGCTGGTGACACTGTTGGGGATTTATTCAAAATTGAAGGCATACTGAACCAGCATGGCTACCACAGCATCTTGCAGCGGCATGCTATTCCATCCGGTTTGTGTTTAGTATGACCATCATTTATTTTTCAACAGGACAATGACCCCAAACACACCTCCAGGCGGTGTAAGGGCTATTTGACCATGAAGGAGAGTGATGGGGTGCTGTGCCAGATGACCTGGCCTCCACAGTCACCAGACCTGAACCCAATCGAGATGGTTTGGGGTGAGCTGGACCGTAGAGTGAAGGCAAAAGGGCCAACTGTCATGGTCTTACCTTCTTACTGTTCTCCTTCGTTTGACATGTGCTGGCGGCCATCTTGGTTTCTGGGTTTCTTGTAGCCTCCCACCCTGCGGCTTCTCCTTCCCACTGGGAGGAGCTGGATGCCTAGCTCATATATATAGGAGGTCTGTGGCTTCAGTTCCTTGCTTGGTCCTCCTGTGTTCACATGCTTCTAAGACTGCTGCTGCTTCTGGTTCCTGATCCTGGCCTCGTCTGACTACCCCGTTGGTTCCTGATCCTGGCTTCGTCTGACTACCCTGCTGGTTCCTGATCCAGGCTTCGTCTGACTACCCTTCTGGTTCCTGACCTCTGTCTACGCAAGACCCTGCTTCGGTTTAGCCATCCGTTTGGACTTTTGCTTACAGCTTGATTTTCAATAAAGCCTTCTTATTTCCACTTATCTCTTGTTGTACGTCTGGTTCATGGTTCCATGACATTAGGACCAAGCCATGAATTTTGACGGTACAGGGCCATCCTCGCTACCTACGCTGGTTGCCAGACTTGATCAGCAGGATCACCTGTTGGGTCGGTTCGCTGTGGCGTTGCAAACCCTGCTTGAACGCACGGCTCATTTCGCTTCCGTTGCCGATGGGTCGGTTGTCGCTCCTGGGCCCGCTCCTACTGCCGCTCCGGTTGTTGCGCCAGAGTCTACCCCGACACCTGTTGCTGCGCCTGCGGTGTCTCGGGGTATGACCGGTTCTGCCCCCCTTCCACAGCGCTTTGGGGGAGAGCCAACTCAGTGCCGAGGTTTCCTTAACCAGGTGGGCATTTATTTCGAGTTGCTGCCACATGCCTTTCCTACTGAGAGATCAAAGGTGGGCTTCTTGATCTCGCTGCTCTTGGACAAGGCCTTGGCCTGGGCCAGCCCTTTATGGGAGAACAACAATCCGGTGGTTGCCGAGTTTTCCGGTTTTGTTGCTTCTCTTCGGAAGGTATTCGATGTGCCGGCTCGTGCTGCCTCTGCTGCGAAGCTCCTTATGTCCATCAGACAGGGTTCACGATCCGTAGCTGAATACGCCATTGAGTTTCGTACCCTGGCAGCAGAGGTGGGCTGGAATAATGAGGCTCTGGTCGCTGCTTTCTCTCATGGTCTCTCGGATGCCTTGAAGGATGAGGTTGCAGCTAAGGACCTACCAGTGGAGCTCGAGTCTCTTATTTCTTTCCTGATTTTGATTGACACCAGACTCAGGAAGAGACCTTCCTTTAAGGAGAGCCTGCGGAGGTCTTCTAACAGATTGGCGCCTACGTTTGCTGTCCCACCCGTGCCTCCATCTCCTCCCACGCCTCCTGGGGATGACTTGTCTGGGGGTGAACCCATGCAGCTGGGGTTTGCTCGCCTGTCCGAGGGGGAGAGGGTACTCCGGAGACGCGAGGGCCGATGCATGTACTGTGGTCTCGGTGGGCATTTTCGGTTGGCATGTCCGAACCGTCCGGGAAACTCTCGCACCTGAGATCCTGTCGGGGGCAGATCTTGGGTGGAGTCTCCTCGTCCCTGGTTTCCCGTGTTGACAAACCACTGATCACTGTTGTCCTCTCCTGGGTCGGGGGCTCGGTGACGACCCAGGCGTTGGTGGACTCTGGTGCTGGTGGTTTGTTCATTGATAGTGTGTTCGCTGCCGCCAATTCCATTCCTCTGCAGCCTCGAGGTTCCCCACTGGCTCTTGAGGCGATAGACGGCAGACCCCTACTGCCGCCACACGTGACTCATGAGACCCTTCCAGTGGGGATAGCCATTGGTGCCGTTCACAGAGAGTCGGTCTGTCTCCAGGTGATTTCGTCTCCACACTACTCGGTGGTCTTGGGGTACCCCTGGCTCCAGAAGCATAATCCGACTTTCGATTGGAGATCGGCCGAGATCCTCTCGTGGTCACCGCAGTGTGGGGCTAGTTGCATCCATGGGCCTGTCAAGTTGCTGTGTACTTCCTCGGACTCTCTGTTGCCTCCTGAATACGAAGAGTACCGGGATGTATTCGATAAGGTGCGCGCGGTTGCCCTACCTCCGCACCGCCCATACGATTGTGCCATAGAGTTACAATCTGGTGCCGTTCCTCCTCGTGGCAAAGTCTATCCACTGTCGGTAGCGGAGAATGAGGCCATGGAGGAGTACGTGAGGGAGGCGCTTTCACGCGGACACATTCGCAAATCCTCGTCCCCGGCAGGGGCTGGATTTTTCTTTGTGAAAAAGAAGGGCGGTGAGTTGAGGCCTTGCATCGATTACAGGGGTCTCAATCGCATCACGATCAAGAACGCTTACCCGATACCCTTGATTTCCGAGCTGTTCGATCGCCTCAAAGGGGCCACGGTCTTTACCAAACTCGACCTGAGGGCGGCATATAACCTGGTAAGGATCAAGGCGGGCGATGAGTGGAAAACCGCGTTTAACACCAGGACCGGTCATTATGAATCCTTGGTTATGCCCTTTGGGTTGTGCAATGCGCCCGCAGTCTTCCAGGAATTCATCAACAATGTTTTCCGTGACCTGTTGCAGCAGTGTGTGGTGGTCTATTTGGATGACATCTTGGTATATTCTGAATCCATGGAGGCCCACATTATGGATGTCAGACGAGTGTTGCAACGGTTACGAGAGAACAGGCTGTTCGGTAAGCTTGAGAAATGCGAATTTCACCGATCCCAGGTAACCTTCTTAGGTTACATCATTTCCGCTGAGGGGTTCTCCATGGATCCTGAGAAGGTTTCGGCTGTCTTACAGTGGCCCCAGACCAGTGGTCTCCGTGCCCTGCAGCGCTTTTTGGGCTTCGCCAATTATTATCGGAAGTTCATTTCCAGCACCTAGAGGCTCCGTCTACCTTGCAGTTTGCCGCCCATCGCCTCGCTCCAGCACGCCCATCTTCAACTCTATTCGATCCTCCCCCTGCTTCTGCCTTCCGAAATCTCGCGCCTGTGCCATTCGTCGCGGCATTCGGCGCAGGCGCAGTCAATGTCTGACCGCTCCGTGCTCAGACATTTCCACTGCGCCTGCGCCGATGACATCGGCGCAGGCGCAGTGGAAATGTCTGAGCACGGAGCGGTCAGACATTGACTGCGCCTGCGCCGAATGCCTCCGAATGCCGCGACGAACGGCGCAGGCGCGGGATTTCTGAAGGCTGAAGCAGGGGGAGGATCGAATACGGTAAGAGATGGGCGTGCTGGAGCGAGGCGATGGGCGGCAAACTGCAAGGTAGACGGAGCCTCTAGGTGCTGGAAAAACGCCTGCATAGCACCTAGAGGCTCATTTGCATAAAGATATAAGTGCTTTTTTTGAGGTATGGGCCGAACGGATTAAGGTAATAATTAGCTTGTAAGCTACATCAGACACTAGCGGATCGCTAGTGTCTGATCACCAAATATGTGATATGCAAGTGGTAGAAACCCTTTAACATCAGTGTGAGGGTTTAGTAAGACCGCAGAGTGCACCTGTCTTTGCAAATATTATTATATTGAAATTAGAATTAACATACGGTGCCTCAGACTCAGAAACTAACCGATCAGTATTTGTCTGGTAAAACACTTGTATTGTTTGCCTACTACTTCCTCTGTACAGTACGGTGCGGTACTGTATGTCCTGTACTGCCCTCCATCTATACCCGGATGAGCTGCTCCCTTGGATATCAGGTATGGGTGGCTCTATTTAATTGTTCTGGAACACTGTGTGTTATACAGAAAATTATTTACAGCTTTTAGCAATTATTTCTGACTGTTATGTGTAAGGTATAGCTTTATCTGTCATAGTTATCTGCTTATTTTTCCCTAAATCTTCATTTTCTCTTATCTTTTGATATCATTTTGGGGCCTTGGAACCAATTACTAGTTTTTCATGGAGTTATGGACTCAAGTTACAATGATTTCCCAGAACCAATTAATATTGTAACTTGAGGGACTGCTGTATTTGGCAAAGATTATTTTAGCCAAAGTATTATTTGATTTATAACTGAATAAAATCTCTGAATAATATACACATTTTATACTGGTTATATCAGTGTTCATACTAAATCTACATTCAGGTTTTCACTACAACATAAGAGTCCTAGAAGATCCTACTATCTGCCCTGGATCTAGAAAATAATAGCCTCGAAAAGGTGCAACAAATTCCCCCGTCGGACAATGCTTGTAATGTTATGTACCATGTTATATCTTATCATATGTATTTTTATTATGTGTGTTTCTATAATAAAATATTGGGAATCATTTGTACCATTACACCAAAGGCTAGCAATGGAGGACGAGGCAATAAACACTGTGTATAGTATATGAAGATCCCTTCGTCAAGTTTGAAAGTCAAAATAGCCTAGTGGCTTTGACACAGAGAACTAATCAGTGGAATAATCTAATTACATTGTTTTACTCCTAAGAATAATTTATTATTTACACTTGTTATTATATATGTTTTTAGCTTCATTAGTCTGCAATACTGGAAAAAATGATACCTCCAAGTCCTATTTATCAAATTAATGGTGCAATTTCACTGTGACACTTCTCACATTCATTAAAGCAAGCTGAGTAAAATACATTTCCATTAGATTAGTGTTATGCAATAAAGATCCTGAGTGTGGCAATGTGTTGTACTTGTTGGGAGATATTTTTGCATATATCAGAAAATAAGTTTGGTGTGATTTTAACAACTGCTGTAATTGCTGTGAAATCTGTCTCTGGAACACAGTCATTGTATAGTTACATGTATATTACCGCATTAAAAACTAACATAATTCTGAAGCTGTCACTGATAAAGGCAACATTCTGGATGGATACTAAGGTGAGATCTAGACAAGAGCGTTCAATTACAGTATATTTATCTTTTTGGAAATTTCATCAAAACTCATTTAATCCACATTCCTATAGTCTGTAAAGTGATAATCTTGCATGTATAAAACAAAATAATAATTATGAATTTCCTAGGGCTAGAACTAGAAGATTGAACAAAAGAAACTAATTATGTGGGTTGTTCAGGATTAAACAATAAAGGATGTTTGTTTGTTTTTGGTTTTTTTCCCGCCCTGAAACAGTGCAGAATATTGCAGCTCATTCCATTCAAATATGAATAAGACTAAGGCCTCATGCACGCAACAGTATTTTTTTGCGGTCCGCAAAAAGGGGTTCCGTTGTTCCGTGATCTGTGTTTCTGTTTTTGTTTCCGTGTGTCTTCCTTTATTTTTGGAGGATCACCAGACATGAAGGAAAGTAAAAAAAAATCAAAGTCAAGTTTGCCATGCAAATGATAGAAAAAAAATGGACGCGGATGAAAATCTTGTGTGCCTCTGTGATTTTTCACGGACCCATTGACTTGAATGGGTCCGCCAACCGTTGTCCGTGAAAAAAATAGGACAGGTCCTATTTTTTTCATGGACTGGAAACACGGATCACGGACGCAGATGACAAACGGTGCATTAGCCGAGTTTTCCACTGACCCATTGAAAGTCAATGGGTCCGCAGAAAATCACGGAAAATGGAACAACGGACACGGGACACAGCAACGGTCGTGTGCATGAGGCCTTAGTGTTGAGCATGAATATTCGAATCGTGAATTTTAATTGCAAATATAGCCACCTTCGAGAATTCATGAATATTTAGAATATAGTGCTATATATTCGTATTCACAAATATTCTAATAGCGAATTTATTGCGAATTTATTGCGAATATCGGCACTTAGTAACATCCATAGCAACTATTTGGAAAGTTGCCTACAGGAGTAGTGTTGATCGCAAATTTTCATATCGTAAATTTTATTGCACATTTTCCGATTGCCGATTTTCGCAATCAAGAAAATACTGACGAGATCACGAATTCTCGAATTTGCAAATAAGAATATTCACCCAAATATTTGCGAAATATTGCAAATTCGAATATTGCCCCTGCCGCTCATCACTGATAAGACTGAGCTGCAACACCAGTGGTGCGGTTTCTGGGGGGGAGATTCTTTCTCTAATCCTGGACAACCCCTTTTAAGGAGGTTATCTAGGTAAAAATAATGATGGATAGGTCGTTATTATGACATCAGTGGGGGTATGAGTCCTGGCACCCTGCCGATCAGCTGAGTGAGGAAGCTGCTACGCTCACCAGAGCTCTGGTGAGTGCTGTGGGTTCCTGAATAGTGACTGTGCTTGGTAACTTCAGCATTAAAGGGGTTATCCAATCCTAAAAAAAAGTCCCACCATATGCTGGCCCCCCCATGCTGAATATACTTACCTGGATCCTCTCTCCCTGTTTCACTCTTGGTCCCCGCAGCACTGCTGCAGCTTCTCCCCATTCACGAATGAAAACATACGGTGTTAGGGGGGCAGCCAATGGCAGGCGGGGACAGGGACGAGCCTCCCTAGCATCAAGGCGTTATGCTAGGGAAGCTCGTCCCCGACTGCCATTGGCTGTCCCCTCCAACACCGGATGTTTTCATTCATGAATGGGGAGAAGCTGCAGCGATGGTGCAGGGACCAGGAGTGGCACAGGGAGCGAGGAACCGGGTAAGTATATTCAGCGTGGTGGGCCCTGCATATGGGGGGGGCTTTGTTTTAGGATTGGATAACCCCTTTAACTTCAATGGAGTTGAGCTGCAACTAGGCCATATGACCAAAGTACAGTGACTTCACTGGCCTAGGAAGAGCCTGTCACGTTCACAGAGCACCTGGCCTCTTCTAACAGCTGATCACTTTTTATTCAATTTTTTGGGGGGCAAATTGTTCATGTTGATTTTTTTTCCATTAATCCATTCACCATATGGGTTGAATAGATTTATATTTTAAATGAACAGTTTACCCACATTAAGATCAAGAGAGCTGTTTGCTTGATGTAGCAGCCTCTGGCCATCTGCATGCTCCCAGGTCTGCCACAGCAATGTTCCTATGGAAGCCTGCCTGTGGCAGGGATCCATAAGTACATAATGAAAGTCCCATAAACTGCAATATTAAATCATTGCAGACAATGGGAGCAGAGATAGGACGATTGAATGTTCAGGTTCCCTAAGGGGGAAAAAGTGTAAAAACGGTTAGAAAAAAGTTTTTTTAAATATAAAAAAATTAAAATTCTAATCACTCCCCCATTCCCCATATTAAAAATAAAAATATCATCACAGCATCCCAAAATGCCCATAATATTAAATAAAAATATAAATCTATTTATCCCGTATGACGAACGGGCATAACAGAAAAAAATCTAAATGGCTGATTTGACTTTTTTTGTCACTTCACCTCCCTAAAAATTTCATAAAAAGTGATCATGAAGTTATACATGCTCCCAAATGGTACCAACAAAAATTACAGATCGTCTCGAAAA
Source organism: Bufo gargarizans (assembly GCF_014858855.1). Taxonomy (NCBI): domain Eukaryota; kingdom Metazoa; phylum Chordata; class Amphibia; order Anura; family Bufonidae; genus Bufo; species Bufo gargarizans. The sequence continues at coordinate 131,936,901 of NC_058084.1, forward strand.
ACATGAGCCCTCACACAGCTCCATAGATATAACAATAAAAAGTTATAGGGGTTAGAATGTAAAATGATAAGCTCACTTTGGCTAAAGAATAATGTTGGGGGCATATTTATTAATATGGAAAGTTCTGAACACTAGAAAATCATAAGAAATTTAAGAGCTCTATGAAGAAATAATTGAAGCTTGGAATGTTTTTTCAAGTCTTATTGTAATTGTAGTGCAATTTCTTTTCTAAAATACATTTACACACGAGACAAAGTGTCTTCATACCAAATCCGCACAATGAGTGCTTATTGCTTTTGCTAAGTGGTTCTTTATCAAAGTAACATAAACCTTAAATAGCTTTGACCTGAAACAGGTTTCTTATAAAGAAAATAGGTTCAAATGAGATCATCTCCTAAAAGCAATCACAAGCATAAATTATTTATTGTATTTATTATGATTGATACACAGGATGAGATACACTATGCTGCAATTTTTACTCTTATATCACTTTTTTTCCGATGGCTTCTTAACCTCACTAGTCCTACCATGCCCTACATCTGCATATTCCAAAATTCACCCTTTACTATAACATGTTCGTCTCACATGAAAAAGAACACAAACATTTCTGAACCTTTGCATAGACTTGACGCTTGCAACAAAAATCTACTTCTTTCAAACAGAAAATATGACAATAGCATATTTTAGGGCTAGAGATGAGTGAATTCATTGTAAATGAATCGGATTTGTCACAAATTTAGCAAAAATTCTGCCAAATGAATTCGAAGTTTCCATGATTTGCTTTGCTTGCCAATTTACTTTTACAGGAAAAGAGGGTAGGGAAGATGATCACATCACCCTGAGAGGGACCCTGGCTGGTGGGCTTGCCCACAATGCTCTGCAGGCAGACTGTCAGCCAATCAGGATATTGGTTGGTCTATTAGGCTGTGTGCTATGTGTAAAGCACAGATGACATTGCATATGTATGTATTTGCCATGTGTCTACCAATTACAGACACAAGCCAGCCATGTTACGGTGTTGCAAGGATAGTTTAGAGATATAATTAGTTAGGTATATTGAATTAATTGTTAGAAAAGTCAGGATTTTATCAGTAGAGAGGAAGATCATAGGGGCTGTGTGTGTTTTAGTGTTTTACAGTCAGGGCAACTGCTGCAAAGTGAAAAGCATTTCATGTAATGCACTGTAGGCACCAAAATCCTGAACAAATATATATTTTATATACTTCTATGTATGAGCCTATTCTCAGCAAATATAACATCATATATTTTGTTGGATATGTTGTGCAATTGCTCCTTTTTCTTTACAGAAAAAACTGTTAGGCCCCTTTCACATGGGCGAGTTTTCCGCGCGGGTGCAATGCGTGAGGTGAACGCATTGCACCCGCACTGAATCCAGACCTATTCATTTCTATGGGGCTGTGCACATGAGCAGTGATTTTCACGCATCACTTGAGCATTGCGTGAAAATCATAGCAAGCTCTATTTTTTGCGTTTTTCACGCAACGCAGGCCCCATAGAAGTGAATGGGACTGCGTGAAAATCGCAAGCATCCGCAAGGAAGTGCGGATGCGGTGCGATTTTCACGCACGGTTGCTAGGAGACGATCGGAGACCTGATCATTATTATCTTCCCTTACAACATGGTTATAAAGGAAAATAATAGCATTCTTAATACAGAATGCATAGTACAATAGGTCTGGAGGGTTTAAAAAAAATAAAAAATAATTTAACTCACCTTAATCCACTTGCAGCCCGGCTTCTCTTCTGTCTTCTTTCTTCAGGACCTGGGTAAAGGACCTGTGATGACGTCACTGCGCTCATCATATGGTCCGTCACATGACCCATTACCTTGGTAAACGATCATGTGATGGACCATGTGATTAGCGCAGTGACGTCACCACAGGTCCTTTACCCAGGTCCTGAAGAAAGAAGACAGAAGAGAAGCCGGGCTGCGCGATCAAGTGGATTAACTTAAGTTAAATTATTTTTTATTTTTTTTAACCCCTCCAGCCCTATTGTACTATTCATTATGTATTAGGAATGCTATTATTTTCCCTTATAACCATGTTATAAGGGAAAATAATACAATCTACCGAACACCCAACCCAAAACTGAACTTTTGTGAAGAAGTCCGTGTTCGGGTCTGGGTACCAAACATGCCGATTTTTTTCACGCGCGTGCAAAACGCATTACAATATTTTGCACTCGCGCGGAAAAATCGTGCATTTTCCCGCAACGCACCCGCTTCTTATCTGGGCAAAAAACATAACGCCCGTGTGAAAGAGGCCTTAGGCCTCTTTGATACGGGCATCATGGTTTTGGGCCGGATAAGATGCGGGTGCGTCGCGCGAAAATGCGCGATTTTCCCGCGCGAGTGCAAAGCATTTTAATGCGTTTTGCACGCACGTGAGAAAAATAGGCATGTTTGGTACCCAAACCCGAACTTCTTCACAGAAGTTCGGGTTTGGGTTAGGTGTTGTGTAAAAAAGTTGGGACAAGTAGCAATAAGAGGCTGGAAAAAGTAAATTTGAGCATAACGAAAAGCTGGAAGACCAATTAACACTAATTAGGTCAATTGGCAACATGATTGGGTATAAAAAGAGCTTCTCAGAGTGGCAGTGTCTCTCAGAAGCCAAGATGGGTAGAGGATCACCAATTCCCACAATGTTGCGCAGAAAGATAGTGGAGTAATATCAGAAAGGTGTTACCCAGCGAAAAATTGCAAAGGCTTTGCATCTATCATCATCAACTGTGCATAACATCATCCGAAGATTCAGAGAATCTGGAACAATCTCTGTGCGTAAGGGTCAAGGCCGTAAAACCATACTGGATGCCCGTGATCTCCGGGCCCTTAAACGACACTGCACCACAAACAGGAATGCTACTGTAAAGGAAATCACAGAATGGGCTCAGGAATACTTCCAGAAACCATTGTCAGTGAACACAATCCACCGTGCCATCCGCCGTTGCCAGCTGAAACTCTACAGTGCAAAGAAGAAGCCATTTCTAAGCAAGATCCACAAGCTCAGGCGTTTTCACTGGGCCAGGGATCATTTAAAATGGAGTGTGGCAAAATGGAAGACTGTTCTGTGGTCAGACGAGTCACGATTCGAAGTTCTTTTTGGAAATCTGGGACGCCATGTCATCCGGACCAAAGAGGACAAGGACAACCCAAGTTGTTATCAACGCTCAGTTCAGAAGCCTGCATCTCTGATGGTATGGGGTTGCATGAGTGCGTGTGGCATGGTCAGCTTGCATGTCTGGAAAGGCACCATCAATGCAGAAAAATATATTCAGGTTCTAGAACAACATATGCTCCCATCCAGACGTCATCTCTTTCAGGGAAGACCCTGCATTTTTCAACAAGATAATGCCAGACCACATTCTGCATCAATCACAACATCATGGCTGCGTAGGAGAAGGATCCGGGTACTGAAATGGCCAGTCTGCAGTCCAGATCTTTCACCTATAGAGAACATTTGGCGCATCATAAAGAGGAAGGTGCAACAAAGAAGGCCCAAGACGATTGAACAGTTAGAGGCCTGTATTAGACAAGAATGGGAGAGCATTCCTATTTCTAAACTTGAGAAACTGGTCTCCTCGGTCCCCAGACGTCTGTTGAGTGTTATAAGAAGAAGGGGAGATGCCACACAGTGGTGAAAATGGCCTTGTCCCAACTTTTTGGGGATTTGTTGACACCATGAAATTCTGATTCAACATATTTTTCCCTTAAAATGGTACATTTTCTCAGTTTAAACTTTTGTTCCGTGATTTATGTTCTATTCTGAATAAAATATTTGAAGTTGGCACCTCCACATCATTGCATTCAGTTTTTATTCACGATTTGTATAGTGTCCCAACTTTTTTGGAATCCGGTTTGTAGCATTCTTAATACTGAATGCTTAGTAAAATAGGGCTGTAGGGGTTAAAATAAATAAATAAATATTTAACTCACCTTAATTGACTTGTTCGCGCAGCCCGGCTTCTCTTCTTTCTTCTTTCTTCAGGACCTGGGTAAAGGACCTTTGATGACATCACTGCACTCATCACATGGTCCATCACATGATCCATCACCATGGTGATGGCTCATGTGACTGACCATGTGATGAGCGCAGTGACGTCACCACAGGTCCTTTACCCAGGTCCTGAAGAAAGAAGAGAAGCCGGGCTGCGCGAACAAGACGGTCGCCCAAAAAATAAATAAGACTATGGCTTTCAGAATGTGGCGAAACTAAAGAATCATAATTTTTTTTTTTACCTTATCTATAAAAATACCACATGATCTAACCTGTCAGATGAATGTTGTAAAAAACAAAAAATAAAAACGATGCCAAAACAGCTATTTCTTGTTACCTTGCCTCACAAAAAGTGTAATATATAGCAACCAAAAATCATATGTACCCTAAAATAGTAGTTTATGACCACATATGGGGTGTTTCTGTAAACTACAGAATCAGGGCCATAAATATTGAGTTTTGTTTGGCTGTTAACCCTTGATTTGTAACTGGAAAAAAAATATTAAAATGGAAAATCTGCTGAAAAAATGAAATTTTTAAATTTTATCTCTATTTGCCATTAATTCTTGTGGAACACCTAAAGGGTTAACAAAGTCTGTAAAATCAGTTTTGAATACCTTGGGGGGGGGGGGGGGGGGGTAGTTTGTAAAATGGGGTCATTTTTGGGTGGTTTCTATTATGTAAGCCTCACAAAGTGACTTCAGACCTGAAATGGTCCTGAAAAAGTGGGTTTTAGAAATGTTATCAAAAGTGTCAAGATTTGCTTCTAAACTTTTAAGCCTTGCAACGTCCCCAAAAAATAAAATGGCATTCCTAAAATGATCCAAACATGAAATAGACATGGGGAATGTAAAATAATAACTATTTTTGGAGGTATTACTATCTATTATAAAAGTAGAGAAATTTAAATGTGCAAATTTGCAAATTTTTCAATATTTTGGGTAAATTTGGTATTTTTTATAAAAAAATATGATTTTTTTTTACTCCATTTTACCACTGTCATGAAGTACAATATGTGATGAAAAAACAATCTCAGAATGGCCTGGATAAGTAAAAGCGTTTCAAAGTTATTCACACATAAAGTGACACTGGTCAGATTTGCAAAAATGGCCTGGGCAGGAAGGTGAAATATGGCCGCATCCTTAAGGGGTTAAATATCTATTTAAAGAGGTTGTACCATCTCATACATTGGGGGGATATTGCAATTTATCCATTGGCATAACCATATGAGGGCCAAGTTGTATTTTTTAATGACATCATTTTTTTTTATTATTTTTTTTATAATTTTTATTTTCATAACGTAACGTAACAAGGTACATTAATACAGGTGTACACATCATGCAAGGTGTCTGGCAGGAATATAGATGTCATTACATATAATGCACTTCATAGTAAACAAAAGAGATAAGGTCACAGACCACACAAACGTGTCATTCTCGGTAGATTGGGCAATGCAAGAGATAAGCAGTCGCAGGTATTGAAGAGCGAAGCTTTCATTATAATGCGTCTAGGAACATTGTAACAACGTTGTTTGGTCAATTTTAGTTTAACACTGGAGGCAAGAGCCACATGTAGAAGCAGAGATAGGGAGGTTGGCTAGGGGTCCAGATTCCCTTTGTGGTAATCCTAATCTGGTGTAAGTCCTCTAACTCAGGCAAAGTAAGGGATAGGACTTTACGTATAGCTCGGGTGTCTGAACTTCTGCCATAAGTGCCATTGTTGTTGGAATTTCAAGTGATTCCTAGCTTCCCAAAATCGGAAAATCTGATCAACTTTTAGTTTCCAGTGTTCTATTGAGGGAAGTGCAGATGTTTTGGGATTAGCAATCGAGCCGCCATCAGAAGCTGTTTGAAAAGGAAGGGCATCGGATGATCTGTCTTGCCCAATTCAAGATTGAGTAGGGCCCTACTCGCAGTCATTGGTATTTTAGTTTTACAAATTGAATTGCTAATTTGAAATATTTCCTCCCACCATACCTTAATAAGTGGACAATTCCACCAGACGTTAAAAAAAAGGTTCCCCTATCCGCACTGCACCTCCAACACGTGTCAGTGGCTGTTACCGAATACAACGAGGCGATATCAGGTGTTTTGTACCATCTGGTCAGGATCTTATATCCATTCTCTTGTATACAAACACATCTGGATGAGCAGTGCGGGGAGGACAACAAGTCTGGTAATATGGAGTATGATAGCTCCTGTCCCAGATCCCTTTCCCAGTGGCGGACAAAGGCTGGTTTATTGGGGGACGATGGGGTATTCAGCTTCTTGAAGAGTTGTGAAATCAGTTTCCTTGGGGGGGTTGGGCTGGATATAAGGGCCTCGGACCAAAGTAAAGGGCGGTAAATGTCACCAATTGTGACGTGTTGAGATACGAATGCATGAACATATGACGTGGAGGAGATATGTCTGCGATCAGCATTAAAGATCGTTTGAAACTCTTTAAGTTTGATTAAAGACCCGTTGGGCTCGAAAAGAGATTGGATCGGAAGCAACGACTCCCTCAGATCTCTTGGAGTACATTCTACTATCTCAGGTAGAGCTGTCCCTAATATATCACTAATGGAAAGAAGGGGTGAGGGGAAGGGTATGGAACAGTGAGAAGATTGAAACCATTTCCACGTATTCAAAGTAGCTTGAATTATAGGAAATGATGAAGGGGGTAAATTAGAAGCACTCTTATTACCTAATAATAAGGATCTAAAGGGTTTATTTACTAATTCTTGCTCCATTGCGACCCATGGCTTTGTGCTACTAGGTCTAAGCCATTCTATTATTCTAGACAACAGGACTGCTTTCCCGTATAACTCTGGGTCTGGTAGGGCAATACCCCCGAAGCATTTAGGGCGCGATAAAAGTTCATAAGATAACCTTGGTTTCTTCCTTCTCCAAATAGACGAACGGAATAGCTTCTTTAAGGTAATATAATAGGTTCTGGGGACTGGGATGGGAAGAACCTGTTGCAAGTAGGTGAGGTGGGGGAGTATCAGGGACATCAGTAGATTTTTTCGGCCAAACCAGGAAATAGTTGGGATATCCAATTTGTCTATACTGGAAGAGATGTCTCTTAATAACGGGGTATAATTCAGTGTAAACAGTTCCTTGGTGTTTGAACTAATTTTAACCCCTAGATATGTTAAATAAGGGGATGACCAGTTAAAGGGAGAATCCTTTTTTAAGTCAGTTTGAGTCGATTGAGGAACCCCCACACAGACCACCAGTGATTTTTGTTTGTTAATTTTGAAGTTGGAAATAGAGCTGTAGGTATCAAGGAAGTTTTGGATTATATGTATGGAATCTTTGGGGTTGGAAGTCATGATCAAGATGTCGTCCGCAAATGCGGCGACCTTATGATCCTTGCCACCCAACCTTACTCCCCGAATTCCTTCGTCCTCTCTCAACTTTAGGAGAAGCGGCTCTAGAGCTAGTACGAAGAGCAAAGGAGAAAGGGGACAGCCTTGCCTAGTGCCGTTCTGGATGGAAAAGGGGTCTGACAGATCTCCATTAATCAGAACAGAAGCCGAGGCCCGAGCGTACATTGCGAAGGTGGATTGTACAAAGGGATCAGGTAGGCCAAATCGGCTTAGGACGTGTTTCAGAAAAGACCAATTAATTCGGTCGAACGCTTTTTCTGCGTCCGTGCTCAGCAGGAGGAGAGGTCTAGAACGGACAGTAGAAAACTGCACTATATTTAATACTCTGACTGTATTATCTCTTCCCTATCTACCTTTGATGAAGCCTACCTGATCCCCGTGCACTATTGAGGGAAGGAGGGTCGAGAGTCGGTTAGCCAATAATTTCGCGAGTAGCTTAAGGTCGATGTTGAGTAGGGAAATAGGTCTATAATTGGCAAAATGTTTAGGGTCTTTCCCCTCTTTAGGGATCAGGGTAATATGGGCTTGAGTCATATCCCTGGATAATTTTTCCCCTTGTAGGGTCAAGTTACAGACCTCAAGCAAGTGGGGGAGTAAGCACTGTTAGTATGTTCTATAATTTTGGACAGGGAGGCCATCGGGGCCTGGGCTTTTGCCTGAGGGAGTCTGTTTTAAAGCGGAAGTAAGTTCTGTAAGAGTGAATGGGGATGTAAGCATCTGTTTCTGATCTTCAGTGATGACTGGTATTGGGAGTGACTCTAAGAAAGAGGATAACACAGAAGCATGTGCTTCAGGGGGAAGCGTTTGGGGTAAATTATATAGGGATTCATAGAACTCCCTAAATTGGGCACCTATTTCTTTAGAAGAATATAGGGGAGAGCCTTGCGGGGATATTATTTGATGGATATAGTTTATAGCTCTTCTATTCCTAATTCTGCTCATCATAAATTTGGAGGTTTTATCCCCATGGGCGAAGAATTTGTGTTGTGAGTTTAAGAAAAGTTTAGTTGTGGATTGCTGTAACATTGATTTCAGTTCTGCCCTATAACCGGACAACTCCTGAAGTTATAGTGCGGAAAATGAACGTTTGTGTAGGGATTCTAAATTTTTTATTTTCTGACAAATGAGATCCAGCTTCTCGCTCCTCTGTTTTTTTTGGTGAGCGCCCATACTTATGAAATGTCCTCTAACAAAGGGTTTGTGAGCATCCCATACGGAAAGGGGAGAAATGTCAGGGTTCTTATTTAGGGTAAAGTATTCCTTGAGGAGTTCTGCAATTTTGTCTCTAGTGTTCGGATTCCCTAAAAGGGCTTCATTTAGGCGCCATCTGAATTTGTGCTGCTTGGGGGTTGGCGCTGAGATTAATAGAGAAATGGGAGCATGATCGGAGAGATGAATGGAGCCTATTTGAGGATCTCGGCAGAATTGAAGGTGTTCTTTAGACACAAAAAGGTAGTCCAGGCGTTGATATGTGCCATGGACGTTAGAGTAGAAAGTGAAGTCTGATGTAGTAGGGAAGAGTGTACGCCAAACATCTATAAGATGGAGGTTCCAGAACCCCTCTCTAATGTACCTTAAAGTTTTAAGTGCCAAGGCCGATTTTGAGGTTGAGGAGTCTAGCTGAGGGTTCAAGGTAGCATTGAGGTCTCCTCCTACTATGGTCAGGCCTTCAGCAAAAGTTTTTATAACAGGGAAAACCTTGGAAAACCATCTATGGTGACCAGTGTTAGGAGCGTAAAGGTTAACGAACGTGTAGGACTGAGGACCAATGTTGCCCTTGACCAATAAATAGTGACCATCAGGATCCTGCAGGTGGGAAGTGTAGCAAAAAGGAACCCTCCTCTGGAACCCAATACTCACTCCCCCTGAGGCAGAGGAGCTGCCACCACAATGAAACCACTGAGAATAGTGGCCATGCGATAGGTTGGGGTAGTGATTAAATTTGAAGTGCGTCTCCTGGAGGAGTAGGACAGTAGCTCCTGATTTGCGTAACAATGAGAAAACCTGACTCCGTTTTGATGGAGAATTAAAGCCTTTGACATTGTAAGACGCAAATGATAGGTCAGCCATTGTGTTTTGTGTGTTGTGTGTTACCTCGCTGAGTGTCCTTCCTCCTCCAGGAGAATGCGACTCTGTTGGAAAAGCTGGGTGGAGTTTGGGTGAGCAGAGTGGAGACCAGAGGGAGTTCCTGCGTCTGACAGAACCTTGGAGCACAAGACCTATGTACCTTCATAACAAAATAAACAGAATAAACAAAATAAACATAACAGTAATTAACAGATTGCCCTACGTTTTCGTAGGTCAAGCATGTAGGCATAGGGGGAAAAGGTCTACTGACCCAATAAGTGATCTCCATCAATAAGGAGTCTAGACCTGAGCAATATTAATCAATAGCTAGGCAATAGAATGAGAAAAAGGTTTGGGGAACAACAATATTCCTATTTGAAGTGAGCACGGCTGGAGATGCTTGAGAAGAAAGGATATATGACAAAGTGGGGAGAACAACACACTACAAAGTGAGTGAAAGAGGAGCATAACTTGCGGTTGCTAATAAGATTACACATTAGGCTTGGGTGAGTCTTTTTGGTGTCATCTGGCGGCCTCTTTTCCCAGATCTCTGTGCTTTAGGGGTCCGCTGCAAGACGAAAGGGGTGATGGTAGGGACTTCAGGCAATCCGGCGAGGTCCTGGAACAGTTCCCAATTCTCCACTTGCAAAGACGGGATTTGTAGCTGATCGTAGATATTTTCTAACTCCAAGTAAGTGGAGATATTATAACGTCGTCCCTCCCGGGTAAAAGATATACCAAAAGGAAAGTTCCACTTGTATTGTATTTTATGGGAGCGCAGCCACTCCGTCAGGGGTTTCATGGCTCTGCGTTTTCTGAGGGTGGAAGGAGCTAGGTCTTGAAAGACTGATATCTGCGAGCCCTCATAGGAAAAATCAGGGCGATTTCTTGCTGCCTCTTGGACCGCCGTTTTAACTTGGAAGTTTAAAAATTTACAAATAATGTCCCTGGGAGGTTCATCCGGCTTGGGTTTGGGACGCAGCGCTCTATGAGCACGTTCTATTATAATCTCTTGCTCAAAGTCAGGGCCCACAAGCTGTGAACAGATCGATAAAATCATGGAGGTTACGTCACCTGGCTGTGCTGCCTCAGGGACCCCTCTGAAGCGCAGATTGTTTCGGCGCCCCCTGTTCTCCTGGTCTTCCAGGGCATTGTGCAGGTCATTCAAATAAGTACCGCATCTTTGGAAGGAGGCAGAGGTGGCCTTTTGATGTTCCAGGACTGAGGCCTGATGTGATTCAAGTGCCTCTACTCTGTCCCCCACTTGTCTCATTTCTTGGCGTAGCGCGGTGATTTCGTCCAACACCGGCTCCATAGCCTTACAGAGGGCATGCTTTAAATAGTGCCTGGTGACAGGGAGCGAACCTTTGCCCTGCGGTTCCTCCGTGTTGCTGTCCTCCTCTGATCTGTCCAGCGACCGCTCTAGGCTTTTCTGTGGGAGTTCAGGCGCCATCTTTGATTCCCGCGCCACATAAGCTGAGGCTGCCTTCTTTAGGAATTTATCCATTTCTCCCGGCGTAGCCTGCACTTTGCTGGATGCAGAATGGTCTCCGGCTCTAGCGTTCCCGATCTTCACCATTTTCAGCTCAGTTCAGGCCATATAATAGCTAATATCGCTGTTTATAGAGATCGGTGTCTCAGAGCTCAGGGAAGTGCGGCCATCTCAGACCGGCGCAAGCTCCGCCCCCTTTAATGACATCATTTTGATGAATCGGATAAGTTCTAAAAAAATAAATAAAAAAAAAATGCCATGAGGCTTTTGTTTTTATAGGGTTCACAGTGTGGTTAAAATCATATGTTAACATAATATTTTTTTTTGGGGTTCAGTACAATTATGGAAATACCAATTTATAAGGTTTTTCTTTAAATAATTTAAAAATTAGTAAAAGTTCTTTTTTAAAACACAAGATTGCTTTGTGTCATATTCTGACACCTAGAATGTTTTTACTTTTCTGCTGATTGAGTTGTTTGAGGACTTATATTTTGCATGGTGATATCAGTTGATACAAATATTTGGATACATGGGACCTTTTTTATTAATTTATGAATTTTTTGGGGGGGAGGTGAGGTGACCAAAAGTGACAACTCTCTCTCTCCGAATTGGTTTGCTCATCTGTAGTTTCTATACATTGAATTGTTTTTTAGATTTCCAGTGATATTTTTATTTTCAAGGAATTCTATCCCATTGCTCCTGCATATTTTTAATGATGATTTTAGTGATGATTTTAGATTTTTCAGACCCATCGGATTGAAACTTTTCAAAAAGTTATTTATTCCATTTTGGAAGCTTTCTACATTTACACAGTTTTGTTGGCCAAATTGGACTCCATACTCAAGATGCGGTCACACCAATGCTTCATAATGAGGAGAAATAATATTTTCTTTTCAAAAAGTGATTCCTTTCATATTACATAATGATATGTTGTTGGCTTTTGATGCTGGTTTTGATTTCTTTTATTTCTTAGCATTCTTTTTACACTCTGGGATTGTATCACACTTGACTTTGAAGTAGATTCTTCAGTTACTGGATTACAAAAGCAGCAGGTATTTTTTGTTTAATTGAAAGAGCAAACAACCAGATGACAGACACCTTTAAATAAATGGTGCTATGTCTTAAAATGGTCTAATATTTAGGCTAATGTTCTCTGATGCCCCATAGGTTTAAACGGCAGGAATTATTAGGCACGATAAGTATGCAATGATAGTGGGTGATAGAGGGGGCAATATGTTTTTATAGCATTATATATAAATTCAGGCCTCACAAAATGTGGCTGTCTAGACTGTCATGTTACACCATTAAATCAATAGTTCCTTCTTTTATGCATACAATATATTTACAGCAAAATAAATGGTTTCTATGAAGCTATTCTTTGCTGCTACACTGTTGTTGAAAAGGATTTTCTTGCTCTTTTGGTAATCTCTGTCTTGTATTGCACAAAGGATGGTGTTCAATAAGAATCCTTTGACAATAAGAGGTTAGGTTAACAAAAAGAAAAAGAGAACAACACTTTAGAGAATAAAATACAATAGGAAGAGAAATAAATCCTGCTGTTGGGAGCCACTTATGGATTATTCTAATTAACCCGTTAAATCCACCTGTCCTTTTGACATGAATGTGGAAGACTATTATTGACCCAATCCAACTTTTCTTCATGTCTGTCAAAGATATTTCTAATGAAATTAACTTGAGTAATTCCATTTGATTTACAGATTCAATAAGTGGAAGACGTCCATGATGAGCAGTTGGATAAAGACTTTAACCATTGATGCATTGTGAAATGGCTTGGGAGTGATGTCTGGCATGTAACCTTCTGACAGGAAGTGAAATATTACACAGTTTTATCACAATTGTTATTATTTTTGGTTTACAGGTTTTTAGTACGACAACATTCCTATAGAGGAATTTGTGGGCAACATCTATGATGAACTACTGTTTACAACATTACTTTGATTTTTCTAAGATATCCTGGTGGAACAATGAATGTGTCGGGACGTAAATAATCTTCAGTAAGGTGAAAGTTATTAAACCCTTAAGGAAGAGGCCTATTTTGCACTTCAGGACCTGGCGTTTTTTTTCTTTTGTTAAAGGGGTTCTGCGTGATCAGCATCTGATCAGCGTGGGTCCAACACCTGGGACCCCAGCCGATCAGCTATTTGAGAAGGCAGCGGCGCTATAGCAGTGCTGCGGCCTTCTCACTGTTTACCGCTGGCCAAGTGACGTCACGACTAGTATCAACTGGCCTGGGCGGGGCTAAGCTCCATTCAAGTGAACGGAACTTGGCCCCGCCCAGGCCAGTTGATACTAATTGTGACGTCACTGGGCCAGCGTAAACAGTGAGAAGGCCGTGTCGCTGCTATAGCGCCGCTGCCTTCTCAAACAGCTGATCGGCGGGGGTCCCGGGAATCTCTGCATTTCAAAATCCATAATTCTTCTATTTTTCCATCAATATAGTCATAGATTGACTTGTGTTTTTGCAGAACGAGTTGTGTGTTTTACTGGCACCATTTTGGGGTACATATAACACATAATCGAAAATATGATTTATTTATTTTTACCTGTGGTCTTCCAAAAAGGAATCTGTCACCAGCAAATTTGCCATCCAAATGTTTCCATAGACACATACCTCTGGTTCATCTGATTAAAATGCTGTTTTTCTTGATTCCTGAGTTTTTATATTTTTTATTAATATACAAATTAGGCCCTTGGTTCATTCAACAGTTTTAATGGCTTTTAAGAGACTCATCATAAATTAGCTGGTATGGAATAATAAAGAATAACTACATTCTGCATACCTGCACAAATTCTAGTACTGCTAATTATGGTCGGTGTGCTTTACCAGAGTATTAATAGATTGTCCATCGGGATCAGTTCTGACAACATAATGGGGCCCAATTGGTCCAGAAGAAGAGAGCCAACTGTGGAACAAATCATTTTCCAGGATGCCACTGTTTCTGTAACAAAGCAGTTTCTTTTGTGCCTCTCTAAGGCTTGACCAAATTCAATGTTCTTTACATCCAAATATTGCTATTATTACATTTTATTCTGAACTCTTTGCACTAACACCATTAATAGACTGACACATATAACATTGTCAAGGTATGGGCTGTACATAAGTGCTGCATAATCACCTTGTCATGTGACAGAAGAACTAACTATTGGAGAAGAGAAGGAAAGGATGTGATCGGATCATGTGGAAGACAGTGTGGCAACACCTGGAGGACTATGACTATGCACTATGTCTATTACCACTGTTTTTGTCCAACACTATACATCAGGGGCGTTGCTAGGATCTCAAAAGATCTGGGGCCCAAGCCCCAATGCATATGGCCCAATTCTCTAATTCAACTAACCGCCCCCCCTCCCCCGCAAACAATAGCACTGAAGACATTTTACTGTACTTGCTATGCAGATATACAGCAGCATCCCAGGTGACGTCTCCTCTGATGTAGATCTTCTCTGTCATCATCTTCTCCATTCAGTCCGGACAACTTCTCTCAGCCGCCCCGTCTCTGCAGAGTGTGACACACAGACATCTTAGCTTCCTCACTTTTCTGTACCCCCAAATACTATCCTGAAGAAAAATTTGTGCCATAGAGATAATCTTCCCCATAGTAATAGTGCTCCTCATAGTCCTACCAATAGCAATTCCCTTCTAGAATATCCTCATTAGTAATACTTCCCCCAACAGTGCCCCCAACAGTGATAGTGCTCCCCAAGAGTGCGCCTATTAGTAGAAGATCCCTCCGGTATTAATAAACCTTTAAAGAGCCTCCAGTAGAAATAAGGCCCCCTATTGTTCCCCCAGTGGTAATAAAGCTTTCTGCAGACCCCTCAGTAGTAATAAGACCCTCCATAGTGCTCTTAGTAGAAATAATGCAGATCTATAAGTCACTCCTATAGCGCCCCCAGTGGTAACATGAACGCCTAATGTCACCTGGATTTAAAATGCCCCCCAGTGCCCCCAGTATTTATAATGCCCCCTACTGTTATAATGCTCACCCTGAAGTGCCCCAGTATTTATATTGCCCCCTACTGTTATAATGCCCCTACAGTGCCCCCAGTATTTATATCACCCCCTACTGTTATAATGCTCGCCCTGAAGTGCCTCCAGTATTTATATTCCTCAGTTTAGTGTCCTCAGAAATTATAATTCCTCAGCCCCTCCACCATACAGTCCCATGTAAATAACATTATTTCCCTACCTCCGCCTTAGAGTCCCATGTCGATACCATCACACCATCTCTCCAGCCCCCTCCAATATGCATTCCCATGTAAATAACGTCACACCATCTCTCCTGCCCCCTCCAATATACAATCCCACGTAAATAACATCACTTCCTCCCCGGCCGCCTTCAACATACAGTCCCGTGTAAAGAACATCACCCCCTCCCAAGCAACCTTCAACATATAGTCCCATGTAAAGTCCCATGTAAAGAACATCACCCCCTCCCAGCCACTGTCAACATACAGTCCCATAACCCCCTTAATATTCGCCCCATGTAAATAACATCACTCTGCCAGACACCTTCAACAAACAGTCCCATGTAAATAAAATCACCGCCTCCCCAGCCAGCTTCAATATGCAGTCCCATGTAAATAATATCAGTCCCTCCCACAGCTTCCTTCAACATATAGTCACATGTAAATAACATCATTGTGCCCCAGCCACTTCCAACGTGCATTCCCTTGTAAATAACATCACCCCCTCAACTTTCAGTCCCATGTAAATAACATGACTCCACCCAACTGACCCATGCAAATAACCCCCTCCCTTCAGCCCTAAAATACAATCCCAGTTAAATAACTACAACTCCCAGCATTGCTCTGCCTCTCCCTTCACTTACCTCTCCTCATGTAGCAGACCTCACCACAGCTTCTTCCCAGGAATTCTCTTCACTGCTGTACTGTCCTCTCCTGCACTGGTCACATGATGGTGACATCATTGCAGGTCCTTTTCAGCTACTCCATTAAGAACTAATCACATGGACTGTGATGTCATCACAGGTCATTCAGCTCTTGCAGGGCATTAGATTCAATGTATTGCCATCCTGAAGATGGCAATACAGTTGGATCTATCTGGTAGGCAGGCTTTAACCTAGCAACGCCCCTGCTATACATTTTACACTACTGCAAAAGCAGATACCAGCAGCAGAGGGTCCATGTGCAAGTGTGGGATATGGGATCCTTCAGGAGTGTAGCTATAGTGGAAGCAGAGGAACGGAACTCAGAAGGGACCCACCCAGGATGAGGACTAAAATATAACAGTATTATACAACAAAATGTAAAGTGACATGACATACAGTGTATATGTGTAGGAAACAGATGGAGCGGCTGCCAGGCCTTGTCTGAAAGAACGCTCTTGACTAGCTGAAGGAGTGGGGGTTACGTGGTAAGAAGGAGTTGCAGAGATGTTGTTGGGGGGGGGGGGGGGGAGGCATTTAAACATTTTCTGTGGGGCCCGTCAGTTCTAGATATGCCACTGGGTTCCTTGATTTCCAACAACTACATTTACAGAAAGTGCTAGCCACAGACCACCTAATCCAGAAAATCCCTTATTACTTTACCAATTGTGCAATAATTATGAGATATGAAGGGGAATGATAGACCCTTACAAATGATAATGTTACAGCAGCTTAATTCACTGAAACCGAGTAGTGATGTCACAGTTAGTGATGGCCTTGCGGTTCGCCCGGCGGTCAGTTTGCGGCGAACTTTGCTCGTTCGCGATTCACAGAACATGCGAACATACGGCGATATTCGCGCCCACCATATTCTTTTAAATTGTAAAGAACTTTGACCCATGACACATCCATCAGGTGGTGCAGGACAGCCAATTGAAAACTTCCAGCACATGGACATACCCAAAGTCCATTTAAAGGGTTTCTACCACCAGAAATACTGTTATGTAGCTGACTGACATTAGCGATGCGCCCATGTCCGCACTACATAGCAGTATGTTTCTAACAGTAGTTCCTGCAGCCGTTTTTGTTAAAAAAGTACTTTTATAGATATGCTAATATGCCTCTAGGTGCTATGTGGGCTTCATTAGCAACTAGAGGACTCCATCCACTAACCATTTCAGCCGCCCATCGCGTCCCTCTAGCCCGCCCCGCTCCTGTTGATTGACGTGAAACTTTTCAGTATCAAGTACCAATACCTGCGCCTGCGCCGTGCGCCGGCACCAGGAGCGCGGCATTCACTCACTGCGCCTGCGCCGAATACAGAAGCGCAAGGCGCAGGTATTGGTACTTGATACTGAAAAGTTTCACGTCAATCAACAGGAGCGGGGCGGGCTAGAGGGACGCGATGGGCGGCTGAAATGGTTAGTGAATGGAGCCCTCTAGGTGCTAATGACGCCCACATAGCACCTAGAGACTCATTATATCTATAAAAGTACGTTTTTAACAAAAACGGCTGCAGGAACTACTGTTAGAAACATACTGTTATGTAGTGCGGACATGGGCGCATCGCTAATGTCAGTCAGCTACATAACAGTATTTCTGGTGGTAGAAACCCTTTAAGGAGTGGTTTAGGTGTACTATTGATAGGTGTGCAGTACAGAGGGCTGTAATACACTTATAATATACTTTCTAATATAGAGAACATATTATAGTGGATTTGTATTGTGCAGCAGTGGTGAGTGATTCTGCAGCGATACTACAACTACAAAGAGTGACAAACGCAATTACAAAAAATAATTATAACTGGTGTGATATACTAGTGTTGAGCGCGAATATTCGAATATCAAATTTTTTCCGCGAATATCGGCACTTCGCTAATTCGCGAATATTTCGAATATAGTGATATAAATTCGATATTTCGAATATTCGTATTTTTTTTGTTTTTTTTAAATATTTTTTTCTTTCCCACTTCCCTAAAGTTGTTCTTACCTGTCCTTTGGATTCCTTGCTTCCTGGCTGCTCCAGTCAGTGCCCGTTGCCGCTTCTGCCGACTTGCGTGCTCATGGAGCGTCCCCATCACCATGGGAACGTCTCCATATACTAGAATGTACTGTCGGATTTGAGAATTACGTTGAAATCGCAATTCGATTATTTCAAGTTATAATAATCGAATTTCGATTTTAACTTAAAGACTACTCTCCTATTGAAATAGCAATGCGATTATTTCAAGTTATAATAATCGAATTTCGATTTTAACTTAGCACTGCTATATTCCATATTCGTTAATTCTAGCCTAATATGGAATATAGCAGTGCTAAGTTAAAATCGAAATTCGATTATTATAACTTGAATTAATCGAATTGCGATTTCAACTTGGACCTGGTTTACTATGGTTGGCTTGGTAGAATTAGCGAATATGACGAATGTATTCGTCATATTCCACAAAACGAAGATAACGAAGTATTCTCCATCTTCGTTTTAGCTACCTATTCATCAACTTCGCTAATTCTAGCAATCATATAGGAAAGTTTACTATAGAGACAGCTAAGTTTAATTCGCTATGCGATTATATGACTGCTTTAAAAAAAAAAAAAATAATGGAATAGTTATAATACCTGATAATTATTATAATTATTCTATTTATAAAAAAAAAGCAAAGTAATATAATCGCATAGCGAATTAAACTTAGCTGTCTCTATAGTAAACTTTCCTAAATGATTGCTAGAATTAGCGAAGTTGATGAATAGGTAGCTAAAACGAAGATGCAGAATACTTCGTTATCTTCGTTTTGTGGAATATGACGAATACATTCGTTATCTTCGTTTTGTGGAATATAACGAATATGTTCGTCATATTCGCTAATTCTACCAAGCCATTGAAGCCAACCATAGTAAACCAGGTCCAAGTTGAAATCGCCATGCGATTAATATAACTCGAAGTAATCGCATGGCGATTTCAACTAGGTAATTACATTCCTCCGCTCTCACACTCCTTCATCCAGCATAGGGCTGCTTCCCCAGGCTGTCAATCCAAGTCACCTCCCCCTCCTAACCCTACTATCCACAGCAAAGACAAAGACTTATATACTACCGGCACATACTGCAGCGCAGTGTCCGGCTCCAGGTCTCACTCTGCCGATTCGGCTGTGTGCAGAGCAGTAGTTATGATTGCGATATTATGTCCTAGTTGTATATTCAGATTGTTACACCGGGGTGGAGGGGGGGGAGAGCTTGGACATAATATCGCTATCATAACTACTGCTCTGCATGCAGCCAAATCGGCAGAGTGAGACAAAAATTTGCATAGAAAGATAGCCTAATCCCTAATTAAATAAATAAAAATACATACAGTACAAATATATATTACTGCATATGGTGTTACTTTACTTTATGAATAAAAATGAATAATTTATATACATGTATATGTGCGTGTATATAAATATATATTATAATTATTATTATTTATATTATAATATAACTTGTAATATATTTTTATATTTGTAAAAAATGCATTGCTAGTTATCAATAATATCAGTATTTATATTTCTATGCAGTCATGCATTGCGATTGGTAGTGGAACTATGTATATACACAATATACTGCTGCACTGGATATAAATATAACATAAAAAACTTCTGGGGACTTAAGCTTATATTAGCAAATGTATATCAAATCAACTTTACTGAGGCTCTGAATAAGGTTGCACCCCATCCCCCCTCCCCCTACAGGCAGTCTGTGAATGAGATCGCACGCTATCTTTCTACACACTGATGCCCTGCCCTCCCATTCACTGAAAGCCCGGAGACAAAAGGGACTCCCTGTTTGGGGGAAGGGGGGTATTGTCTGCAGGCTGAAAGTGCAGGTTATTTTCTGGCTGGAGACCCTTTCACTGCGCTTCTGGTGGAGTACGTGTTTATTAACTAAAATCAGGACAATAGCTAAAATAATGACCAGCAATAAAAAATAGCAATACATATAAATAAGTGATAGATCCAGGAGCATACACAAACAAATACATTAATATCCCATAAATACTGTAGGTCCTTCACTAACTGCCTGCTGTCTCTGTTATATGGCAAATTCCATTAAAAGATTGAAGCGCTGACATTGATAGTTACTTACTGTTGAGGAAGGGTTGAGACGTATGCATATATATCCATGCATGCCTGCAAACACGTGCGGGCATGTATGGTATATATGTGCATACATTAACCACAGCATCATGGGACGATGTGCGCAGATGTGCCCAGCATCTGCGCACGTCTGCCCATGGTGATCCCCAGGGGCTCATGGTGGCCCCTGTGGGAAATATGTGCCTCCTTTAGACCGTGCCCCTTATAATATATATGGCTGTGGCCCCCTATAACATATATATATATATATCTATAATATATGTGTATATATGTTGTCAGGAGGACATATATGTGTATCTGCCATGGCTCTCCCCCAGGTGTGTGTATATATATATATATATATATATATATATATGGGCCTATAACTGCCCATGTATGCCCCCAGGTTTATGATGAGTATATATATGTATATAGATGCGCCCCAAGTATCTATATACATATATATATATATATATATATATATATATATATATACTTAAGTTTCCCAGGCGTCTGCAGGGGGGGTGGATATGTCTCCAGGTGGCTGGTGACTTCTCAAAGGCTAAGGGTTATCAGCCTATTTACTATGCGGCCCCAACCTTGTGTTTGTGACATGGCTGGGCGTGTGGTGCTGTGAGCCTCAGGGGGCCAGCCAGTTGTCTGCTGCAATCTGAGTGCATGCATTCCGTCACACGCACACGATGATGTCACACCCCTGGAAAGGGGGGGGGGGGGTGAGAGGGACTTATATATCAGTCCAAGACAAAGGAACAGAGCTCTCTTTGCAACCAGACTAGATTCAGAGACACATGAGGACTGCTGCCTGAAGGAAGAGAGGCCCATTTGCCCCTGGAGATGGCTGAGTATACGCTGGCATGGCATTGTACCTCCCTTGCAGTGCCAACCATATTTACCCCCCTTATTTCCCTACCACTATCCTAACCCTTTGTATCCCAGACCCCATGCTGCCCCTTGTAACCCCTGATATCCCTTATCCATTAACCCCTGCTGCGCCAGTCCCCTGTTAACCGCCTTCTCCTACTCTGCACACCTTCTCCTACTCTGCCCTGCTGTGTCCCTGGACCCTTGCTGTATACAAACTGTATAACCCTCTTGTAACCCCGTAGGGACAGTATAGAGCTAGGCGGGTGGGTTGTTATACTTGTATGTGTGTATTGTATAGTTAGTTTATGGGTGGAATTGGGAACTTGTAGCGTAGTTTGAGTATTGTATATGTGTAGTGCTGTGTATTGTTAGTGTATTGCGTGCTTAGTGTGTTAAATAAATACCGTTATATTTGTACCCTTTGTGTAGCGTGTACTTAGTAAGGCGCATGCAGCTAGCATTAGTGATTAGTGTAAAGCATAGCGAAAGTATTGTGTATGTTATTATATAAAGGCATAAATAGGCGGAGTCATCACTAGACGGCTCCTTCCTATTTAGGAATATTAATTATCGATATTCGCATAATACTGGTGATTAATATTCCCCCTTTACATTGGCGAGTCAGGCCCACTGCTTAGATTTTGAAATCTGTGTTTGGTTTTGAGGCTAGAGGTCGGATGTCCTGTGAATTGTCAGGCAAGAGAGACGTGGTCAGCGGTCTGAACGTCTAGGAGAGACGTGGTCAGCGGTCTGAGCGTCTAGGACCTGATAATTCGGACAGGTAAACGCGACTCTTCCTCACAGCACCAAATGCAGATCAAAATCTTTAGCAGAGAATCTATAATTGTTCTGTGAATTAATATTTTGCTATTTGCTTTACACGGTCACTGCATCGCTCAAGTGATTGCGAGGGAGAAGAGGACACGTCACTGGAAGAGATCCATCTTCGTGGGAGCAGCGTACAAAGTCAGGCTGGTCGGGAAGAGGCGATCCGGGAAAATGGACTTCTTCCAAGCAGCTGCGAGGACGAAGAGGTACGGCCCCAAGGAGAAGATGGACGCTCATCCAACGGTGAGTATGGACTTCCCCACACTGCAACACTTGAGCAGACACAGCACATTTAACCCCATCCTCCCCATCACATACAAGTCAGCAGAAATGCTGTGGTCCGATTTGTTGGCACAGGCTTGTAGTTATGACAAGCTTTGTGTGAACAGACGGATGGTGTTGAACAAGGCCACCAAACGGCTTCAGATGCTGGCCAAACTCGTTCATACGTTTGAGGCTAGCATCTGTAAGCCAAAGGAAGTGGCGCTGGTGTCTCAGTCAACGGAGACAATTCCTCCGGCCGGTCACTGCCAGTGCTGTGCCAATAATTCCGACCAGGTTTTGGCATTACGGGCACAGCTGGCGGAGAATGTGCAGTCTACTGTTGACCGAGATGCGCAGGTGGCTCGGATACAGTCACAATTAGTGGAGCTGCAGAAGCAGAAGGAGGAAATTGAGGCTAAGTTGACCCAGTCTTATACTGAGGTCAAGGCCTTCAAGGAGCGGACTGCCTCTACTAATGTGACAGTAGCCAAATTGAAGGCTCAGGTTACTGTAAGCTCCCAGATAATGACTGGCATGCAACAGGTCATCACCAAGTTGGTGCCGGCCCTTTCTTTTCCCATAAAGTCAGGGTCGGAATATCCCAAAACTTTGCCCTATACAGGGCAAATAGGGGGGAGAGTAGTCTGTGACAGGCCAAATCACCAGACCAAGCCTGTCCAGACTAACAGAGATTTTTCCCTGACTTTGGGGAAAAGAAACATCATGAAAAGTGCCTCCCTGAAGATGGAACAATTCAGGGAGCGCGGTTGCAGTGTGGACGGACCTAAGCCATGCCGGGCAAACATCAAATGTTTTGCGTGTGGTGGCTTGGGTCATATAGCGAAGCACTGCAAAACACACAGGACAGTAAGCCCAATCAGGTGCTTCAGGTGTGGGAACAAAGGACACATTGCAAGGAATTGCCCTTGTGCAAGTAATTGCAATGTGTCCAGTGATGGGATTCAGGTAGCAAATGGTGCAGCGGGGTCTAGTCAGCTTGGCCATAAAGGGGTTACCTCTCGGCAGCACCATCTGCTGCTGAGGGGCCAGAGTGGCCAAGCTAGGCTAGGCAACATTTGACACCCCTGTACTATTTGTTACACCGTTTGTTCCCTATACATGTCCATGTTGTGTGTTTTTGGTGTCTGTTGTAACGTTCGTTTTGATGTTGATGGTGGTCCTTGTCTATGAGTGTGTTCCACCGGGCTGATTTATGTAGTGTTGTAATATCCCGTCTGCTGTCTTGTTTCATTCTGTGTCCCCTTGGAGTGGAGCAGTGTTATACTGTGGATCGAGAACGTATAGGGTCGCGAGCAGATAATATCACACGGGAAATCCTGCTGGTCGGGAGAAGGCATAAGGACCTTCTTCATGCAGCACACAAAGGATGATGTGATATTATTCTGGGCAACCAGGGTCTCGGATCGATACGGATAACACTGTTGTGCTCAAGGTTTTCGGTAGGGCTGTGTTGCGCTGGGGACTGGGGCGGACAGACAACATTGGTGTAATGTTGTGCTGCGCACTTAATTCTAGTCCGAGCAGGTAGCACAGCTCTGATAGGGATTGGACGCAGAGTGTTTGGCAGCAGAGTGTGGACTGTGTTCTTGTGTTGTGGGGTCCTGGGGAGCCGGGGCATGCCTATGCCGTTGGTTCTGCGGGCCTCCACAAGATGGGATCACAGGGGGAAGTCAGCCTGGGTACACATGAGTGGACAGGGATGCGGTGCCATCAAGATGGTGCTTTGTCCACAGAACTCCAGTTATCCTAACCTAGTAGGGAGGCCATCCTTATCTGTTGGTGCAGAGGGATGTGTAGCAGAGGACACGCTCCTCTGAAGGTAGGGTGTTCAGACACCAGTGTTGGGATAATGAGGAGTCCTGTGAGACAAAGGGCAGCCCAATACCTTTCTCTACCCATGGGTCAAAGGTATTGGTGCTGGGAATTCTTGTACATTTAACTGCACCGTTAGGGGAGAAATTCCCCTGGGAGCACCTGGTATTTTCTTCTGCCATAGGTTTTATATGGAGCGGAAGAAAAACCCAGGAGAGGCCACGGAAGAGGCCAGCTATTCCCCCTGACACTCTTGGGAGGCTCCAGAGGATCCCACTGGATTTTGGCAACCAAGCGACCTCTGCCTAGAGGTGTTTTTAGAGATGGAGGACTGTGCCACAATCCAGCGGGAGCATTATTTAAGGCTCTGGAGGAAGATTCGGAGACGTTCGGGTGGAAGAGCATATTATCACTTGTTTCACCCAGTGAAACTTCTTCTGGTTCTGGTGATCGTCATCTACAGTAGACTGTGTCGGAGGGTCAAGGGACTTATTGACCAAATACACCAGAACCAGACAGAACTTTACAGAACTATCCGGAGGAGGAGGCTCAGGACATAATTCAAACATTGTTCCTGTAGCCAAATATTGTATGGACACACATTGTTTTCTATGAGGGTTCGGGACGTATAACCTGTACTACCCTGAAACCCCATAGCACATTGTATTTATTGATTTTGTTTGTCGGTCGATGGTGTACCCATAGACACTCTAGGTACAAATGTGTGACAGCCCAAAACTCGCCCAACGCACTGCGGTGAGCTATCATTTGACTGTACACATTTGTATCCTATAGTCGTTTCCCATTGACACAGGGGTCTACGACCTACCTGTGTCTTTGGAGGTAGAGAGGAATGCCAGGTTGCATGAGTCTCTATGGGTACACACATGTCATGGAATTTGGTGGTGTTGGGAGGGATGTAACATGTATTTTGTGTGAATGGGGATAAGGTTAGGTCACGATAGGGACAGGATCATTCATTTGCCACCTTGAACCCTGGAACGGTGAGGTTCTTAAGGGAAGGGCTGGAGGTGTAGTGTGGCGGAGGTGTTCTCCGCAGTAGAATTTAGATACTGTGACATCGCCGCTTAAGAGTCTGACCTGCCTTGTAAAGACCTATTAATCTGTCCACGGGAGAACCGCACCCTTCAAGATGGAAACGGATATTGGATTGAAGAAAGTTGGGACTGAGACTGTGAGGGTGAACCCGCTCCAGATGCCTTGGAGGCGGGCCATACCTGAAGATCGGCAGAACGACCGAGAGACTGTGGGGGTGTGGTCACTCCAAAGTGGGGGTGGCCGACACTAAAAGACTGCGAAAGAAAGGCCAGTTAAAGACTGCGAGGGTGAACCCGCTCCAGATTCCTTGGAGACGGGCCATACCTGAAGATCGGCAAAATTACTGAGAGACTGGGGGTGTGGTCACTCCAAAGTGGGGGGTGGCCGACACCAAGAGACTGATAAAGAAAGGCCAGTTAACCGAGAGAATGTCAAGAAGAAGACGGTGTATCCTGTGGACGGAGGAGTAGGTTACGGTGAAGGGCAGGTCGGAGGAAAATGGATTAGGGATGTCTAAGTACCTAAAGATCAGTGTGCACTACAGTTCTTCCTAAACTTCTACCTAGAATGGGGTTGAGGGGGGGGGGGCAAATATATCTCAACCCGTTCCCCCAATATATTGTCGTATTATATAGTCCGACAACAGGGGGATTGTTGAGGAAGGGTTGAGACGTATGCATATATATCCATGCATGCCTGCAAACACGTGCGGGCATGTATGGTATATATGTGCATACATTAACCACAGCATCATGGGACGATGTGCGCAGATGTGCCCAGCATCTGCGCACGTCTGCCCATGGTGATCCCCAGGGGCTCATGGTGGCCCCTGTGGGAAATATGTGCCTCCTTTAGACCGTGCCCCTTATAATATATATGGCTGTGGCCCCCTATAACATATATATATATATATATATAATATATGTGTATATATGTTGTCAGGAGGACATATATGTGTATCTGCCATGGCTCTCCCCAGGTGTGTGTATATATATATATATATATATATATATATATGGGCCTATAACTGCCCATGTATGCCCCCAGGTTTATGATGAGTATATATATGTATATAGATGCGCCCCAAGTATCTATATACATATATATATATATATATATACTTAAGTTTCCCAGGCGTCTGCAGGGGGGTGGATATGTCTCCAGGTGGCTGGTGACTTTTCAAAGGCTAAGGGTTATCAGCCTATTTACTATGCGGCCCCAACCTTGTGTTTGTGACATGGCTGGGCGTGTGGTGCTGTGAGCCTCAGGGGGCCAGCCAGTTGTCTGCTGCAATCTGAGTGCATGCATTCCGTCACACGCACACGATGATGTCACACCCCTGGAAAGGGGGGGGGGGGGGTGAGAGGGACTTATATATCAGTCCAAGACAAAGGAACAGGTCTCTTTCAACCAGACTACAACCAAAGAAACATGAGGACTGCTGCCTGAAGGAAGAGAGGCCCATTTTGGCCCTGGAGATGGCTGAGTATACGCTGGCATGGCATTGTACCTCCCTTGCAGTGCCAACCATATTCACCCCCCTTATTTCCCTACCACTATCCTAACCCTTTGTATCCCAGACCCCATGCTGCCCCTTGTAACCCCTGATATCCCTTATCCATTAACCCCTGCTGCGCCAGTCCCCTGTTAACCGCCTTCTCCTACTCTGCACACCTTCTCCTACTCTGCCCTGCTGTGTCCCTGGACCCTTGCTGTATAACCCTGTAGGGACAGTATAGAGCTAGGCGGGTGGGTTGTTATACTTGTATGTGTGTATTGTATAGTTAGTTTGTGGGTGGAATTTGGGAACGTGTAGTTGTAGTTATTGTATATGTGTAGTGCTGTGTATTGTTAGTGTATTGCGTGCTTAGTGTGTTAAATAAATACCGTTATATTTGTACCCTTTGTGTAGCGTGTACTTGTTAGCGGTAGCGAGTTAGTAAGGCGCATGCAGCTAGCATTAGTGATTAGTGTAAAGCATAGCGAAAGTATTGTGTTGTTATTATATAAAGGCATAAATAGGCGGAGTCATCACCAGGTGGCTCCTCCTATTTAGGAATATTAATTATCGATATTCGCATAATATTGGTGATTAATATTCCCCCTTTACACTTACCAACTTACTGACACCTTGTCTATACTGCAACAAATTGCTGTGAACTTTGATACATATATATATATTCTCTATTTTCTTATTCTATGCTGCTACAATTATATTAGAATATGGAAGTGTCTTATTCCCCTCTGTGAATTGGAACACTATCTAACTCTGCTACATAAACTATGATATTTATGGGATATTAATTTATTTGTTTGTGTATGCTCCTGGATCTATCACTATTTTAAATTTATTGCTATTTTTTATTCATTGCTATATTTTATTGCTGGTCATTATTTTAGCTGCTATATTGATTTATTATATGTAAATATATTTTATATATTTATATTATATATACATTTACATATAGTATAATTAGTGTAATATTGTATAATTATTTATTTAATACAGAGGTTATCTATATATGTCCATTATACTGTACAATACATTATATCTAAATCACCATACCTCATATGGATCATGGAATAAATAATTATACAATATTACACTAATTATACTATATGAAAATTTACATATAATATAAATACTGTATTAACATTCAGCCACTATAGGAACATAGCTAATAAATACACTCTGTATCCACTACTTCAGAGAAAAACAAATAAATAAAAATAAATATGGAAAACTCCATCAAGATACAAAACAATATACACTTGAAGGATAAAAAAAAACACAGATGAATGCAATAATATTGATTGTGTATCTGACATACTTGAAGCAAACTATCTTATTACTTGAAATTGGGACATTCTCTAATAACTTTCTTATCCCCTAAACACTGAAGGTATTTACATGCAAATCGCGATTCATATGCTAATGCCGCCCTTCATTCAGGTTGCAAGTACATACAAAAGGATCGACTAATGGTGTACATTGCAGTATTATACCTCAGTATCGCTGACTACACTGCCTGCGCCTGACTGGAAGCAAACTATCTTATTACTTGAAATTGGGACATTCTCTAATAACTTTCCTACCCCCCACTCTCAGTATGGCTACAATAGGATCTAAGGCCCCTTTCACACGGGCGAGGAGGGGCTGGAAGGGTTAAAAATAGGGCTCATGGGGTTAAGAATAAATAAAAAATAATAAATTACTGTACAATGGACTAACTATACATTCGTATATTTATGTACTGAATCACAATTATGATTCAGTACATCTAGAACATTAGACTATATATTTGCATATGCAGCTCTATAATATATCTGTATACACCGCTCCATTATGTCTTTAGATCTGTGATACAAGTGGATTAGATTTGGATAACACCTGGTGATACATTGTACCGGATTTTGTGCGGTCTACTGCATACAGATATATAATAGAGCGGTGTGTACAGATATATAACGAAGTGTTGTGTACAGATATGTAATGGAGCAGTGAACAGTATACAGATATATAATGTAGTGGATACAGAGTGTATTTATTAGCTATGTTCCTATAGTGGCTGAATGTTATTACAGTATCGAAAAACAACATGTACAGTATGGATACATTTGTATTTAGCAAAGCCTTTTGAACATTTCCTCCTTGACGGCAGCCCCCCCCCCCCCCTTCTGCCAGGACAATTCCCACACCTATTCTTGCTTTTCTTAATATTGGATCTCTTTCTCCACAATTGCGCAATGGAAACCTAATATTAATTATGATGTTAACACTGACACCATTAAAACAAATAATATTGTTACATGAAAAACAAAAATAAATAAATTAATACAGCTCCAGCGCTGGGTAAGTTTTAAAATACACCAAAAGTTTACAGGCAAAAATAGACCAATCTATACAGCGTTGCTGCTATATTGATTTATTATATATAAATATATTTTATATATTTATATTATATATAAATTTACATATAGTATAATTAGTGTAATATTGTATAATTATTTTTTAATACAGAGGTTATCTATCTTACTATCTATCTATCTATATATGTCCATTATACTGTACAATACACTATATCTAAATCACCATACCTCATATTATACTATATGTAAATTTATATATAATATAAATACTGTATTAACATTCAGCCACTATAGGAACATAACAAAAACACAGAAATATAGTGGCAAATCTGGGGGAGCTGCTCAACCCCTAACACTGTAGCGTGTTTTTCATTGGGGGAGCAGTCCCACCGCATGTGGACCGCAGCAAACGACTATCCCCAGCAAAAAATATTTTGCATACGGTGGAGGATGTCGGCGCGGTCCACATGCACCACAAAGGCATCCTACACAAAACGGAGCATTGTGCGGATGAAAATATAATCATAAATCACAGAGAAAATGCACCACACGGATATGCCACTGACTATACTGGCTAGTCATAAATGCAGATATTAAAAGCTGAGACTTTTGCCAATATATTCCTGTCAGGAAGATATCGGAGCCCCAAGCACCACGTCACGGTTCTCAGCATGGCAAGGGGTCCTACCACTACGCTACCTATGGTGTGAACAAGGTCTGAGGGTGATGTAATCCAGCTCACAGCCAGGCTTCCACACAACCGCCTAGCAGGACAACTAGTGCAATGTGAACAAAGCCAGACCGTAAGCCACACCCATATCAGACTATGTAATGGAGGCTACCAGGTGCAAAGAGTGTTTGAATGCCAGGTGAAGGCACATACACTACATATAAAACAAGACAAAAACACAGAAATATATAGGAACATAGCTAATAAATACACTCTGTATCCACTACTTCAGGGAAAAACAAATAAATAAAAATAAATATGGAAAACTCCATCAAGATACAAACCAATATACACTTAAAGGATAAAAAACAGATGAATGCAATAATATTGATTGTGTATCTGACATACTTGAAGCAAACTATCTCATTACTTGAAATTGGGACATTCTCTAATAACTTTCCTACCCCCCACTCTCAGTATGGCTACAATAGGATCTAAGGCCCCTTTTACATGGGTGAGCAGGGGCTAGAGGGGTTAAAAATAGGGCTGGAGGAATTGAAAATAGGGCTGGAGAGGTTAATAAGGGGTATAATACTCAAGTATGTCAGATACACAATAAATATTATTGCATTCATCTGTTTCCTACCCCCCCCCCCCCCACTCTCAGTATGGCTACAATAGGATCTAAGGCCCCTTTCACATTGGTGAGAAGGGGCTGGAGGGGTTAAAAATAGGCTGGAGGGGTTAATAAGGGGTATAATACTCAAGTATGTCTGATACACAATCAATATTATTGTATTCATCTGTTTCCTCCCCCCCCCTCCCCCCCACTCTCAGTATGGCTACAATAGAATCTAAAGCCCCTTTCACACTGGGGAGGAGGGGCTGGAGGGGTTAAAAATTAATTACAAAAAAATAATTTAACTCACCTTAATCCACTTGTTCGCGCAGCCCGTCTTCTCTTCTGTCTTCAGGACCTGGGTGAAAGGCCTGATAATAATATTGATTGTGTATCTGACATACTTGAAGCAAACTATCTTATTATCTTACTATCTATTAAAAATAGGGCTGGAGCGTTAAAAATAGGGCTGGAGGGGTTAATAAGGGGTATAATACTCAAGTATGTCTGATACACAATCAATATTATTGTATTCATCTGTTTCCTACCCCCACTCTCAGTATGGCTACAATAGGATCTAAGGCCCCTTTCACACGGGCGAGGAGGGGCTGGATGGGTTAAAAATTAATAAAAAATAATTTAACTCACCTTAATCCACTTGTTCGCGCAGCCCGTCTTCTCTTCTGTCTTCTTTCTTCAGGACCTGGGTAAAAGACCAGTGGTGACATCACTACGCTCATCACATGGTCCGTCACATGATCCATCACCATGGTGATAAGCGCAGTGACGTCACCACAGGTCTTTTACCCAGGTCCTGAAGAAAAAAGACAGAAGAGAAGACGGGCTGCGCGAACAAGTGGATTAAGGTGAGTTAAATTATTTTTTATTAATTTTTAACCCATCCAGCCCCTCCTCTCCCGTGTGAAAGGGGCCTTAGATCCTATTGTAGCCATACTGAGAGTGGGGGTAGGAAAGTTATTAGAGAATGTCACAATTTCAAGTAATGAGATAGTTTGCTTCAAGTTTGTCAGATACACAGTCTATATTATTGCATTCATCTGTTTTTTTTTATCCTTTAAGTGTATATTGTTTTGTATCTTGATGGAGTTTTCCATATTTATTTTTATTTATTTGTTTTTCTCTGAAGTAGTGGATACAGAGTGTATTTATTAGCTATGTTCCTATAGTGGCTGAATGTTAATACAGTATTTATATTATATATAAATTTACATATAGTATAATTAGTGTAATATTGTATAATTATTTATTCCATGATCCATATGAGGTATGGTGATTTAGATATAGTGTATTGTACAGTATAATGGACATATATAGATATAGATAGATAGTAAGATAGATAACCTCTGTATTAAAAAATAATTATACAATATTACACTAATTATACTATATGTAAATTTATATATAATATAAATATATAAAATATATTTATATATAATAAATCAATATAGCAGCAACGCTGTATATATTGGTCTATTTTTGCCTGTAAACTTTTGGTGTATTTTAAAACTTACCCAGCGCTGGAGCTGTATTCATTTATTTATTTTTGTTTTTCATGTAACAATATTATTTGTTTTAATGGTGTCAGTGTTAACATCATGATTCATATTAGGTTTCCATTGCGCAATTGTGGAGAAAGAGATCCAACATTAAGAAAAGCAAGAATAGGTGTGGGAATTGTCCTGGCAGAAGGGGGGGGGGGGGGGCTGCAGTCAAGGAGGAAATGTTCAAAAGGCTTTGCTAAATACAAATGTATCCATACTGTACATGTTGTTTTTCGATACTGTAATAACATTCAGCCACTATAGGAACATAGCTAATAAATACACTCTGTATCCACTACATTATATATCTGTATACTGTTCACTGCTCCATTACATATCTGTATACAACTCTTCGTTATATATCTGTACACACCGCTCTATTATATATCTGTATGCAGTAGACCGCACAAAATCCGGTACAATGTATCACCAGGTGTTATCCAAATCTAATCCACTTGTATCACAGATCTAAAGACATAATGGAGCGGTGTATACAGATATATTATAGAGCTGCATATGCAAATATATAGTCTAATATTCTAGATGTACTGAATCATAATTGTGATTCAGTACATAAATATACGAATGTATAGTTAGTCCATTGTACAGTAGTTTATCATTTTTTATTTATTCTTAACCCCATGAGCCCTATTTTTAACCCTTCCAGCCCCTCCTCGCCCGTGTGAAAGGGGCCTTAGATCCTATTGTAGCCATACTGAGAGTGGGGGGTAGGAAAGTTATTAGAGAATGTCACAATTTCAAGTAATAAGATAGTTTGCTTCCAGTCAGGCGCAGGCAGTGTAGTCAGCGATACTGAGGTATAATACTGCAATGTACGCCATTAGTCGATCCTTTTGTATGTACTTGCAACCTTAATGAAGGGCGGCATTAGCATATGAATCGCGATTTGCATGTAAATACCTTCAGTGTTTAGGGGATAAGAAAGTTATTAGAGAATGTCCCAATTTCAAGTAATAAGATAGTTTGCTTCAAGTATGTCAGATACACAATCAATATTATTGCATTCATCAGGTTTTTTTTTATCCTTCAAGTGTATATTGTTTTGTATCTTGATGGAGTTTTCCATATTTATTTTTATTTATTTGTTTTTCTCTGAAGTAGTGGATACAGTGTATTTATTAACTATGTTCCTATAGTGGCTGAATGTTAATACAGTATTTATATTATATGTAAATTTACATATAGTATAATTAGTGTAATATTGTATAATTATTTATTCTATGATCCATATGAGGTATGGTGATTTAGATATAATGTATTGTACAGTATAATGGACATATATAGATAACCTCTGTATTAAAAAAATAATTATACAATATTACACTAATTATACTATATGTAAATGTATATATAATATAAATATATACAATATATTTACATATAATAAATCAATATAGCAGCTAAAATAATGACCAGCAATAAAATATAGCAATGAATAAAAAATAGCAATACATTTAAAATAGTGATAGATCCAGGAGCATACACAAACAAATTAATATCCCATAAATATCATAGTTTATGTAGCAGAGTTAGATAGTGTTCCAATTCACAGAGGGGAATAAGACACTTCCATATTCTAATATAATTGTAGCAGCATAGAATAGGAGAATAGAGAATATATATATATATATATATGTATCAAAGTTCACAGCAATTTGTTGCAGTATAGACAAGGTGGCAGTAGTTGGTAAGTATCTATCAATGTCAGCGCTTCAACCTTTTAATGGAATTTGCCATATAACAGAGACAGCAGGCAGTTAGTGAAGGACCTACAGTATTTATGGGATATTAATGTATTTGTTTGTGTATGCTCCTGGATCTATCACTTATTTATATGTATTGCTATTTTTTATTGCTGGTCATTATTTTAGCTATTGTCCTGATTTTAGTTAATAAACACGTACTCCACCAGAAGCGCAGTGAAAGGGTCTCCAGCCAGAAAATAACCTGCACTTTCAGCCTGCAGACAATACCCCCCTTCCCCCAAACAGGGAGTCCCTTTTGTCTCCGGGCT
Organism: Bufo gargarizans; assembly: GCF_014858855.1. Lineage (NCBI taxonomy): Eukaryota > Metazoa > Chordata > Amphibia > Anura > Bufonidae > Bufo > Bufo gargarizans. The sequence continues at coordinate 131,970,494 of NC_058084.1, forward strand.
TTCAGTGAATGGGAGGGCAGGGCATCAGTGTGTAGAAAGATAGCGTGCGATCTCATTCACAGACTGCCTGTAGGGGAGGGGGGATGGGGTGCAACCTTATTCAGAGCCTCAGTAAAGTTCATTTGATATACATTTGCTAATATAAGCTTAAGTCCCCAGAAGTTTTTTATGTTATATTTATATCCAGTGCAGCAGTATATTGTGTATATACATAGTTCCACTACCAATCGCAATGCATGACTGCATAGAAATGTAAATACTGATATTATTGATAACTAGCAATGCATTTTTTACAAATATAAAAATATATTACAAGTTATATTATAATATAAATAATAATAATTATAATATATATTTATATACACGCACATATACATGTATATACATTATTCATTTTTATTCATAATATAAAGTAACACCATATGCAGTAATATATATTTGTACTGTATGTATTTTTATTTATTTAATTAGGGATTAGGCTATCTTTCTATGCAAAGTTTTGTCTCACTCTGCCGATTTGGCTGCGTGCAGAGCAGTAGTTATGATAGCGATATTATGTCCAAGCTCTCCCCCCCCCCCCTCCACCCTGGTGTAACAATCTGAATATACAACTGGGACATAATATCGCAATCATAACTACTGCTCTGCACACAGCCGAATCGGCAGAGTGAGACGTGAAGCCGGACACTGCGCTGCAGTATGTGCCGGTAGTATATAAGTCTTTGTCTTTGCTGTGGATAGTAGGGTTAGGAGGGGGAGGTGACTTGGATTGACAGCCTGGGGAAGCAGCCCTATGCTGGATGAAGGAGTGTGAGAGCGGAGGAATGTAATTACCTAGTTGAAATCGCCATGCGATTACTTCGAGTTATATTAATCGCATGGCGATTTCAACTTGGACCTGGTTTACTATGGTTGGCTTCAATGGCTTGGTAGAATTAGCGAATATGACGAATATATTCGTTATATTCCACAAAACGAAGATAACGAATGTATTCGTCATATTCCACAAAACGAAGATAACAAAGTATTCTGCATCTTCGTTTTAGCTACCTATTCATCAACTTCGCTAATTCTAGCAATCATATAGGAAAGTTTACTATAGAGACAGCTAAGTTTAATTCGCTATGCGATCATATTACTTTGCTTTTTTTTTTATAAATAGAATAATTATATTATTATCAGGTATTATAATTATTCCATTTGTTTTTTTTTTTTAAAAGCAGTCATATAATCGCATAGCGAATTAAACTTAGCTGTCTCTATAGTAAACTTTCCTATATGATTGCTAGAATTAGCGAAGTTGATGAATAGGTAGCTAAAACGAAGATGGAGAATATTTCGTTATCTTCGTTTTGTGGAATATAACGAATACATTCGCCATATTCGTTTTGTGGAATATAACGAATATATTCGTCATATTCGCTAATTCTACCAAGCCAACCATAGTAAACCAGGTCCAAGTTGAAATCGCAATTCGATTAATTCAAGTTATAATAATCGAATTTCGATTTTAACTTAGCACTGCTATATTCCATATTAGGCTAGAATTAACAAATATGGAATATAGCAGTGCTAAGTTAAAATCGAAATTAGATTATTATAACTTGAATTAATCGCATTGCTATTTCAATAGGAGAGCAGCCTTTAAGTTAAAATCGAAATTCGATTATTTAAATCGCATATTAATCGCGATAACAAGAATAATGACGAATATTCGATTTCGACGAATATTCGCGAATTTCGTAGAAATAGAATATGGCACCTGCCGCTCATCACTATGATATACCAGTCGCCCCCCCAAAAAACTGATAGAAGCGGGGTGTTATATACTAATAATATACTTTCTATATAGTGCATTTGGGTACAGCAGCATTTGTTTGCGGTTTTGCTGCGTTCCCTCTGCTACACACAGTGACAAATGGTATTGGAAAAAATAATTATAACCAGGGGTCCAGTCCTGGGAAAAAAAGTGTGGGAACTCACCCAAGATCCACTGCCACCCCAACTCCCCCCCAAAAAATAAAATAAAATAAAATGAAATATATATATATATCCATGAAAAAGGTCAGGCAGCACTCCTCAATATGCAGCTGTAGCTGTAGCGGTGCCCGCAGTGATCCCTCGATACAGGACCGGATAAACAACACTGAAAATCCGCGGCACTCCTTGAAGTAAAAAAATGTGCAATTTATTCACACATGTCAGAAAAGACAACGTTTCGGTTCTCTCACAGAACCTTTTTCAAGTCAGGTGAAACATAAAGTGCATAAGTGCATATATAAATACATCATCACATCGTGACCAGTTAATTCATCAGCCAATACAATAGCAGTGCACTCCCCTTACAGGGTAAGCTACAATTCATGTAATCAATTCCACATGTTAACATGGGTGCCAATCAATCCTAAATGCATATAGGTGAGACTTCCAAAACTAGTGATTGATTGAAATCGTCATCAGTGTGCACAAGTGCATATAATAAAGTGAATAGTGCAGTTAAAAACATGACTATAATACCTTATCAGGACAAATTATGGAGAGAAGTATAGGGAGAAGGCGTCTTCACTTGTATGGAGGCTCGCGCCACTCTTCCGCGTCTGCTACTCCCCAGTGCGCATGTGTCAATCCTTCTTCCCTTGTGACGCCGTACATAACCACCATGCGTCACCCCTGGGCGGAGTCCCAACGTGGTGACGCCCGATCGACCGCGTTAGCGCTCACTCCGCACATCATGCATGCGACAGTGTGCTGCGCTCGTCGTCCGCGCCCCATCACCGGTCTATAACCGCCATTTTAAATTAGGGCACTCGTTTGGGCACAATATTACCCCTCTGTTTTTCCTATAATTCATCTCCATACTTATTGTCCGACATAGGCAAAAGTCAAGATAACAATTTAAACAGTACCTACAAGCAGTTAAGCCACGTATTTAGCATGAACATATCCCCGTAGCTTCTATTAAATCCACCATATACAGTATGCGATATACAACAAATCACAGGCCCTGTGAACATGAGACTAACTGACCATTTCTCCTGTCACCCTGAATTCGACATTTAACCCTTTTGGTTTCAAAGTATCTAGCCGAAAAATCCACCTAAGCTCAGTTTTCTTTAATATATTTAATCGATCCCCTCCTCTATCCAAAGGTTTGACATGATCAATGACCATGAATCTCAGGTCACTTTCCTTGTGGTTTTTTTCCACAAAATGTTTCGACACGGGCAAATCACTTCTTTTACTCCTAATGGACTGTCTATAATTGTTCAACCTGGTCTTCAAATCACATGTCGTTTCACCAACATAGAGCCTTTTGCAAGGGCACCACAATACATATATCACCCATGACGAGTCACAGGTGAGATAATGCTTTATATTAAAGATCTCTCCCGTGTCTGGATGTGTAAACCCCGATCCTTTCACCATCAGTTTACAGTTCACACATCCCAGACACGGGAAGGAGCCCGTGCGCCTTGTCTTAAAGAACGTCTGTCTTAGTTGTCCCTTTTCAAGTACTCTAGAGTGTACAACCTTATCCCTAATATTCCCTGCTCTTTTATATGCCATCATGGGCGGATTTTTAAAGGCTGCAATATTGGGGTGCCCACTACTCAGTAGCCCCCAATGGCGCCTCACTATCTTTTCAATGTTAGGACTCAACTCATTATATGATGATATAAAAGTCAATCTATCACTCGCCTGTCTCCGTTTAGGGGCCAACAGCTCCTCTCTTGGGGTTTCTCTTGCTCTGTCCGCATGTTTTTTCACTAACCTTATAGGGTACCCCCTATCTACAAAGGACTGTTCCATCTTATTCATTGCCAAATTCATGTTCTCTTCTTTATCAACTATTCTCCGTACACGAAGCATTTGACTGAACGGCAGAGAATCCACCATCCTTCGTGGGTGACCACTTGTAAAATGCAATAATGTATTCTTATCCGTGGATTTAATATTCAAATCCATATGTACCTGGTCATCCTCAATATATACCTGTGTGTCCAAGTACTGCACCCGGTCAGCCGATGCCGTTAACGTAAATTGGATCTCCCGATCAAGAGAGTTCAAAAGTACGTGAAAGTCCATCAGCTGTTCCATGGTGCCACCTCAAATGAGGAAAATATCGTCTATGTACCTCCACCACGTCAAAACCTGGTTGAAGTGGGGAGATACATAGACAAGACGTTCCTCAAATGACCGCACAAAAATATTTGCATAGGTGGGCGCGGCGTTGGACCCCATCGCCGCGCCCATCGTTTGCAGATAAAACTGTCCCTGGAACACAAAATAGTTGTTCCTCAAGGACAGCTCCATCAGTGTCAATACAAACTGTCGTGCTGAGGCGGAGTAGTCTGAATGTTGTAACATCTCAGCCAACGCCGCGCCCACCTATGCAAATATTTTTGTGCGGTCATTTGAGGAACGTCTTGTCTATGTATCTCGAAACATTTTGTGGAAAAAAACCACAAGGAAAGTGACCTGAGATTCATGGTCATTGATCATGTCAAACCTTGGGATAGAGGAGGGGATCAATTAAATATATTAAAGAAAACTGAGCTTAGGTGAATTTTTCGACTAGATACTTTGAAACCAAAAGGGTTAAATGTCGAATTCAGGGTGACAGGAGAAATGGCCAGTTAGTCTCATGTTCACAGGGCCTGTGATTTGTTGTATATCGCATACTGTATATGGTGGATTTAATAGAAGCTACGGGGATATGTTCATGCTAAATACGTGGCTTAACTGCTTGTAGGTACTGTTTAAATTGTTATCTTGACTTTTGCCTATGTCGGACAATAAGTATGGAGATGAATTATAGGAAAAACAGAGGGGTAATATTGTGCCCAAACGAGTGCCCTAATTTAAAATGGCGGTTATAGACCGGTGATGGGGCGCGGACGACTAGCGCAGCACACTGTCGCATGCATGATGTGCGGAGTGAGCGTTGACGCAGTCGATCTGGCGTCATCACGTTGGGACTCCGCCCAGGGGTGACGCGTGGTGGTTATGTACGGCGTCACAAGGGAAGAAGAATTGACACATGCGCTCTGGGGAGTAGCAGACGCGGAAGAGTGGCGCGAGCCTCCATACAAGTGAAGACGCCTTCTCCCTATACTTCTCTCCATAATTTGTCCTGATAAGGTATTATAGTCATGTTTTTAACCGCACTATTCACTTTATTATATGCACTTGTGCACACTGATGACGATTTCAATCAATCACTAGTTTTGGAAGTCTCACCTATATGCATTTAGGATTGATTGGCACCCATGTTAACATTTGGAATTGATTACATGAATTGTAGCTTACCCTGTAAGGGGAGTGCACTGCTATTGTATTGGCTGATGAATTAACTGGTCACGATGTGATGATGTAACTCACAGGTCTGTGTGGCGCATTGCTTATGCTTATAGCAATGCGCCGCACAGACCTGTGAGTTACAAGAAGAAGGATCAACCGGACGGCAACAGCTGCAGAGTAACTGGCCATGGCAGTAGCCATGGTAACCGATCGGAGCCTCAGCATTACATGATCGGAACTGCCGCTGCCAAGGAGGGCACACTGCCCACCAATGATTTTAATGCGGGGGGAGGGCGCACTGCCCACCAATGATTTTAATGCGGGAGGAGGGCGCACTGCCCACCAATGATTTTAATACTGGGAAGGGCGGGGGGGGGGGGGCGCACTGACCACCAATGATTTTAATACTGGGAAGGGCGGTGGGAGGGCGTACTGCCCACCAATGATTTTAATACCGGGGGGGGGGGGGGGGGGGCGCACTACATCACCATGGAATAGCCTCGGATTTAGAATATACCATCGGATTAGAGTTTTCTCCAATCCGATGGTATATTTTAACTTCAAGCATTACCTACAGAGGACCAGAAAGTGGTGAGTACAAAGCCTTCACTGCTTTCTCGTCCTTTTGCCTGGCGTTAAATACAGGCGGCCATGAAAGGGAACGGCGTTCCTGCTATGAAAAAAAAAGGAACGCCGTTCCCACACGTTCCCGCAGGACTTGAGCCCTAATATACCAGTCGCCCCCCAAAAAACTGATAACTGATAGGGGTGTATACTGTGGCGAAACCAACCTTGCCACGGTGTTTTGGAGGGGGCTGTTTGAAGGCCTCTTGCCTCAGGATTATGGCCCATGCTAACTTTTGAACCCCTGAACCTATTCAAGTGAATTTTGGATAGGTTTGTCCCCCAAATTATACTGTTTAAATTGATGTAAGTTATATGTATGGACAATATAACCTCACAAAGTTGTAACAATTTATAATAAGTGTAACTTGTCAGCTTGGGAGGAATATGCTGGGTGTGGTTCTATTGTCCCATTGTGCCATTGTCCCATTGTGTGTTTAAATGGTGATGTCTGTCCTGTTGTCTCCACATGTGTATTGGCGATCTCCCCTTTGTCCTGAGAGATAATTGGATTGCCCTCGGTTGTCTCTGGGACAGAGAGGAGGAAACCATGATGCATTGTGGGGATGTGTTGTATCTGTTCTGTGTCGCAGTCTCCCTTCTGGTCCTCTAGGGGGCGGGAACGATTGGTTGCTGTACTTGCATTGTGTGTGTTGTAAGATATTGATTGGTTGGATTTCAAAACCCTGTGGGCAGTACTATGTTTGTTTTTTACGAATAAAAGAGGCTGTATCTGAAGTACAGTCAGACCACTGCTGACCCTCAACACGGAGCCTTGTCTCGTTATTGGGGGGATTCCCTGTATGCTGTTGGAGACTGATTGCCAGGAGTGTAAGCCGATTGTATGCTTTTCCTGTTCGTCTGCCGGCAGCTATTCGCGAGGTTCCAGTTTGGAGTGCTATTTTGCATCCAGTTCGGGAGGTTGGTGTTCTGCAGTAGCTGTGCCTGTCTCTCAGAAAGGGGCATATCGCCTAAACGGATTTTAACCCCTTGTCTGCTGAAACGGTCCGTTACATATACCAATAATATACTTTTTATATAGTGTATTTGGGTACTGCAGCATTTGTTTTCTGTTTTGCTGCGTTCCCTTTGCTACACACAGTGACAAAAGGTATTGGAAAAAATTATTATAACTGGTGTGCGCATGCGCGTCCGTGAAAATTATATTGCTGATATTTCGCATTGAAAAAAATAATGGAGATCGCTAATTAGAATAATACATCTGGTATGTCACTGTCCATGTTATGGGACTATTTGTGCACTTCTAGTAATTATTTCTTGTCTGCAAATAGGATCAGAAGGTTTTTCAGGTTCGCCTGCCATTAAAATAAATGGGACCCACCGCGAACTTGCGGTTCGCGAACATTTGATCACGTTCGTGCGATCGCGTTCGCGAACTGTCCCGGTAGATGTTCGTCCATCACTAGTCACAGTTCCCTACTTGGTGGAAATCACCTTTGTCCCTGCAAGCTAGAGAAAGCCACTTGTGATGTTCTAGCAGTTACCTGAGTGAACTCTTCTTGTGATGTCACAGCAGATACCTGAGTGAAACCTACTTGTGATGTCATGGCGGTTTATCTAACTGAAGCCACTTGTGATGTCACGTTAACTTTCCTGACAGAAATCTCTGTTATGTCACAGCAAGCTACCTGAGTGAATCAGACTTGTGATGTCACAGCAGTTACATGGTGCAAACTTAGGGCTCTTTCACACCTGCGTTCTTGTCTTCCGGCATAGAGTTCCGTCGTCGGGGCTCTATGCCGGAAGAATCCTGATCAGGATTATCCTAATGCATTCTGAATGGAGTGAAATCCGTTCAGGATGCATCAGGATGTCTTCAGTTCCGGAACGGAACGTTTTTTGGCCGGAGAAAATACCGCAGCATGCTGCGCTTTTTGCTCCGGCCAAAAAGACTGAAGACTTGCAGCAAGTCCGGATCCGGAATGAATGCCCATTGAAAGGCATTGATCCGGATCCGGCCTTAAGCTAAACGTCGTTTCGGCGCATAGCCGGATCCGACGTTTAGCTTTTTTAGAGTGTTACCATGGCTGCCGGGACGCTAAAGTCCTGTCAGGGCACCCCAGGCGCATGGATGACGTGATCGCATGGCACGTCATCCATGCGCCTGGGGCGCTCTGACGTCACTCTGGAGCGCCCCGGGAGCCGCACGGATGGTAAGTATACCGCTCCCCCGCTCCCCGCTCCTACTATGGCAACCAGGACTTTAATAGCGTCCTGGGTGCCATAGTAACACTGAAAGCATTTTGAAGACGGATCCGTCTTCAAATGCTTTCAGTACACTTGCGTTTTTCCGGATCCGGCTAATTCCGGCAAGTGGAGTACACGCCGGATCCGGACAACGCAAGTGTGAAAGAGGCCTTAGTTTTGAGGTTGCAGTAACTTTCCTGAATTACACTCCCTTGTCACAGATAAATGCCTGAATAAAACCAACTTGTGATGTCACAGTAACTTTTCTGACAGAAAATCTTTGTGATGTCACAGCAAGCGAGTTTAATAAAACCTACCTGTGACGTTACAGTCCCTGTCACCGGCATTTTAAACTGCCAGTTCAATAATACGCTAGTTGGATGAACATAGCCTCTGATGTGATCCAAGGCACAAAGACCCATTTTATTTAAGGTAGCAAAGGGCCCATATGTTTGCCTCTGCTCTAATGTAAAAATTATTGATTACAAGACTGAGACATAAGTGGCCACATTGGCCCACTAAGGCCTCATGCACACGACCATAGTATTTTGCAGTCCGCAAAAACTGATCCGCAAAAAATACGGATGACGTCCGTGTGCATTCCGTATTTTGCGGAACGGAACAGCTGGCCCCTAATAGAACAGTACTATCCTTGTCCGTAATGCGGACAATAATAAGACATTTTTTGCGTAACGGAAATGCACACGGAGTACCTTTGTTTTTTTTGCAGACCCACTGAAAATAATGGTTCCGTATACGGTCCGTAAAAAAGACCTAACTGCGCTTTTTGGAATTTGCCTTCTCCCATTCGTCCGGCAGCATGTGACGCGCAACCCTTCTCCCATGCACGCTCCTTGGCTTCCCAATCATGGTAGCCCTCACTGCGGGTGAGACCACCCATGCTTAAGTTTTGTTTTATGACAATTTTTTTGTGTCTATATTTTAAGCAGCTGCATAGCTATAGGGGAAGTAGGGGAAGTGCGTGTTTAGCACCACAACTATGAAGGGGGACACCCAGAAGGATTTAAACTAATTACAAAGATGTACCTCCTCCTCAGTACTTGTTTTGACAGTTAACTGCATAAATGCATAATAGTATAAAGTCTATATTTTGTTTTCTACACTTTACACATTTTGCACTATGTTAAAGCATATATGTCATTTCGCCAGTCATATAATATTATGTTTAGATATATCAAATCACATGTAAATCAAAAGTTAATGAAGGTCAGGCCCCAGTAATGTATGAGTTAGCAAAAACTACTGTGCCATACTAGTATTAGATAACAGTGATGGCCAGTTCGCCATGTTCGCCCGCGAACACATGCGGGCTGCCATCTTGACTCACAAGTCCGTCGAGGCAAAGGTAAGTCCTTACCTGTGCCTGCGCCGTGAGCCGGTCTGAAAAAAATGCGGTCACCGGGAGCAGGCAGTTCTGAGAACAGCCCGATGAAGGCCCCCTGTGGCTGTTCTCGGAACTGCCTGCTGCCGGTGACCGCATTTGTTTCAGACCAGCTCGCAGCTCAGGCACAGGTAAGGACTTATCTGTGCCTCGCCAGACTTATGATTTAGGATGGCAGCCCGCATGTGTTCGCGGGCGAATATGGCGAACTGGCCATCACTGTTAGATAATAGAGTTGAGCGAACACCTGGATGTTCGGGTTCGATAAGTTCGGCCGAACTTCCCGGAAATGTTCGGGTTCGGGATCCGAACCCGACCCGAACTTCGTCCCGAACCTGAACCCCATTGAAGTCAATGGGGACCCGAACTTTTCGGCACTAAAAAGGCTGTAAAACAGCCCAGGAAAGAGCTAGAGGGCTGCAAAAGGCAGCAACATGTAGTTAAATCCCCTGCAAACAAATGTGGATAGGGAAATGAATTAAAATAAAAATAAAATAAATAAAAAATAACCAATATCAATTGGAGAGAGGTCCCATAATGACGCCCCCTGCCGTGCTGAATACACGTTCAGACAAAACGCTGGCCACCGGGCAGGCCAGCACCTCCAAGGCATAAAAGGCTAGCTCTGGCCACGTGGACAATTTAGAGACCCAGAAGTTGAATGGGGCCGAACCATCAGTCAGTACGTGGAGGGGTGTGGACACGTACTGTTCCACCATGTTAGTGAAATGTTGCCTCCTGCTAACATGTTGCGTATCAGGTGGTGGTGCAGTTAGCTGTGGCGTGTTGACAAAACTTTTCCACATCTCTGCCATGCTAACCCTGCCCTCAGAGGAGCTGGCCGTGACACAGCTGCCTTGGCGACCTCTTGCTCTGCCTCTGCCTTGGCCTTGGGCTTCCACTTGTTCCCCTGTGACATTTGGGAATGCTCTCAGTAGCGCGTCTACCAACGTGCGCTTGTACTCGCGCATCTTCCTATCACGCTCCAGTGCAGGAAGTAAGGTGGGCACATTGTCTTTGTACCGCAGGGTGGCAACCCAGTAGTCTGCACACGTTAAAATGTGGGCAACTCTGCTGTCGTTGCGCAGGCACTGCAGCATGTAGTCGCTCATGTGTGCCAGGCTGCCCAGGGGTAAGGACAAGCTGTCCTCTGTGGGAGGCGTATCGTCATCGTCCTGCGTTTCCCCCTAGCCACGCACCAGTGATGGGCCTGAGCTGCGTTGGGTGCCACCCGCTGTGACAATGCTTCATCTTCCTCCTCCTCCACCTCCTCCTCCTCGTCCTCCAGTAGTGGGCCCTGGCTGGCCACATTTGTACCTGGCCTCGGCTGTTGCAAAAAACCTCCCTCTGAGTCACTTCGAAGAGACTGGCCTGAAAGTGCTAAAAATGACCCCTCTTCCTCCTCCTCCTGGGCCACCTCCTCTTCCATCATCGCCCTAAGTGTTTTCTCAAGGAGACATAGAAGTGGTATTGTAACGCTGATAACGGCGTCATCGCCACTGGCCATGTTGGTGGAGTACTCTAAACAGCGCAACAGGGCACACAGGTCTCGCATGGAGGCCCAGTCATTGGTGGTGAAGTGGTGCTGTTCCGCAGTGCGACTGACCCGTGCGTGCTGCAGCTGAAACTCCACTATGGCCTGCTGCTGCTCGCACAGTCTGTCCAGCATGTGCAAGGTGGAGTTACACCTGGTGGGCACGTCGCATATGAGGCGGTGAGCGGGAAGGCCGAAGTTACGCTGTATCGCAGACAGGCGAGCAGCGGCAGGATGTGAACGCCGGAAGCGCGAACAGACGGCCCGCACTTTATGCAGCAGCTCTGACATGTCGGGGTAGTTGTGAATGAACTTCTGCACCACCAAATTCAGCACATGCGCCAAGCAAGGGATGTGCGTCAAACCGGCTAGTCCCAGAGCTGCAACGAGATTTCGCCCATTATCGCACACCACCAGGCCGGGCTTGAGGCTCACCGGCAGCAACCACTCGTCGGTCTGTTGTTCTATACCCCGCCACAACTCCTGTGCGATGTGGGGCCTGTGCCCCAAACATATGAGTTTCAGAATGGCCTGCTGACGTTTACCACAGGCTGTACTGAAGTTGTTGGTGAAGGTGTGTGGCTGACTGGATGAGCAGGTGAAAGAAGAGGAGGAGGAAGCTGAGTAGGAGGAGGTGGCAACAGGAGGCAAAGAATGTTGCCCTGCGATCCTTGGCGGCGGAAGGACGTGCGCCAAACAGCTCTCCGCCTGGGGCCCAGCTGCCACTACATTTACCCAGTGTGCAGTTAGGGAGATAGCGTCCCTGGCCGTGCTTACTAGTCCACGTATCTGTGGTTAGGTGGACCTTGCCACAGATGGCGTTGCGCAGTGCACACTTGATTTTATCGGATACTTGATTGTGCAGGGAAGGCACGGCTCTCTTGGAGAAGTAGTGCCGGCTGGGAACAACATACTGTGGGACAGCAAGCGACATGAGCTGTTTGAAGCTGTCTGTGTCCATCAGCCTGAATGACAGCATTTCATAGGCCAGTAGTTTAGAAATGCTGGCATTGAGGGCCAGGGATCGAGGGTGGCTAGGTGGGAATTTACGCTTTCTCTCAAATGTTTGTGAGATGGAGAGCTGAACACTGGCGTGTGGCATGGTTGAGATGCTTGGTGACGGAGGTGGTGGTGTTGGTGGTACATCCCCTGTTTGCTGGGCGGCAGGTGCCAACGTTCCTCCAGAGGCGGAGGAAGAGGCCGAGGCAGCAGCAGCAGAAGAGGCCGAGGCGGCAGCAGCAGAAGAGGTAGCAGGGGGAGCCTGAGTGACTTCCTTGTTTTTAAGGTGTTTACTCCACTGCAGTTCATGCTTTGCATGCAGGTGCCTGGTCATGCAGGTTGTGCTAAGGTTCAGAACGTTAATGCCTCGCTTCAGGCTCTGATGGCACAGCGTGCAAACCACTCGGGTCTTGTCGTCAGCACATTGTTTGAAGAAGTGCCATGCCAGGGAACTTCTTGAAGCTGCCTTTGGGGTGCTCGGTCCCAGATGGCGGCGGTCAGTAGCAGGCGGAGTCTCTTGGCGGCGGGTGTTCTGCTTTTGCCCACTGCTCCCTCTTTTGCTACGCTGTTGGCTCGGTCTCACCACTGCCTCTTCCTCGGAACTGTGAAAGTCAGTGGCACGACCTTCATTCCATGTGGGGTCTAGGACCTCATCGTCCCCTGCATCGTCTTCCACCCTGACCTTCTGTTCAGTCTGCACACTGCAGAAAGACGCAGCAGTTGGCACCTGTGTTTCGTCATCATCAGAGACGTGCTGAGGTGGTATTCCCATGTCCTCATCATCAGGAAACATAAGTGGTTGTGCGTCAGTGCATTCTATGTCTTCCACCGCTGGGGAAGGGCTAGGTGGATGCCCTTGGGAAACCCTGCCAGCGGAGTCTTCAAACAGCATAAGAGACTGCTGCATAACTTGAGGCTCAGACAGTTTCCCTGGTATGCATGGGGGTGATGTGACAGACTGATGGGGTTGGTTTTCAGGCGCCATCTGTGCGCTTTCTGCAGAAGACTGGGTGGGAGATAATGTGAACGTGCTGGATCCACTGTCGGCCACCCAATTGACTAATGCCTGTACCTGCTCAGGCCTTACCATCCTTAGAACGGCATTGGGCCTCACCAAATATCGCTGTAAATTATGGCGGCTACTGGGACCTGAGGTAGTTGGTACACTAGGACGTGTGGCTGTGGCAGAACGGCCACGTCCTCTCCCAGCACCAGAGGGCCCACTAACACCACCACGACCATGTCCGCGTCCTTTACTAGATGTTTTCCTCATTGTTATCGTTCACCACAACAAAAATATTATTTGGCCCAATGTATTGAATTCAAATTCAGGCCTTTTTTTACAGACACTATCTGGCTATCTATTTAGGTACTGTATTACACTAATACAGGCACAGCAGTAACCACAGATTTAGCTGACTATAAATTTGAGGCCTATTATTTAGGCGCTGGGTGACAGGTATACGTTTACAGACAGAATTAGACTGGAATATGCACAGTAGCGTGTGTGTGAAGTTATTGAGAATGACCCTATCAGCACCTTGAATCTAATATACCCTTTTAGGGATAGATTTAAAGTAGGTCTGATACAGCAGAAACCACTAAATTAGGAAATTGCAAAATTGGGAATTGTATTTCAACCCAGAACAAAAACTGTGCTTTGACGGACACTAAATAACTTGACCAGCTACAGCAATAATGACAGATTTGGATGAATATAAATTTGAGGCCTATTATTTAGGCGCTGGGTGACAGGTATACGTTTATGGACAGAATTAGACTGGGATATGCACAGTAGCATGTGTGTGAAGTTATTGAGAATGACCCTATCTGCACCTTGAATCTAATATACTCTTTTAGGGATAAATTTAAAGTAGACCTGATACAGCAGAAACCGCAAATTTACAGAATTGCTAAATTGGGAATTGTATTTCAACCCAGAACAAAAACTGTGCTTTGACGGACACTAAATAACTTGCCCAGCTACAGCAGTAACCACAGATTTAGCTGAATATAAATTTGAGGCCTATTATTTAGGCGCTGGGTGACAGGTATACGTTTACAGACAGAATTAGACTGGGCTATGCACAGTAGCGTGTGTGTGAAGTTATTGAGAATGACCCTATCTGTACCTTGAATCTTATATACCCTTTTAGGGATAGATTTAAAATAGGTCTGATACAGCAGAAACCACTAAATTAGGAAATTGCTAAATTGGGAATTGTATTTCAACCCAGAACAAAAATTGTGCTTTGACGGACACTAAATAACTTGACCAGCTACAGCAATAACCACAGATTTAGCTGACTATAATTTTGAGGCCTATTATTTAGGTGCTGGGTGACAGGTATACGTTTACATACAGAATTAGACTGGGATATGCACAGTAGCGTGTGTGTGAAGTTATTGAGAATGACCCTATGTGCACCTTGAATCTTATATACCCTTTTAGGGATAGATTTAAAGTAGGTCTGATACAGCAGAAAACACTAAATTAGTAAATTGCAAAATTGGGAATGGTATTTCAACCCAGAACAAAAACTGTGCTTTGACGGACACTAAATAACTTGACCAGCTACAGCAATAATGACAGATTTAGCTGACTATAATTTTGAGGCCTATTATTTAGGCGCTGGGTGACAGGTATACGTTTACAGACAGAATTAGACTGGGATATGGCCAAAAAATAACCACACTATTGATGGTTAAATGCACTTGGTGTGACAGCTTGACCCTGATGTAGGATATAGCCAAAAAATAACCACACTATTGATGGTTAAATGCACTTGGTGTGACAGCTTCACCCTGATCTAGGATATAGCCAAAAAACAACCACACTATTGAGGGTTAAATGCACTTGGTGACAGGCTCAGCTTACCCCTGATGTAGTATATGGCCAAAAAATAACCACACTATTGATGGTTAAATGCACTTGGTGTGACAGCTTCACCCTGATGTAGGATATAGCCAAAAAACAACCACACTATTGAGGGTTAAATGCACTTGGTGACAGGCTCAGCTTGCCCCTGATGTAGTATATGGCCAAAAAATAACCACACTATTGATGGTTAAATGCACTTGGTGTGACAGCTTCACCCTGATGTAGGATATAGCCAAAAAACAACTACACTATTGAGGGTTAAATGCACTTGGTGACAGCTTGCCCCTGATGTAGTATATGGCCAAAAAATAACCACACTATTGATGGTTAAATGCACTTGGTGTGACAGCTTCACCCTGATGTAGGATATAGCCAAAAAATAACCACACTATTGAGGGTTAAATGTACTTGGTGGCAGCTTGTGCTGGCGCACCACAAGACAAAATGGCCGCCGATCACCCCAGAATAAAGTGAATGAAAAACGCTCTGGGCAGCCTAAAAACAGTGAGCAATTGAATTGCAGCAGTTCAATGATCCACAGCTGCAGATCGATCTTGAATTTAATATACCCTTTTAGGGATAGATTTAAAGTAGGCCTGATACAGCAGAAACCACTAATTTAGAGAATTGCTAAATTGGGAATTGTATTGCAACCCAGAACAAAAACTGTGCTTTGACGGACACTAAATAACTTGCCCAGCCACAGCAATAACCACAGATTTAGCTGACTATAAATTTGAGGCCTATTATTTAGGCGCTCGGTGACAGGTATACGTTTACAGACAGAATTAGACTGGGATATGGCCAAAAAATAACCACACTATTGATGGTTAAATGCACTTGGTGTGACAGCTTGACCCTGATGTAGTATATGGCCAAAAAATAACCACACTTTTGATGGTTAAATGCACTTGGTGTGACAGCTTCACACTGATGTAGGATATAGCCAAAAAATAACCACACTATTGAGGGTTAAATGTACTTGGTGACAGGCTCAGCTTGCCCCTGATGTAGTATATGGCCAAAAAATAACCACACTATTGATGGTTAAATGCACTTGGTGTGACAGCTTCACCCTAATGTAGGATATAGCCAAAAAACAACCACAGTATCGAGGGTTAAATGCACTTGGTGACAGCTTGCCCCTGATGTAGTATATGGCCAAAAAATAACCACACTATTGATGGTTAAATGCACTTGGTGTGACAGCTTCACCCTGATGTAGGATATAGCCAAAAAATAACCACACTATTGAGGGTTAAATGTACTTGGTGGAAGCTTGTGCTGGCGCACCACAAGACAAAATGACCACCGATCACCCCAGAAAAAAGTGAATGAAAAACGCTCTGGGCAGCCTAAAAACAGTGAGCAATTAAGAATCAGCAGTTCAATGATCCACAGCTGCAGATCGATCTTGAATCTAATATACCCTTTTAGGGATAGATTTAAAGTAGGCCTGATACAGCAGAAACCACTAATTTAGAGAATTGCTAAATTGGGTATTGTATTTCAACCCAGAACAAAAACTGTGCTTTAACGGACACTAAATAACTCGCCCAGCCACAGCAATAACTACAGATTTAGCTGACTATAAATTTGAGGCCTATTATTTAGGCGCTGGGTGACAGGTATACGTGTACAGACAGAATTTGACTGGGATATGGCCAAAAAATAACCACACTATTGATGGTTAAATGCACTTGGTGTTACAGCTTGACCCTGATGTAGTATATGGCCAAAAAATAACCATACTATTGCTGGTTAAATGCACTTGGTGTGACAGCTTCACACTGATGTAGGATATAGCCAAAAAATAACCACACTATTGAGGGTTAAATGTACTTGGTGGCAGCTTGTGCTGGCGCACCACAAGACAAAATGGCCGCCGATCACCCCAGAAAAAAGTGAATGAAAAACGCTCTGGGCAGCCTAAAAACAGTGAGCAATTGAATAGCAGCAGTTCAATGATCCACAGCTGCAGATTTATCTCTGAATGAAGTCTTTTGGAGGAGTTAATCACTGCCTAATCTCGCCCTAACGTCGCAGCTGCAACCTCTCCCTACACTGATCAGAGCAGAGTGACGTGCGGCGCTACGTGACTCCAGCTTAAATAGAGGCTGGGTCACATGCTGCACTGGCCAATCACAGCCATGCCAATAGTAGGCATGGCTGTGACGGCCTCTTGGGACAAGTAGTATGATGCTTGTTGATTGGCTGCTTTGCAGTCTTTCAAAAAGCGCCAAGAAAGCGACGAACACCGAACCCGAACCCAGACTTTTACGAAAATGTTCGGCTTCGGGTCCGTGTCACAGACACCCCAAAATTCGGTACGAACCCGAACTATACAGTTCGGGTTTGCTCATCCCTATTAGAGAACAATAAATAATAAAAATAATAAATTAAAGATGTACATTATACTTTTTTGTTGTTGTTGTTATGTGGTGTGTTAACAGTACACAAAGTCAAGACAAGATGGCAGTCCTGCCGTGACCAATATCGGCTTGAGTTGGTATTGGCTACGGGCACTACCCTCTGTAGCGGAGGCAACCGTCTCCTCCTCCGCCTCCTCATCATCATCTAATTCACGCTGAGAAGACAAATGGAGGGTGGTCTGGCTATCACCCTTTGTACTTTCTTCCTCCATTTCCACCTCTTCCACATGCAAAGCGTCCGCCTTCATTGTGAGCAGCAAGCGTTTCAGGGGACCCAGAAGTGGGATTGTTACCCTGAAAATAGCGGCATCGCCGCCACCATCTGTGTTGATTACTCAAAATTGCGTAAAACCTCACAGAGGTCAGACATCCATGCCCACTCGTCGCTTGTGAAGAGCGGAAGCTGACAGGAAAGGCGATGACCATGTTGCAGCTGGTATTCCACTACTGCCTTCTGCTGCTCACAAAGCCTGGCCAACATGTGGAACGTGGAGTTCCAGCGAATGCTCACGTCGCTCAACAGTCGGTGAGCTGGCAATTGCAAGCGCTGCTGCAGAGTTGCCAGACCGGCGGCAGCTGTAGATGACTTGCGGAAATGGGCACACACATGACGCACCTTCATCAGTAGCTCAGGCAAATTGGGGTAGGTTTTGAGAAACCGCTGAACCACTAGGTTGAACTCGTGGGCTAGGCATGGTAGGTGTGTGAGCTTGCCAAGCTCCAAAGCCGCCACTAAGTTACGCCCATTATCAGACATAACCATGCCTGGTTCTAGTATGAGTGGCGAGAGCCACAGCTCTGTCTGGTCCCTTATCCCCTGCCACAGCTCTGCATCGTGTGCTGTTTGTTATCTAAGCAAATTAGTTTTAGCGCGGCTTATTGCTGCTTCCCCACTGCAATGTTACACTGCTTTCAGCTACTGACTGATGGCTGACTGGTGCTGCAAGATGAGAATTCAGAGGTGAAAGTGGAGGAGGAGGTGAAGGAGAAGAAGGGGGGGTTGCAGCTCCTAATGTAGGTGGTGGTGGAAATCCTGATTGAAGTAGGGCCTGCAATCCTTGGCACACTGGTAAAAATAGTGGCGGCTGGGGACTGAGTAACGAGGGACGGCCACAGCCATCAAGCTGCGTAAAGCCTTAGTGTCCACAATCCTAAAAGGCAACATTTCCAGGGACAGCAATTTGGAAAGGTGCGCATTTAGTGCTATGGCCTCTGGGTGGGTGGCTGGGTATTTGCGCTTTTGTTCAATGGCCTGGGATATGGACACAGAAGTGGATGTGCTTGCAAAGGTCCAGGTGCAGGGCGAGAGAAATCCTGCCCTGTGTCTTGGACAGGAGATTGGCTAGCACGTAACACAGGGGAAGAGGAGGCAGTGGTGTGACCCGCAGACACTGATTGTGGACCCAGGCGTTCGGCCCACCTATTAGGGTGCTTTAATGCCATGTGGCGGATCATGCTGGTGGTGGTGAGGTTGCTAGTGTTCACGCCCCTGCTCATTTTGGTACGGCACAGGTTGCAAATAGTGATGGACGAACATCTGTCGGGACAGTTCGTGAACGCGATCGCGCAAAGGCGATCAAATGTTTGCGAACCGCAAGTTTGCAGCGGGTCCCATTCATTTTAATGGCAGGCGAACCTGAAAAACCTTCAGCTCATATTTACAGCCAAGAAATAATTACTAGAAGTGCACAAATAGTCCCACAACATGGACAGTGACATACCAGATGTATTATTCGTATTTGCAATCTCCATTTATTATTTTTTTCAATGTGAAATATCGGCAATATAATTTTCGCATACACGCATGCGCAAATGCACTATATAGTACCCAAATGTATAAATAAAGTATATTGGTATATAACACCCCGCTTCAGTTTTTTTGGGGGGCGACTGGTATATCACACCAGTAGAGATTATTTGTTCCAATAATGCTTGTCCCTCTATATACCTGCAGTATCCCAGCAGAACCGCACACAACTACCGCACAATACAAATGCACTATAATATACTTTCTAACATAGAAAGTATATTATAACATTGTACAAGGAAGGCAATCCATTAGAATATACATAAAGATAAAACGTAACCTTTAATAATTTTACTATGAGGGTCCAGTCACACGTCCGGATCCGCAAAAAACGGACACCGGCAATGTGCATTCCGCAATTTGTGGACCGCACATAGCCAGCACTATAATAGCAAAGGCCTAATCTTGCCTGCAATTGCGGACAAGAATAGGACATGTTCTATTTTTTTTTGGAAGCAGAGATGCGGAAGTGCGGATCCGCAAATGTGGATGCGGATCTGCAAATGCGGATGAGGACAGCACATTCCGGCCCCATTGAACATGAATGGGTCTGCACCCGTTCCACAAAATTGCGGAACGGATGCGGACCCATTTTGCGGACATGTGAGTGGAAAATAAATTAAATTATTAAAGTTAAAGGGGTTCTGCACTTTGTTTTAACTGATGATCTATCCTCTGGAGGATCACCCAACACTATCAATCTCCCTACACTGGCAAAAAAAATGAATATAAAATGGTGGCCAGATCAGATTTATTTATAAGGTAGGGGGTATGTCCATGTGCTGAAATGTCTCAATTGGCTGTCCTGTACCACCTGATGGATGTGTCATGGGTTAAATTTCTTCATAATGTAAAAGAATATGATGGGCGCGAATTTCTCCATATGTTCGTATGTTCTGCGAATCGCGAACATGCAAAGTTCGCTGCAAAATTACCGCTGGGCGAAACGCAAGGCCATCTCTAGTTGCAAATGACAATTCTTTTATCGTCCGCACTTTCCTCAAAAAAGAGCTAGACTGCGGAACACCTACCCCTTGGCAAGGGAGATTGCCGCAAAGGAGTGCTCCGGGGAATAGTTGTGGTCCTGTTTGGTGTGGCCCGCTTTCTCCCTTTTGCCACCCCACTGCTTCTTCCAGCCTATTGCGGTGCTGCGGATCCCTCCCCCTCTGTACTGCTGTCCTCGGTCGACTTGCCACCTTCCCAGGTTGGGTCAGTGATTTCATCGTCCACCACCTCCTCTTCCACTTCCTCACTCTGGTCATCCTCCTGTCTTGTTGACCTAACAAGAACCTCACTTATTGACAACTGTGTCTCATCCTCATCATCAACCTCTAGAGACACAAATTGCCATTGACTTATTAGCAACTGTGTCTCATCATCATCATCCACCTCGTGAAACACTAATTGCTGTTCTTCTGACTGTAGATGCTCAAGAGTTTGGGAATCAGTGCACAAGATCTCCTCATGTCCCTCTTCAAGCGAGCTTGGCAAGAGGGCCAAATCAAGGAATGGCACTGAAAAGAGCTCCTCAGAATATCCAAGTTTGGGATCACTTGTTTGCCAAGACTCTCCATGGTGGGGGGAAAGGAGGATCAGGGTGAGGATTCTGTTGACCAGACTCTTGGCCACTGAGATTGTACTTTGTGAAAGACAGGGTGGCACTTAACCGACTGAAAGCATTATCTGCTGCAATCCAACCAACCACCTGGTCGCACTGGTGTGACTTTGAGAATGGTGTTCTGCGCTGCCTGCAAACTGGGACCTGAAGCTAAGTATTGTGGATGAGTGTGTTTCTTGTGCTCTGGCAGCAGGCACAGTTTCTCGGCGCCCAGGGCCATGGCCTCTGCATGCACCAACAGCAGCACGGCCACTTTCTTGTACCTTACTGCTCACCTTGAGCATATTAAATGGTATATATGCTTGCAAGTATGTCACACGTACAGTAGCGCAGGTTTTGTAAGTGTGTGCGCAAATAAATTAGACTGAATTTTACAGATATTTAGGATGCGCAAACATTATACAGCAGATGTAACGCAGGTAATTTCGCTGTCACCAGCAGCAAAAAAATAAGACTGTAATGTCACAGATATTTAGGATGCGCAAACGTTATACAGGAGATGTAGCGCAGGTAATGTCGCTGTCACCAGCGGCCAAACAATTGCACTAAATGTCACAGATATTTAGGATGCGCTAATGTAACACAACAGATGTAGCAGAAGTTGTGTCACTGTCAGCAGTGGCCAAAGAATTGCACAAAATTTTGCTCAGGTTGAGCTAATAATATATACACTACGTGCAGAATTATTAGGCAAATGAGTATTTTGACCACATCATCCTCTTTATGCATGTTGTCTTACTCCAAGCTGTATAGGCTCGAAAGCCTACTACCAATTAAGCATATTAGGTGATGTGCATCTCTGTAATGAGAAGGGGTGTGGTCTAATGACATCAACACCCTATATCAGGTGTGCATAATTATTAGGCAACTTCCTTTCCTTTGGCAAAATGGGTCAAAAGAAGGACTTGACAGGCTCAGAAAAGTCAAAAATAGTGAGATATCTTGCAGAGGGATGCAGCACTCTTAAAATTGCAAAGCTTCTGAAGCGTGATCATCGAACAATCAAGCGTTTCATTCAAAATAGTCAACAGGGTCGCAAGAAGCGTGTGGAAAAACCAAGGTGCAAAATAACTGCCCATGAACTGAGAAAAGTCAAGCGTGCGGCTGCCAAGATGCCACTTGCCACCAGTTTGGCCATATTTCAGAGCTGCAACATCACTGGAGTGCCCAAAAGCACAAGGTGTGCAATACTCAGAGACATGGCCAAGGTAAGAAAGGCTGAAAGACGACCACCACTGAACAAGACACACAAGCTGAAACGTCAAGACTGGGCCAAGAAATATCTCAAGACTGATTTTTCTAAGGTTTTATGAACTGATGAAATGAGAGTGAGTCTTGATGGGCCAGATGGCTGGATTGGTAAAGGGCAGAGAGCTCCAGTCCGACTCAGACGCCAGCAAGGAGGAGGTGGAGTACTAGTTTGGGCTGGTATCATCAAAGATGAGCTTGTGGGGCCTTTTTGGGTTGAGGATGGAGTCAAGCTCAACTCCCAGTCCTACTGCCAGTTTCTGGAAGACACCTTCTTCAAGCAGTGGTACAGGAAGAAGTCTGCAAGGTAAGAAAAACATGATTTTCATGCAGGACAATGCTCCATCACACGCGTCCAAGTACTCCACAACGTGGCTGGCAAGAAAGGGTATAAAAGAAGAAAATCTAATAACATGGCCTCCTTGTTCACCTGATCTGAACCCCATTGAGAACCTGTGGTCCATCATCAAATGTGAGATTTACAAGGAGGGAAAACAGTACACCTCTCTGAACAGTGTCTGGGAGGCTGTGGTTGCTGCTGCACGCAATGTTGATGGTGAACAGATCAAAACACTGACAGAATCCATGGATGGCAGGCTTTTGAGTGTCCTTGCAAAGAAAGGTGGCTATATTGGTCACTGATTTGTTTTTGTTTTGTTTTTGAATGTCAGAAATGTATATTTGTGAATGTTGAGATGTTATATTGGTTTCACTGGAAAAAATAAATAATTGAAATGGGTATATATTTGTTTTTTGTTAAGTTGCCTAATAATTATGTACAGTAATAGTCACCCGCACACACAGATATCCCCCTAAAATAGCTAAAACTAAAAACAAACTAAAAACTACTTCCAAAAATATTCAGCTTTGATATTAATGAGTTTTTTGGGTTCATTGAGAACATGGTTGTTGTTCAATGATAAAATGAATCCTCAAAAATACAACTTGCCTAATAATTCTGCACTCCCTGTATTGCAACCAGATACAACAATAGTCCTTAAAAGGACTTTTGCGTCTCTAACACTTTTCAACACTAAACAATTCTTGTCCCTACACTATCTGTCTCTTCTGCTGCAGCTCTCCCTTACTAAGACTGAGCCGAACCACGTGTCATTGGGTGCTATATAGCATCTGATGCCGCGTTCCGGTTAGACAATCACTGTAATGCCAGTAACCAACATGGCTACGGCATTACAGTGAATGGCAGTACTTCCCCGCACGTTTATTGGCTGGGTAGCAGCACACAAACGTGTGGGGAGGAGACTCGAGCATCGCGCTCGAGCACACGAGGTATTCGGCCGAACACCAAGATGTGCCGAGCATCACGATGCTCGAGTGAAAATCGTGGTCGGCCGAGCATGCTCACCCAACACTATAAGCTAGTGTAACACAATTAATATACAAAATAATATGAACACATTATTTACATAGTAACATAGTACATAAGTACATAAGGCCGAAAAAAGACATTTGTCCATCCAGTTTGGTCTGTTATCCTGCAAGTTGATCCAGAGGAAAGCAAAAAAAAAAACTGTGAGGTAGAAGCCAATTTTCCCCACTTTAGGGGAATAAAAAATTCCTTCCCGACTCCAATCAGGCAATCAGAATAACTCCCTGGATCAACGACCCCTCTCTAGTAGCTATAGCCTGTAATATTATTACGCTCCAGAAATACGTCCAGGCCCCTCTTGAATTCTTTTATTGTACTCACCATCACCACCTCCTCAGGCAGAGAGTTCCATAGTCTCACTGCTCTTACCGTAAAGAATCCTTTTCTATGTTTGTGTACAAACCTTCTTTCCTCCAGACGCAGAGGATGTCCCCATGTCACAGTCACAGTCCTGGGGATAAACAGATGATGGGATAGATCTCTGTACTGACCCCTGATATATTTATACATATTAATTAGATCTCCCCTCAGTCGTCTTTTTTCTAAAGTGAATAACCCTAATTTTGATAATCTTTCAGGGTACTGTAGTTGCCCCATTCCAGTTATTACTTTAGTTGCCCTCCTCTGGACCCTCTTCAGCTCTGCTATGTCTGCCTTGTTTACAGGAGCCCAGAACTGTACACAGTACTCCATGTGTGGTCTGACTAGTGATTTGTAAAGTGGTAGGACTATGTTCTATTTAGATAAACATAATAATAAATATACATACCTCTGGAAAAATGCCATAAAGAAACCCATGAAAATTTTCAGGATGCTGTCACAAATCCATGTACAGCGCGTGGAAGTGGCCCTTCCTGCTCCGCTGAGAGACAATTGAGTGAATCCACTGCCTCCTCCTCCTCGGTTCGTTGGTCAGCATAGTTGGCTGCTATACATCATGCCGAGAAAACAGCCAGCACAGGAGGAACTTTTCCTCTAAGCCGTCAGTCATGTTACAACAGAAACAAAAGTCAGAAACCAATGCCAGCAAAACACTGACTTCTAACAAAGCTCTCAATGCTGCAAA
The DNA here is from genome assembly GCF_014858855.1 of Bufo gargarizans. Classification (NCBI taxonomy): domain Eukaryota; kingdom Metazoa; phylum Chordata; class Amphibia; order Anura; family Bufonidae; genus Bufo; species Bufo gargarizans. The sequence goes on from NC_058084.1 coordinate 131,995,004, forward strand.
AAGCTGATTAAAATGGAGTCTGGACAATTACATGACCAACTTATATAGGAGGCGTGAAAAATGGGAAGAGTCCAAAGCTCTGACTAGTTCCTGCTTCCATTTACGATCCGCAAAAATTGGATGACATAGGGCTCATGAACATGACCGTATGCCCTCCGAGGCATACGGTCCATTAGCGGGCCATATGTCTCGGAGCGGCATACATCGTGCGCACAGGAGCGCACAGCATCATAGGTTACTATGATGCTGTGCGCATTGGGCCACCTGCGGGAGTATTGTCCCGCACTAATATTATATTATGAGTGCAGGACTATAGCCCCGCGGGCGGCCCAATGCCCACAGCATCATAGTAACCTATGATGCTGTGCACTCCCGTGCGCACGATGTATGCCGCTCCGGCACATATGGCCCGCTCACGGACCATATGTCTTGGAGGGCATACAGTCGTGTGCATGAGCCTATACGGAAACAATACGGACATGTTTTTGCTGAAAAACTGAACAGAAACTGAGTATATACGGAAACAAAACGGAAACGAAAAACGGAACAACGGATCGGTTAAATACGTTCGTGTACATGAGGCCTAAGACTGATGGATGTCTAATTACCATTATCATCACCCAAATTGAATTACATTTTTAAATATACGGGTGAAGATTTAGTAGGCTAAATGCATGAGAATTCTGTCTCAGTTTGTAAAGAAAAGCTGGCACCCATTTATTATGCGTTTTAGCCACTTTTTGCCCCTCATTAGACAATGGAGATGGCTCAGAGAAAAAAGGGGTGCAGATTTATGTGACGTCTAAGGGTTAAAAGCATCAATGTATGTCGAAGTTGCATAAAACTTTGGCACAAAATAAGCTAAACAATTGGTAGCGTAATATTGGACAAAAGTGTCTAATTTCTAGAAGGCCAAATTTATCACACAGGAACGGTCATTATGATGGTGCATCTATAGACTGCCTGGTCTGAGTTTATAAAACAGGATTACTACATCAGCTCCAGTGTTTCTTCATGACTGGATGGGATGTAATTCCTATTAAGTAGTCCTATTCTTGCTATGAACAAAATACAAGACTTTGTATTTTGCAATAATTACTGTATCTCATGCGTGTCCACTCACAGAATATATTATACAAGAACAAAACTGCCATAAAACATAACTAGAATTATAGACAGAACCTCCTAATCTCATAAGTTACAGCATTATAGCAAATTTTAAGAAACCTCACACACTTAATGATTTAGGCTCTGTTTACATTTGTGCTTGAGGGCTTCCGGTATTTTTCATGACAAAAGTCCAGTCTGCGGCACTTCCATTACCATGAAAAATACCCAAAGTCTTAAGAAACCCCAACAGACCCCATAATAGTTCATTGAGGCTGTCAGTGTGAGTTTGGACCCATTGGAGAAAAGATCCATCATCGTACCATGGCTTCCATTATAGCCACTAGTATGAACAAAGCCCTAAGACAGTTAAGTAACAAGTGAGAAGTACTGTACATGGTAATTTAATGCTGCAGGAACATCAACAATAAGTTTAACAACTCACAGCCTTTTATATTTGTATAATATAGGACTACAAGTATTTTAGTCGACTGTTTTTGAACTATTTTGTACTATTTTTACATCTATATAGCTGTATGAGACTGTGTTGGCTATGGTATATGTTGTGTTTTTTGTTTTCAATACCATTGTGGAATCTATGAATTTGTGTTAAATTCATATTCATTGTATTATGAAGAAAAAGGAAAAGTTGCATTACAGCAATACATCTTATTGTGAAGTCATTCACAGGTCATATCTTATGGTATTGGTTATTTGTGTTATGATTCAGTTTTTGCTCTTGCATGTTTCTTAATACTAGTACAGTACGCCTGTGCATAATATATCCATAGCAAATTTGGCATTTTTGAGGCCCCAGACAGTTATGTCTGGGATCCTCCGTTGCACGCTTACGTCCATCCACATCAGCCCATTAAGCTCTACTGTTCACGCTACTAAGCTCTACTGGGTCATCCTGCTAAGCTCCACCCATCAGACTGTTAAGCTCCACCCTGTCAGCCTGCTAAGCTCTGGCCCTGTAGGCCAGCTAAGCCACATTCTCAGCTTAGCGCTGAAATCTAAGCACTTCTGCCACTGCTTTACAACTGTGAAGGGCCCCTTCCCCCTTTGGTCCCTGTCCTACTGAACCAGCTGAAAAATCAATATGCATGTCCTCTTTAGTAATTTTTTCAGCCAACTAATTATGGCCAGCAGGGGAATGCCTGATCTCTGGAGACAAAACATTTGCTTCTTTTATTTGGTGGTAAATTTCGCCAACTGAATACATTCAATAATCCAATGTAGATAAGATAGAATATGCAAAAGTATAGTTATAGTATAATAGTTTCCAAAAGCAATTCAATAAAAATTAACTCTCCAACATATCACTGAAATAGCCATACTTACCAATACAAGACTCAGTGGTATATGATCTTCATCTGTAAAGACTGTTGAACTTCCACTGAAACACTATCTATGCATGATGAGAGGTGGACACTTGGGATAAAACCACAGTGTGCGGCTGAATCCCTGCAAGGTTTTTTTGTCTGCAGATTCCACATGAATATGAAAAATCATTTAAAAAACGGTCACGTTCTATTGTATACAGTATAACGGATATGACCTGAGATTACACTTAAAAGTTCAAATGGTATCTACACATTTATTTTCCTTTCCTTCAAATAGTATATCAATACATAATAACAATAGTAATTACACTTAAAGTTTCATATCACCTCATTAAAATAGTATTAGGCTTGTAAGAACCTAAATTACATTTGCAGTTGAGCAAATAGTTTTATTTAAAACTGGAACAAGTCTGAGCAGTCCCTAAACCAGGGCTAGGTACCTCAACATCTGCTAGAGGTTGCATAATACTCAGTGGAACACTGGCCCAAACCACAGGATGGCATAACACAATTGTAGTTCAAGTCATTTTGAACCTGGGCGCTGTGTAATTAAAGAACTGCCAACTTTAAATTGCAAAAATAGTAAATAAAAAACACTGAATGTCTTGCACACAGCCTAATCCATAACCATGGCATCCTCTGCACAAGACGATATCTTTCTGACTTTCCACAGGGCCTCACACTCTCCTCTTGCAGGGTCTGGATTTTGCCTGCTTCTGCCTCAGCACTGATAGCAGTTCCATCGCCTGCACACAAGGCCTGCGCCCCACCGTCCCCACTCTCTGATCCCACCTCCTTCTTATCTCTAAATGAAGCTGGGAGCAAGCCGCCATGACACCTAGTGTGGAGCATGCCACACTCTCAATTCCCACCTCTCTCTTAAATATCAAGGTCTCTCTACCCTCCTGTTGCCTCCCAAAACTCACTGAGCGTCACTCTCCATTTTTATGCTCCTGTTGAACTTCAGTTAAAGATTTCTAACACCTCACCTTCTCCTGGGTGTCAGCACCATGGGACACGGTGCTAACACTGCCATGATAACACTGACTCTCTGCTGCTCACAAGTTTGCATGTTTTCCTTCCTCACCGGGTCCTCAGACAGTGCTCTTCTGGCACTGTTTAAGGGGCCATATCTACCTCTTAATGGCTACTTTTACACTGGTATATTGCAGTCAATATCTTGCAATAGTTTTGCATAAGCTAAAATCCGGATTGATCCATAACATGGTGAGGTACAAATCTTTATACTAAGTATTTTTTTGTTTATGACCTAAAAGAATCATGCAAAATATTTATCAAATGAGCAAATGTACATAAAGCCTATTACTAAGGCTACTTTCACACTAGCGTTCTTGCTGGATCCGGCAGGATTCAGCAAAAACGCTTCTGTTACTGATAATACAACCATCTGCATCCGTTATGAACGGATCCGGTTGTATTATCTTTAACATTGCCAAGACGGATCCATCATGAACTCCATTGAAAGTCAACGGGGGACGGATCCGTTTTCGATTGTGTCAGATTGTGTCAGAGAAAACGGATCCGTCCCCATTGACTTGCATTGGGGGTCATGACCGATCCGCTCCGCATCCCAGGATGGAAAGCAAACAGCAGCATGCTCTCCGGTATGAGAACGGAACGGAATGCATTTTGGAGAACTCCGTTCTGTTCAGTTATGTTTTGTCCCCATTGACAATGAATGGGGACAAAACTGAAGCGTTTTTCTTTTCCGGTATTGAGACTCTATGACGGATCTCAATACCGGAAAATATTAACGCTAGTGTGAAAGTAGCCTTATATCATGCACCTTGCAATGTTTAGCATGGTAAATCAGCCAAGTGAGGAAACTAGTACGTGAAAGACTCACCATTCACCATGTAGTAGCATGCTGGACAAATTTTTAAATTTTTATCAAACATATTTTTTGTTGAAATAAAGTTTTTCATATACAAAAAATACAGTTTCAGACTCATTGTTACAGTAATATCCATATAAGGAGAGGGTTACATAAGTCTTACAGTGCAAGTACAAAATACAAAAACAAAACCCCCTCCCCGCCGAAACAATAATAATAATTCTGCAGGGAGACGACTATGTCATACCTTGTCCGAAAATAGACAAAGACACTCGCAGTGCATTGTTCCACAACAAGCACAATGTAAGAGTAAGCTTTAAGCTAGGATGAAGAAGAAATATGCAGGTGTGTGAATTGCATCAGGCCAAGGTCCATGCAGGAGCACCAAGGAATCAGGTCACTTGCCTCAACATGTAGATCTGTCCCCTCACACAACCCCTCGTCCGCGCCGCAGGCGCCAATCCAGGGACCGTAAACCATCCCTGCCATATTGCCATAAATGTAGCAGGGCACCTCCTTTTCAGGTAGATCCCTCTTTTAAATCTTAGTAGACTGTTCAGACGATGCACAAACTCCTGCCTGGTATGCGGGTTTTTCTGTGTCCAATGTTTGGCTGTCAGTACTCTGGCCTGGAAAAGCAATCTTTGAATAGACAGGGATCGTTTATCATCTATACCCGGTGAATTTAAGAGACCTAATATACAGACCCTGGGGTCCCTTGGTATTTGTATCTGGGTTATTTTAGAAATGATCCCCAGTACTTCCCCCGAGTAGGCCCCCAGTTTAGGGCACTCATAGAACATATGTAGCAAGGAAGCGTCTGTCCCCTCGCAGACAGTTTGAGTCAGTCCGCAGATCTATGCTGTATAGAAATGCAGGGGTTTTATACACTCTATGTAATAAATATATCTGGGATAATCTTTGAGCCGCACTAAGCGTGAGGCTAGGGGTTAAGGATAGGACAGTGTCCCATTGTTCCTGGAAGATGCCACCAACATCATGTTCCCACTTATGTTTCACTGGCAATGGGCTTGATAAATTTAATTTAGTAAATAGATGTCTATAGATCAAGGAGATAAGACCCTTGGCGCTACCACCACACAGCAGTTGTTGCAGTATAGGCGGGGATGTTGTCACCTGCAAACCAACCTTAAATGGCACATTATATGGGTGTCTCAATTGAAGGTATTGGTAAAATACAGTTTTAGGAAGACCAATCTCCACCTGGAGCTGTGTGAACGATTTCATACCCTCTCCTTTATGTATCTGATGGAGAAAAAGAATGCCCCTTTCTTCCCAAGGGGAAAAGCCTTCTAGTTTAAACATTTCTGATAATTGTGGATTGTGCCAGAAGGGAGTATGGCCATGTAATCCCTCAAGGCCGATCATTTCTTTAACCTCTTCAGGACACATGACGTACCGGTACGTCATGTGTATTTCCGATCACCGCTGCCCGGTGGGCGGTGATCGGAACAAGGTGCCTGCTCAAATGCATTGTAAAGGGATTAGACCCCCAAAAGGTCAAGTCCCAAAGTGGGACAAAAAATAAAGTGAAAAAAATAAGGTTTTCCTCCCAGAAAATTAAAAGTTTCAAGTAAAAATAAACAAAAATGTCATTTTCCCCAAATAAAGTAAAAAAATAATTGGTAAAAAATAGGGGGGAAAAAAGGTATACATATTAGATATCGCCGTGTCCGTATCGACCGGCTCTATAAACATATCACATGACCTAACCCTTCAGATGAACACCGTAAAAAATAAAAAATAAAAACTGCTAAATAAACAATTTTTTGTCACCTTACACCACAAAAAGCGTAATAGCAAGCGATCAAAAAGTCACATGCACCCCAAAATAGTGCCAATAAAACCGTCATCTCATCCCACAATAATCATACCCTACCCAAGGTAATCGCCCAAAACCTGAAAAAAAAATTATGGCTCTCAGACTATGGAAACACTAAAACATGATTTTTTTTGCTTCAAAAAAGGAAATCATTGTGTAAAACTTACATAAATATAAAAAAAGGATACATATGAGGTATCGCAGCGTCCGTAATAACTTTATCTATAAAAATATCACATTATTTAACCCCTCAGGTGAATACTGTAAAAAAAAAAAAATTAAAACGGTGTAAAAAATCAAATTTTTTGTCACCTTACATCACAAAAAGTGTAATAGCAAGCGATCAAAAAGTCACACGCACCCCAAAATAGTGCCAATTAAACCGTCATCTTATCCCATAAAAATCATACCCTACCCAAGGTAATCGCCCAAAAACTGAAAAAATTATGGCTCTCAGACTGTGGAAACACTAAAACATGATTTTTTTTGCTTAAAAAAATGAAATCATTGTGTAAAACTTACATAAATAAAAAAAAGTATACATATAAGGTATCGCAGCATCCGTAATAACTTGCTCTATAAAAATATCACATTACCTAACCCGTCAGGTGAATACCGTAAGATAATAAAAATAAAAACGGTGTAAAAAAAGCAATTTTTTGTCACCTTACATCACCGCGGCCGTGACTACCTGGTCTATAAAAATACCACATGATCTAACCTGTCAGATGAATGTTGTAAAAAACTACAAAATAAAAACGGTGCCAAAACAGCTATTTCTTGTTACCTTGCCTCACAAAAAGTATAACATAGAGCAACCAAAAATCATATGTACCCTATACTAGTACCAACAAAACTTATTATTTGGAGTTTCTACTCTAGGGGTGCACCAGGGGGGCTTCAAATGGGACATGGTGTAAAAAAAAAAAAACAATCCAGCAAAATCTGCCTTCCAGGAACCGTATGGCATTCCTTTCCTTCTGTGCCCTGCCGTGTGCCCGTACAGCAGTTTATGACCACATATGGGGTGTTTCTGTAAACTACAGAATCAGGGCCATAAATATTGAGTTCTGTTTGGCTGTTAACCCTTGCTTTGTTACTAGAAAAAATTTATTAAGATTGAAAATATGCCAAAAAATTTAAATTCTGAAATTTCATCTCCATTTGCCAATAACTCTTGTGGAACACCTAAAGCGTTAGTGACATTTATAAAATCAGTTTTGAATACCTTGAGGGATGTAGTTTCTTAGATGGGGTCACTTTTATGGAGTTTCTACTCTAGGGGTACATCAGGGGGGCTTCAAATGGGACATGGTGTAAAAAAAAAACAGTCCAGCAAAATCTGCCTTCCAAAAACCGAATGGCATTCCTTTCCTTCTGTGCCCTGCCGTGTGCCCGTACAGTAGTTTACGACCACATATGGGGTGTTTCTGTAAACTACAGAATCAGGGCCATAAATATTGAGGGTTTTTTTGGCTGTTAACCATTGCTTTGTAAAAGTAAAAAAAAAAAATTAAAATGGAAAATCTGCCAAAAAAGTGAAATTTGGAAATTGTATCTCTATTTTCCATTAATTCTTGTGGAACATCTAAAGGGTTAACAAAGTTTGTAAAATCAGTTTTGAATACCTTGAGGGATTTAATTTCTTAGATGGGGTCACTTTTATGGAGTTTCTACTCTAGGGATGCATCAGGGGGGCTTCAAATGGGACACAATGTCAAAAAAAAATTGGGTTTTTGAAAATTTATGAAAAATTTCAAGATTTGCTTCTAAACTTCTAAGCCTTGTAACATCCCCCAAAAATAAAATATCATTCCCAAAATGATCCAAACATGAAGTATACATATGGGGAATGTAAAGTAATAACTATTTTTGGAGGTGTTTCTATGTATTATAGAAGTAGAGAAATTGAAACTTGGAAATTTGCAATTTTTTACAAATTTTTGGTAAATTTGGTATTTATTTATAAATAAAAATTATTATTTTTTTACTTTATTTTACCAGTATCATGAAGTACAATATGTGATGAAAAAATAGTCTCACAATGGCCTGGATAAGTCAAAACGTTTTAAAGATATCACCACTTAAAGTGACACTGGTCAGATTTGCAAAAAATGGCCTGGTTATTAAGGTGAAATAGGGCTGTTTCCTAAAGGGGTTAAACCTAGACCAAACTTTCGTTATTAGAGAAATGGTGTGCTGGACAAATTTTTGGACACAATGAGAATAAAGTTGGATGTTTTTAAACCCACAGGGACTTTGAGTATACATTGAATGTTCATTTATATGCTTGAGAATTTTGTTTTTGATGCTTCCCTTTAACTAAACCAAGCAGGGGATATGCAAAAGAGTCTTTCCTTTATACATCTGAGCTTTACAGACCCATAATATGACAGCCATAATTTCTTATAGACCCTTCTGATATCATACAATGGAATACAGAGATTTCTGAATCCCAAAAAAATAATAAAAAATCATAGCATGCTCAATTAGTTCTCATATTATGGAGGTATTCTCCCCAAGAAGCAATATACGTGAAGTATGGCTCCATTTAGAGCCACCATATGGTGGTACACTAAGTGCCTATAAACTTGAATGTTTTGTTTTACAGGATTCCATGTGTGTCTGACAAGCGGTGTGCATGAGGTCTTAAGATACTATTACACATTAGACTAAAGTTTATTAAAAGGACAATGTCAACCAAAAAGAATGTTTTTCAGGTGAAATTTCACAACGAACAATATTTTTAGCCGAATGATGACAAACCATCATCGTCTGGACTATAATGTGTAAGGCAGTGTCTGTGATGTAGTGAAATTCATTTTGGATTTGATCAACTGAATCATTGAAGATTTGTTTTCAGTCCACATGAATTCGACCCAAATTGAAAGCACTCCAAATGCCCTGAAAAGTTGGGGATAAGACTTCTGAGGTCTTTTTGGACTATATGCAACTTATTTCAAGCTCTTTAACGCTAAGTCAGCATTTGTAATCTTAAAGTGACAGTGACATACATGGCTATGGGTAAATGCATGGCTGCTGATGGTAGCAAACAACCTCTTTAAAAACATAATGCACTTGTTTTCATTTTTACTTTTTGGTGGCAAAGGCCTGCAGGCATATATAAAAACACACACACACCACCTGGGGTCATGAGAACCTTTGATCTGAAAAATGGCTGAGGCCATTTTGAGAAATTTGCCTGAATTAAAATCACCAAAGATTCAAATACAGATTTGACACACTTTTTTTTTCGATTTGTTTAGAATCAATGTACTCATCTTAAAGGTGAGTTAATTGATTCTACCAATTCATCCTAAAATATCCAGAATTTAACAAAACTTAATTTCTTGTTATTAGTTTCAGGAGAATCAAATATGCTCCAATTGCTCTAAAAATCGGTCTCTCTCTCTCTCTTACTCTCTCTCTCTTTCTCTCTCTCTTCCTTTCTCTCTTTCTCTCTTCCTCTTCCTCTCTCTTCCTCTCTCTCTTTCTCTCTCTCTCTTCCTCAAATTTTCACGGCAATTGGAGCATATTTGATTTGAAAAATTAGCTGATTAGGAAACCAAAATTTTTTATGAAATTCACTCATTTGTAGCTCATCTCTATTCTTCTGATGATTGTTCGTTCAACTGCTGTTCAACCATCAACCAACTTCTATCTAATGTGCATGCCCACCTTTAAGGTTTATACCTGTCTTCATCTCAAAAGAGAAAAGAAAATATAGTAAACCTAAAGGAACCCAGGTTTAGGGATAAGGCACAGGTTGTTTTGTGTGCATAAAATCCACTGGAAATAAATTGTATGCTTCAGTGTAAATGTGGACATATATATGTGGCCATACATTTTTGTAGGTAACATATTGGGGATTTGTGTTCTGATGGGTTCTAAATACAGCCTGAAAGGGTGGCGGTAGTGCCCATAAGGGCACTTTAATTAATATAATTGCATCCAGTAGTATAGCTTTATTACAGATGCCGTTATTTAGAGCAATTGGATACTAAAATAAAAATAAGTAAAAACAGCAGTTAGTGGTAGAATATCACAGCCTAGAATATGATCAAGAAAAGAATAGTGTTATCCACCGTAAAATAATTTGCCCATCTTTATTTTTATTCCATTCATAAATCAATGTATTCTCTATGTGACTTTAATCAGGTTCTCGTGTCCAAGGACTCATATGATGTGGCTTCTATTATTTATTTCCCACCAATAGTGAAGCAATGGATATTTTATTTTATAAAATGTAGAGACCGAAAGACACAAAGTCTCCATATGATAAAATAACTGGCTTTAGAGGACATCACACTGTGGTACATAGGTTGACACCACATAAGCTGAACTTATCTGAAAAACCAAGGTAATTGCTACTTTAGGGATGCTGATGCTAGTCTATAGCATTATTATACAGGATACTGTTAACTGGGATTTGCCTGATCTCTGCTGAATCTATCAAAGTTCAACTTAACTGGGGTCCCATTTGATTATGAAGCCAATTTACTGATTGCTCTCCTTTTCAGAAAGTTTCCCTTTGTATTAGAAATACATGCTTACCTATTTCAAAAATGCCATTATTTTGACACCATTTATGTTAGAATGAGCTGTACTCCGTGTAACATTATTTAAAGAAAGCTCTTTGAATTTAGAATAATGGATACCTGGTAGGCATTAACTCACTTGAGAGATCTACTTAAGAAACTTATTGCTATCACTGGCAGCTCTCTGGGGTATTGATGGTGTTTTTGCAGAGCTGTTTGCTGTGGAATAAGCAGACAAGTGCTCCATATATCATTTTAAGTAAGACAAATAAAGTTCTTTTTCTGCCTTATACTGATGTCATTGTCAGTGGTATAGAAATAATTCTGAGCTACACTTCAGTTTTAAAGCACATTGACCTAATTTAATGGATTGTATAGTATGAATAAGTGCCATTTTCAGCCCTGGCTGGCCATGATATCCCTTTCTATTATGTTCTATGGAGAATCATATTTTGCTCACCTGCATGAGCTATTTATCTTACCTCATTACTGGAACAGAACTGCAAAGAGTTTCCAGACATCTATAATATTTGTAATGGATTCAATTTATTCTACTTGATAATCGTTTCAATAAGTTGTTTTATGACTGTAAATTGGTCACCATTAAAAGTGTTTTTGGGGATTAAAGAAATGTGTAATGCGTTCTTAGTAGTGTTGAGCGAAACTGAACTGTAAAGTTGCGAGTTAGGGTACCTGGACCCGAACCCAAACCTTTCCGGAAAAGTTTGGGTTTGGTGCATCATGTGACCCAGCCTTTATACAAGCTGGATCATGTGTAACAAAGCCCATCAGCTCTGAGTAGAGAGAGATTGTTAGGAATCTGGCTATTTGTTTTGTGGGTGACCTATAAAGATTTTTTGTGGGTGCAATGCACCATCTTTGTATCCCTGACACAGAAATGTAATAATTAGAGTTGAGCGAACACCTGGATGTTCGGGTTCGAGAAGTTCGGCCGAACATCCCGGAAATGTTCGGGTTCGGGATCCGAACCCGATCCGAACTTCGTCCCGAACCCGAACCCCATTGAAGTCAATGGGGACCCGAACTTTTCGGCACTAAAACGGCTGTAAAACAGCCCAGGAAAGGGCTAGAGGGCTGCAAAAGGCAGCAACATGTAGGTAAATCCCCTGCAAACAAATGTGGATAGGGAAATTAATTAAAATAAAAATTAAATAAATAAAAATTAACCAAAATCAATTGGAGAGAGGTTCCATAGCAGAGAATCTGGCTTCCCGTCACCCACCACTGGAACAGTCCATTCTCAGATATTTAGGCCCCGGCACCCAGGCAGAGGAGAGAGGTCCCGTAACAGAGAATCTGTCTTCATGTCAGCAGAGAATTAGTCTGCATGTCATAGCAGAGAATGAGGCTTCACGTCAGCCACCACTGCAACAGTCCATTGGCATATATTTAGGCCTAGCACACAGGCAGAGGAGAGAGGTCCCGTAACAGAGAATCTGGCTTCATGTCAGCAGAGAATCAGTCTGCATGTCATAGCAGAGAATGAGGCTTCACGTCAGCCACCACTGCAACAGTCCATTGGCATATATTTAGGCCCAGCACACACACAGGCAGAGGAGAGAGGTCCCGTAACAGAGGATCTGGCTTCATGTCAGCAGAGAATCAGTCTGCATGTCATAGCAGAGAATCAGGCTTCACGTCAGCCACCACTGCAACAGTCCATTGTCATAAATTTAGGCCCAGCACCCAGGCAGAGGAGAGAGGTCCCGTAACAGACAATCTGGCTTCATGTCAGCAGAGAATTAGTCTGCATGTCATAGCAGAGAATCAGGCTTCATGTCAGCCACCACTGCAACAGTCCATTGGCATATATTTAGGCCTAGCACACAGGCAGAGGAGAGGTTCATTCAACTTTGGGTAGCATCGCAATATAATGGTAAAATGAAAATAAAAATAGGATTGAATGAGGAAGTGCCCTGGAGTCCAATAATATATGGTTATGGGGAGGTAGTTAATGTCTAATCTGGACAAGGGACGGACAGGTCCTGTGGGATCCATGCCTGGTTCATTTTTATGAACGTCAGCTTGTCCACATTGGCTGTAGACAGGCGGCTGCGTTTGTCTGTAATGACGCCCCCTGCCGTGCTGAATACACGTTCAGACAAAACGCTGGCTGCCGGGCAGGCCAGCACCTCCAAGGCATAAAAGGCTAGCTCTGGCCACGTGGACAATTTAGAGACCCAGAAGTTGAATGGGGCCGAACCATCAGTCAGTACGTGGAGGGGTGTGCACACGTACTGTTCCACCATGTTAGTGAAATGTTGCCTCCTGCTAACACGTTGCGTATCAGGTGGTGGTGCAGTTAGCTGTGGCGTGTTGACAAAAGTTTTCCACATCTCTGCCATGCTAACCCTGCCCTCAGAGGAGCTGGCCGTGACACAGCTGCCTTGGCGACCTCTTGCTCCTCCTCTGCCTTGGCCTTGGGCTTCCACTTGTTCCCCTGTGACATTTGGGAATGCTCTCAGTAGCGCGTCTACCAACGTGCGCTTGTACTCGCGCATCTTCCTTATCACGCTCCAGTGCAGGAAGTAAGGTGGGCACATTGTCTTTGTAGTGTGGATCCAGCAGGGTGGCAACCCAGTAGTCCACACAGGTTAAAATATGGGCAACTCTGCTGTCGTTGCGCAGGCACTGCAGCATGTAGTCGCTCATGTGTGCCAGGCTGCCCAGGGGTAAGGACAAGCTGTCCTCTGTGGGAGGCGTATCGTCATCGTCCTGCCTTTCCCCCCAGCCACGCACCAGTGATGGACCCGAGCTGCGTTGGGTGCCACCCCGCTGTGACCATGCTTCATCCTCATCCTCCTCCACCTCCTCCTCATCCTCGTCCTCCTCGTCCTCCAGTAGTGGGCCCTGTCTGGCCACATTTGTACCTGGCCTCTGCTGTTGCCAAAAACCTCCCTCTGAGTCACTTCGAAGAGACTGGCCTGAAAGTGCTAAAAATGACCCCTCTTCCTCCTCCTCCTGGGCCACCTCCTCTTGCATCATCGCCCTAAGTGTTTTCTCAAGGAGACATAGAAGTGGTATTGTAACGCTGATAACGGCGTCATCGCCACTGGCCATGTTGGTGGAGTACTCGAAACAGCGCAACAGGGCACACAGGTCTCGCATGGAGGCCCAGTCATTGGTGGTGAAGTGGTGCTGTTCTGTAGTGCGACTGACCCGTGCGTGCTGCAGCTGAAACTCCACTATGGCCTGCTGCTGCTCGCACAGTCTGTCCAGCATGTGCAAGGTGGAGTTCCACCTGGTGGGCACGTCGCATATGAGGCGGTGAGCGGGAAGGCCGAAGTTACGCTGTAGCGCAGACAGGCGAGCAGCAGCAGGATGTGAACGCTGGAAGCGCGAACAGACGGCCCGCACTTTATGCAGCAGCTCTGACATGTCGGGGTAGTTGTGAATGAACTTCTGCACCACCAAATTCAGCACATGCGCCAAGCAAGGGATGTGCGTCAAATTGGCTAGTCCCAGAGCTGCAACGAGATTTCGCCCATTATCGCACACCACCAGGCCGGGCTTGAGGCTCACCGGCAGCAACCACTCGTCGGTCTGTTGTTCTATACCCCGCCACAACTCCTGTGCGGTGTGGGGCCTGTCCCCCAAACATATGAGTTTCAGAATGGCCTGCTGACGTTTACCCCGGGCTGTGCTGAAGTTGGTGGTGAAGGTGTGTGGCTGACTGGATGAGCAGGTGGAAGAAGAGGAGGAGGAAGCCGAGAAGGAGGAGGTGGCAACAGGAGGCAAAGAATGTTGCCCTGCGATCCTTGGCGGCGGAAGGACGTGCGCCAAACAGCTCTCCGCCTGGGGCCCAGCTGCCACTACATTTACCCAGTGTGCAGTTAGGGAGATATAGCGTCCCTGGCCGTGCTTACTGGTCCACGTATCTGTGGTTAGGTGGACCTTGCCACAGATGGCGTTGCGCAGTGCACACTTGATTTTATCGGATACTTGGTTGTGCAGGGAAGGCACGGCTCTCTTGGAGAAGTAGTGGCGGCTGGGAACAACATACTGTGGGACAGCAAGCGACATGAGCTGTTTGAAGCTGTCTGTGTCCACCAGCCTAAATGACAGCATTTCATAGGCCAGTAGTTTAGAAATGCTGGCATTCAGGGCCAGGGATCGAGGGTGGCTAGATGGGAATTTACGCTTTCTCTCAAATGTTTGTGAGATGGAGAGCTGAACGCTGCCGTGTGACATGGTTGAGACGCTTGGTGACGGAGGTGGTGGTGTTGGTGGTACATCCCCTGTTTGCTGGGCGGCAGGTGCCAACGTTCCTCCAGAGGCGGAGGAAGAGGCCGAGGCGGCAGCAGCAGAAGAGGCCGAGGCGGCAGCAGCAGAAGAGGTAGCAGGGGGAGCCTGAGTGACTTCCTTGGTTTTAAGGTGTTTACTCCACTGCAGTTCATGCTTTGCATGCAGGTGCCTGGTCATGCAGGTTGTGCTCAGGTTCAGAACGTTAATGCCTCGCTTAAGGCTCTGATGGCACAGCGTGCAAACCACTCGGGTCTTGTCGTCAGCACATTGTTTGAAGAAGTGCCATGCCAGGGAACTCCTTGAAGCTGCCTTTGGGGTGCTCGGTCCCAGATGGCGGCGGGCAGTAGCAGGCGGAGTCTCTTGGCGGCGGGTGTTCTGCTTTTGCCCACTGCTCCCTCTTTTGCTACGCTGTTGGCTCGGTCTCACCACTGCCTCTTCCTCCGAACTGTGAAAGTCAGTGGCACGACCTTCATTCCATGTGGGGTCTAGGACCTTATCATCCCCTGCATCGTCTTCCACCCAGTCTTGATCCCTGACCTCCTGTTCAGTCTGCACACTGCAGAAAGACGCAGCAGTTGGCACCTGTGTTTCGTCATCATCAGAGACATGCTGAGGTGGTATTCCCATGTCCTCATCATCAGGAAACATAAGTGGTTGTGCGTCAGTGCATTCTATATCTTTCACCGCTGGGGAAGGGCTAGGTGGATGCCCTTGGGAAACCCTGCCAGCGGAGTCTTCAAACAGCATAAGAGACTGCTGCATAACTTGAGGCTGAGACAGTTTCCCTGGTATGCATGGGGGTGATGTGACAGACTGATGGGGTTGGTTTTCAGGCGCCATCTGTGCGCTTTCTGCAGAAGACTGGGTGGGAGATAATGTGAACGTGCTGGATCCACTGTCGGCCACCCAATTGACTAATGCCTGTACCTGCTCAGGCCTTACCATCCTTAGAACGGCATTGGGCCCCACCATATATCGCTGTAAATTCTGGCGGCTACTGGGACCTGAGGTAGTTGGTACACTAGGACGTGTGGATGTGGCAGAACGGCCACGTCCTCTCCCAGCACCAGAGGGTCCACTAACACCACCACGACCATGTCCACGTCCGCGTCCCTTACTAGATGTTTTTCTCATTGTTATGGTTCACCACAACAACAAAAATATTATTTGGCCCAATGTATTGTATTCAAATTCAGCGGGATATAAATTTGAGGCCTAGTATTTAGGCGCTGGGTGACCGGTATGGATTTACTAACAGAATTAGACTTGGAAATGCACAGTAGCGTGTGTGTGAAGTTATTCTGAATGACCCTATGTGCACCTTGAATATTATATACCCTTTTAGGGATAGATTTCAAATAGCTCTGATATAGCAGAAACCACTAAATTATGAAATTGCTAAATTGGGAATTGTATTTCAACCCAGAACAAAAAATGTGCTTTGACGGACACTAAATAACTTTCCCAGCCACAACAGGACAGCGGTAACGAGAGATTTAGCGGGATATAAATTTGAGGCCTAGTATTTAGGCGCTGGGTGACCGGTATGGATTTAGTGACAGAATTAGACTTGGAAATGCACAGTAGCGTGTGTGTGAAGTTATTCTGAATGACCCTATGTGCACCTTGAATATTATATACCCTTTTAGGGATAGATTTCAAATAGCTCTGATATAGCAGGAACCACTAAATTATGAAATTGCTAAATTGGGAATTGTACTTCAACCCAGAACAAAAAATGTGCTTTGACGGACACTAAATAACTTTCCCAGCCACAACAGTACAGCGGTAACGAGAGATTTAGCGGGATATAAATTTGAGGCCTAGTATTTAGGCGCTGGGTGACCGGTATGGATTTAGCGACAGAATTAGACTTGGAAATGCACAGTAGCGTGTGTGTGAAGTTATTCTGAATGACCCTATGTGCACCTTGAATATTATATACCCTTTTAGGGATAGATTTCAAATAGCTCTGATATAGCAGGAACCACTAAATTATGAAATTGCTAAATTGGGAATTGTACTTCAACCCAGAACAAAAAATGTGCTTTGACGGACACTAAATAACTTTCCCAGCCACAACAGTACAGCGGTAACGAGAGATTTAGCGGGATATAAATTTGAGGCCTAGTATTTAGGCGCTGGGTGACCGGTATGGATTTAGCGACAGAATTAGACTTGGAAATGCACAGTAGCGTGTGTGTGAAGTTATTCTGAATGACCCTATGTGCACCTTGAATATTATATACCCTTTTAGGGATAGATTTCAAATAGCTCTGATATAGCAGGAACCACTAAATTATGAAATTGCTGAATTGGGAATTGTACTTCAACCCAGAACAAAAAATGTGCTTTGACGGACACTAAATAACTTTCCCAGCCACAACAGGACAGCGGTAACGAGAGATTTAGCGGGATATAAATTTGAGGCCTAGTATTTAGGCGCTGGGTGACCGGTATGGATTTAGCGACAGAATTAGACTTGGAAATGCACAGTAGCGTGTGTGTGAAGTTATTCTGAATGACCCTATGTGCACCTTGAATATTATATACCCTTTTAGGGATAGATTTCAAATAGCTCTGATATAGCAGGAACCACTAAATTATGAAATTGCTAAATTGGGAATTGTACTTCAACCCAGAACAAAAAATGTGCTTTGACGGACACTAAATAACTTTCCCAGCCACAACAGTACAGCGGTAACGAGAGATTTAGCGGGATATAAATTTGAGGCCTAGTATTTAGGCGCTGGGTGACCGGTATGGATTTAGCGACAGAATTAGACTTGGAAATGCACAGTAGCGTGTGTGTGAAGTTATTCTGAATGACCCTATGTGCACCTTGAATATTATATACCCTTTTAGGGATAGATTTCAAATAGCTCTGATATAGCAGGAACCACTAAATTATGAAATTGCTAAATTGGGAATTGTACTTCAACCCAGAACAAAAAATGTGCTTTGACGGACACTAAATAACTTTCCCAGCCACAACAGGACAGCGGTAACGAGAGATTTAGCGGGATATAAATTTGAGGCCTAGTATTTAGGCGCTGGGTGACCGGTATGGATTTAGCGACAGAATTAGACTTGGAAATGCACAGTAGCGTGTGTGTGAAGTTATTCTGAATGACCCTATGTGCACCTTGAATATTATATACCCTTTTAGGGATAGATTTCAAATAGCTCTGATATAGCAGGAACCACTAAATTATGAAATTGCTAAATTGGGAATTGTACTTTAACCCAGAACAAAAAATGTGCTTTGACGGACACTAAATAACTTTCCCAGCCACAACAGGACAGCGGTAACGAGAGATTTAGCGGGATATAAATTTGAGGCCTAGTATTTAGGCGCTGGGTGACCGGTATGGATTTAGTGACAGAATTAGACTGGGATATGGCCAAAAAATAACCACACTATTGCTGGTTAAATGCACTTGGTGACGGGCGCAGCTTGCCCCTGATGTAGTATATGGCCAAAAAATGAACAGACTATTGCTGGTTAAATGCACTTGGTGTCACAGCTTGACGAACCACACTACTGAGGGTTAAATGCACTTGGTGACGGGCGCAGCTTGCCCCTGATGTAGTATATGGCCAAAAAATGAACAGACTATTGCTGGTTAAATGCACTTGGTGACGGGCGCAGCTTGCCCCTGATTTAGTATATGGCCAAAAAATAAACAGACTATTGCTGGTTAAATGCACTTGGTGTGATAGCTTGACCAACCACACTACTGAGGGTTAAATGCACTTGGTGACGGGCGCAGCTTGCCCCTGATGTAGTATATGGCCAAAAAATGAACAGACTATTGCTGGTTAAATGCACTTAGTGACGGGCGCAGCTTGCCCCTGATTTAGTATATGGCCAAAAAATGAACAGACTATTGCTGGTTAAATGCACTTGGTGTGATAGCTTGACCAACCACACTACTAAGGGTTAAATGCACTTGGTGACGGGCGCAGCTTGCCCCTGATTTAGTATATGGCCAAAAAATGAACAGACTATTGCTGGTTAAATGCACTTGGTGTGATAGCTTGACCAACCACACTACTGAGGGTTAAATGCACTTGGTGACGGGCGCAGCTTGCCCCTGATGTAGTATATGGCCAAAAAATGAACAGACTATTGCTGGTTAAATGCACTTGGTGTCACAGCTTGACGAACCACACTACTGAGGGTTAAATGCACTTGGTGACGGGCGCAGCTTGCCCCTGATGTAGTATATGGCCAAAAAATAAACAGACTATTGCTGGTTAAATGCACTTGGTGTGACAGCTTCACCCTGATGTAGGCTTTAGCCAAAAAACAACCACACCATTGAGGGTTAAATGCACTTGGTGACAGGCGCAGCTTGCCCCTGATTTAGTATATGGCCAAAAAAATGAACAGACTATTGCTGGTTAAATGCACTTGGTGTGACAGCTTCACCCTGATGTAGGCTTTAGCCAAAAAACAACCACACCATTGAGGGTTAAATGCACTTGGTCGCAGCTTGGATGCACTTGGTCGCAGCACCGCACAAGACACAAAATGGCCGCCGATCACCCCAGAAAAAAGTGACTGACAAACGGTCTGGGCAGCCTAAAAACAGTGAGTGAGCATTTGAATTTCAGCAGCTCAATGATGCACAGCTGCAGATCGATCGATTAATCAAGTGAAGTCCTTTGGAGGAGTTAATCTGCCTAATCTCGCCCTACTGTCGCATCCGCAACCTCTCCCTACGCTAATCAGAGCAGAGTGACGGGCGGCGCTATGTGACTCCAGCTTAAATAGAGGCTGGGTCACATGGTGCTCTGGCCAATCACAGCCATGCCAATAGTAGGCATGGCTGTGACGGCCTCTTGGGGCAAGTAGTATGACGCTTGTTGATTGGCTGCTTTGCAGCCTTTCAAAAAGCGCCAAGAAAGCGTCACAAAAGCGCCAAGAAAGCGACGAACACCGAACCCGAACCCGGACTTTTACTATACAGTTCGAGTTCGCTCATCCCTACCCCTGACACAAAAATGTAATAGTTAATCCGTTAGTTCGATGGTTGACATATACCCATTTTTAGTGTGAGATACACGTGCACTTTATACATGAAATATAGTTAATCTGTCTGGGAAATTAATATAGTTAATCCGTCTGTTAGTTCGGTGGGTGACATAGTACACCTGCACTGCATAAGTGACAGGGGAATTAATATAGTTAATCCGTCTGTTAGTTCGGTGGGTGACATATACCCATTTTTGTTGTGAGGTACACCTGCACTGCATACGTGACAGGGAAATTTATATAGTTAATCCATCTTTTAGTTCGGTGGGTGACATATTCCCATTTTTGGTGTGAGGTACATCTGCACTGCATATGTGGCAGAGAAATTAATATAGTTAATCCGTCTGTTAGTTCGGTGGGTGACATATACCCTATACCCATTTTTGGTGTGAGACACATGTGCACTTTATACGTGACAGGGAAATTAATATAGTTAATCTGACTGTTAGTTCGGTGGGTGACATATTCCCATTTTTGGTGTGAGGTACACCTGCACCACATACGTGACACGGAAATTAATATAGTTAATCTGTCTGATAGTTCGGTCGGTGACATATACCCATTTTGGTGTGAGATACACGTGCACTGCTTATGTGACAGGGAAATGAATAAAGTTAATCTGACTGTTAGTTCGGTCGGTGACATATACCCATTTTTGGTGTGAGATACACGTGCACTTTATACATGACAGGGAAATTAATATAGTTAATCTGACTGTTAGTTCAGCCGGTAACATATACCCATTTTTGGTGTGAGATACACGTGCACTGCATATGTGACAGGGAAATGAATAAAGTTAATCCATCTGTTAGTTTGGTGGGTGACATATTCCCATTTTTGGTGTGAGGTACAACTGCACTGGATATGTGACAGGGAAATGAATACAGTGGTGGCTGGGCCTGAGGCGGATAGCAGTTTGGCGCATGTCTTACCGCCACCGAGGATTGCAGGACATTTCTCGTTTCCTCCTGTTGCCTCCTCCGCTTCCTCCTCTACTGCCTCCTCATCCGGTCAGTGTAACACCTTCACCACCAACTTCAGCACAGCCAGAGGAAATGACAGCAGGATGTTTTGAAACTCATCTGTTTGGAATAAAAAACCCACACCGCGCAGGATCTGTGGACGGGCATGGAACAACAGACCGATAAGTGGTTGTTGCCGCTTAGCCTCAAGCCTGGCCTGGTGGTGTGCGATAATGGGTGAAATCTCGTAGCAGCTCTGGGGCTAGCCTCTTTGACGCACATCCCTTGCCTGGCTCAAGTGCTAAATTTGGTGGTGCAGAAGTTACTGAAAAATTACCCCGATATGTCAGAGCTGCTGCAGAAAGTGCAGGCCATCTGTGCTCGCTTTCGGCATTCTCACCCTGTTGCTGCTCGCCTGTCTGGGCTGCAGTGTAACTTCGGCCTTCCCTCTCACCACCTCATATGTGATGTACCAACAAGGTGGAACTCCACCTTGCACATGCTGGGGAGACTGTGCGAGCAGCAGCAGGCGATAGAGGAGTTTCAGCTGAAGCACGCACAGGTAAGTCACTCTGCAGAACAGCACCGCTTCACCACCAACGAGTGGACCTCCATGCAGGACGCCTGTGCCGTTTCGAGGATGTGGCACAGGCGGAAGAGGAGGAGGAAGAGGGATCATTTCCACGGTCATCAGGCCAGTCATTCACAAGTGGCTCAAAGGGTGGGTTCCTGCACCAACAAAGGCCAGGTACACAGCTGTCCAGCCAGGGCACAGTTCTGCAGGCATTTGCGGATCCAGGGGGGGCAACGGGGCATATCAGCACTAGGCCTGCAGCTTATCAGTAGCCGGTGCAGGCGGCTCGATGACATCATCGAGCCGTCTGAGCCGTACAGAGCGGGACACAGGCCAGAAGAGGCCTGCATTGCATCACAGTGTCATGGAGGTAAGTATAAGTGTTTATTGTTTTAATTATTTTTAGTACTGTATGGCAAGAAGAGGGGTGGGGCCCTATATACTGGCACATTATGGGGGAGCACTATGGGGGCATCTAATAGGGGCCCTATAAACTGGCACATTATGGGGGGGAGCACTATGGAGAGGAGGGGGAAGGAGCACTATGGGGGCATCTAATGGGGGCCCTATATACTGGCACATTATGGGGGCAATATGGAGAAGGGAGGAAAAGAGCACTATGGGGGCATTATATAGGGGCATTTGATACTGGCACCCATTTTGGTGCCACTATGGGGAAGTGGGGAGAGAAGCATTATGGGCGCATCTATGTGGGGCAGTCTATAGGGGCATTTTATACTGCCACATTATGAAGGGCAATATGGGAACGGGAAGGAGCAATATGGGGGCATCTTCTGGGGGCACTATATAGGATGGGGAGGAGCACTATGGGGGCATCTTCTGTGGGCACTATATAGGAGTATTTTATACTAGCACAAATTATAGGGGCACTATGGGCACCTTAGCTCAACTGAAGGCACTGTTTTTTGTAGTGGCACACAGTGGCACACAGTACGGGTCATTAGATCACATGAGGGCACTCTGGCATCATTTACTCTAATGGGGGCACTAAGAGGAATTTTTTATTTTTTTTGTACTGGCGCACATTATAAGGGGTCTTTATTACAACTAGGGGACTATAGGAGCATTATTACTTCTGGGACACATCTACTGTTGGGGGCACTGTAGGAGCACTACTAAGTGCACTCTGGCACAGAATTATTACTATTGTTGGGATTTTGGGGAGCACTATTACTGTGGGAGCACCCTGGCACAGTATCAGCTTAGCACAGTTATTTTTGGGGGACATTATGCACTATTTGCTAGGTGCAGTTATTTTTTAAGGCATTGTGCCTTATGCTCTCGCCCATAATCTTTTAGATGGTCAGTTTGACAGCAGGCCCTCGCCCACAATGTTTTTTAGATGCTCAGCTTTGCAGCAGGCCCTTGCCCATAATGTTTTGGATGGTCAGCTCGGCAGCAGGTTCTCGCCCACAACATTTTTTAGCTGGTCAGCTCGGCAGCAGGCCTTCGCCCAAAAAATTGTTTAGATGGTCAGCTTGGCAGCAGACCCTCACCCACAATTGTTTTTAGATGGTCAGCTCAGCAGCAGACCCTCACCCCTTATGTTATAGATGGTCAGATCAGCAGCAGGCCCTCGCCCCTAATGTTTTAGAGGGTCACCAGCAGGCCCTTGCTCCTAATGTTTTTGAGGGTCACCAGCAGGCCATCAATCATAATTTTTCAATGGTGTGTATGATGCCCTCCTTTATGTGTAATAAAGGGTGCATTGAAGTGTCGGTTCCTTGTAATTTTTGGCAGCCCTTTCCCTTAGTGCATAGGCTTTATGAGTGTAGGAGTCTCACTACCTGAACAATTTTACCACAATGTGAATGAGGCCCTCCTTTATGTGATATAGAGATTGTATCGGAGTGCCTAACAATTTTTCCTCTAAAATCAATTTTATCTTCGGTTTGGTGCGTATTATTGTCAGTCTGTAAAAGTGGCGTACTACTCAGACAACATTGTTCCCAGCAGCGACCTGGGAGTCCAAAATGCATCCAGACATCCTCCCCATGCTGTTCCCGAACCATTTCAGTGGTGTTTCCATCAATTTCTGCCTGGTGCTTGAGTTCTCCCATTGACTTCCATTGTCCTCAGGTACACTAGTGGAGCCTATATCTCGGGCTACCACTTTCATTGGGCATTTTTTCATCCTATTTACCAGCACTTATTTGTATGTGCATTGTGAAGTCAGACCATACTTAACTTATGCCCTCTTTAGTTTTTGTTTCTATTCAGTTTTTGTAATGTTTCCCCTGATGAGAGTTAATTGAAACATGCATGTAGGGACTAGCTGCGCTATGGCACTTTAGGGTCAAGTAGTTTGAGGGCAAGGTTCACGACGGGGTTGTTTTTTTTAGAACGGATGCTCCGTGGCTAGAACGTTAGGGCCAGCATAGCATCCGTACCTTAGGGCTGTCTAGGAATCTAGAGCCCATTTCTCTCCCTGTCTGCTACCTGTCTTATTTTTTCAGGATCATACTATCAGCTGTATATCTATGAAGCCAGAAGACTCCCATGGCATGGTAGGACTACCGGTTATTTTTAGGTGCCGCTGTGCACCATAATTTTTGTCATTGAGCACTTTAATAGTTTTTCTTCTTTATTTGATCTGTTATATATTGAGGGACCTTTATTCATTTGTATTGATTAAAAGTTACGTTTTAATAGGGATCACCGTTGATTATTTTCTTAATTCTGTATTTCCTGGTGATTGTGTTATAGATTATCAGACAGTACCCATTTATTTGCAATCTGGCCACCCACGACCAGCTTTATTGTCGTTTTTACAGCAAACCAAACATAAATCATAAACATAAATCCTGGGCTGTCTGGCCACTGACTACACAGTATTTTACCTCTGTGTCAGGATCTGGGTCTACCATCCAGCTCCCCAAAACACAACACGGTGCTTACCCTACACAGGGTTAGAAGGTCCCGGCTCCCACAGGTCTTGGTGCGGCCTGCTCCTTCCCCAGACTGGGAGGCCAGATTGAGGAGCTCAGCCCACATTTACCTGAGCTCCCCAGCTGGCTGCTAATTATCTTAATTACCAGCCTAGCTGTTGCATACAGTGGTAAAAACCTATTTTCCCAGCCTTTCTTGTTCTCATCCAGCTTCCTCTGGGTGAGATACACCATTTTAATGGCCTTAATATGGCCCTCTGGCAGCTCTACTGCCAAAAATTTCACAAATCAAATTTATTTACTATAATGTATATTTTAAATGATTACAGTTTTTAATTGAATATATATATATATATATAGATATATATATATATATATATATATATATATATATATATATATATATATTCAATTAAAAACTGTAATCATTTAAAATATACATTATAGTAAATAAATTAGATTTGTGAAATTTTTTCATGTACATATTTCCTGGTCCAAATGTCCCCCTCGGGGTGCTCGTGGTTTTAAAAACACCCATAGCACAAGTAGAAATAAATACTTTTATACATAAAACAATGATCTATACTATCTATACGTTTTTGAATTCTATTAATATACCAATTAAAATATAGTTGTGTTCATACCACAAGTGCGTTTCCTAGTGGTGCTGCACACTTGTAATAGCTTATTAAATGGCAATCCTACAGCAATATATAGATGTACCCCACAATATAAATTATGCTTTTAGTCCCCAATAGCTATACTGTGACAGTCTTGCTGTACATTCAGTCTCCACCCCAATACTAGATGAAGGTGTCTTAGAGTTTAAACTGTAGGTGCTGTTGCATTTTGCATAATTAATATGGCCAGTTCCCTATATGTATTAGCCGCAGTGTCGTACCAGGGTGCCTAGGGCCCATCAGTAAACTTCTTTCTGGGGGCCCACTACACATATACATGCAACTATTACCCGTTCACACAGCGGCAGACAGTAGCAAGATGTTATAAGATAATTGATTACAAGGGTCCCTGTAGCGACTTCAAGAAGGCAGATGCCTAGTAAACGAGGATGCTGACTGGAGTCATCTCAGACACCTAATGCATCTATAATAAGAATCTGTTAAATATTCTACCCATTTTTTTTATATGAACATAGGCTGGTTGAGATGCTGCACACTGCCTATCTATATGCAGTGCAGCAAGTCTACTGTGTTATGTGCCACAGGAGATGGGGGTCTCGGGGTTCACATTGCTCAGGGGCCCACCGGGGGATTCACTTGTACCCCTGTGGACCTTTCTGAGCCTGATTAGCGGGTATATGGTACTATCAGGAAGACTTACAGTCTCAATATCAGTAACTGATTAGTTCTCCTTACCACCTATCGGCATATGGCTTTCTCTGATTGAGCCGGCATCCATGTGTTACTGTCTGGATGCCTGGACCAGTTTTCACTTATATTCTGTTGTATTCAGATGCAGGGTATCCGGCTTAGCAATGGCTGATCTTTATATACTGTAGCTGGGGTCCAATAGTCTGCATAAGCTTAAGATCCAATTGTGGGCAGTGAAATGAATAAACAGCGCTCACTTTTTCATTAGTTGCAGCTATCCTAGCTTCTTCCTCAGTGGCAATGTATGGTAGAATCCTTGTGTATCTCCCAATTTATGTGGACCAGCTATCCCTAACAAAAACCTGGACCGGATCATGGTACATTTTTACTCTTTAGCCAACATCTTGTATAATATGACACAGTACAAGGTGAACAGCCCTTACGTATCTCTCCACTGTATAGGAGCAAAACATATAGGGCCAGATTTATCACGATTCTGACAGCTCACTCTACTTTAACATATGGCTAAAGTCAGTTTTAGCCAAGTAAGATTTATGATTGGCCCTTTAAGACTGTAATAAATGTGGTTTGACGGTAGCAGTTTATCCGTCAGTAAGCAGCTTTACAAAAGTCGCACGTCTTTACGAAAAAGTAGCATGTGCTATTAAAAAGTCTCATAAGATAAGCATGGTCCTCACTGGAGTGAAATTGCACATTTTTTAGCGACTTTTTAGCGACTTTTTAAATAGTCCCAATAGTAAATCTGTCTAGAGATTCATTTACATAAGAAAACACGCCCACTTTCATAAAACTGGCGATGCTCGTGCACTATGCTAGTGCAGAGCAGGAAAAAGTTGCAAATTTGTGCGCAGTTTTAGCGATTGCGCAAAATCTTGCAACTTTTTCAATCCATTATTCTGACTTGAGCTAATGATAAATCTGGCCTATAGTGTTAAATAAAAAATACCAATAATAAAAAAAAAGATAAACATGGATGATAAATATTAGTAAATAACGATGATGCTCATAATGAGATTGGGCCCTGCTCTAAGTCACTCCTGGGGAAAGTTGCCACAGCATCTGAGGGGTTTAATGTCTGTGATCGGCGTTATCACTGATTGACACAGCAGACACCCAGTGCTAATGTCTGCAAACAGCAGGAACCGGTGGCTATGGCACCTGCTCTGCTCTGGAGAAGGCAAAATCTATATAGAGACATCTTCTGTAAATGTATGGCAAATGTCGTCAAGGGGTTATTAAACAATGATGATGATAATGGGCCTGGACCTTGTTCTAGGGGGCCTTCAGTCAATTGGTAAACAGCTTGGCTATTGACAGTCTGTTGATGAAGGACCTGAACCTTTCATAGGAAACCAAATAGTTCACACTGCATTAAGACCTCCAGGTACCAACATATCAAACTCAAAATTTTTCCTGGATTCTATTCTGGACATATGTCGAACCTTCTGTAAAGCTGTAAAAATGAATGCAGTTGGATTGCTATTATGATATTGCTTAAGTTGTTGTAACATAGTGTTTTTCATATCCAGTTTTATATCCTAGCGATATGACCCCATTGTCTGAGATGAGGCCACCCCTTTAAGAGATATTTGTAAAACTGAATTAGAACAAGAAATTCTTTTAAAACAGGAGTATGATTTTATTACAGGTACACAACAACAATTACCTGCCTTTTTATTGTATTCCCCAGGTACAATAGAACTAAGCAAATCCTCCTGAAAGACTGATAGTCTGAGACATAGGCTCGTTAACCTCTAATTTATCCCAGTATATAGATAAGATATTACAACTAGGGATGAGCGAACTCGAACTGTATAGTTCGGGTTCGTACCGAATTTTGGGGTGTCCGTGACACGGACCCAAACCCGGACATTTTCGTAAAAGTCCGGGTTCGGGTTCGGTGTTCGTCGCTTTCTTCGCGCTTTTGTGACGCTTTCTTGGCGCTTTTTGAAAGGCTGCAAAGCAGCCAATCAACAAGCGTCATACTACTTGCCCCAAGAGGCCATCACAGCCATGCCTACTATTGGCATGGCTGTGATTGGCCAGAGCACCATGTGACCCAGCCTCTATTTAAAGGGGTTGTCCAGGTTCAGAGCTGAACCTGGACATACCTCCATTTTCCCCCCGCCAGCCCCCCTGACATGAGCATCGGAGCAGTTCATGCTCCGATGCTCTCCTTTGCCCTGCGCTAAATCGCGCAGGGCAAAGGCATTTTTCTGAGTTCCGGTGACGTACCGGGCTCTCTATGGGGATGACAGGCAGCCCGGTGACGTCACCGGCACTGATGGGCGGGATTTGGCTCTGCCCTAGCCAGTAAAACGGCTAGGGCAGAGCTAAAGCCCGCCCCTCAGAGCCGGTGACGTCACCGAACACACTGCTGGGCGGAAGTTACCGCCCGGCAGTGTGTTATTGAAAACAAAAGAGCCCGTGCCCTGCGCGATCTAGCGCAGGGCACTGGAGCGCATCGGAGCATGAGATGCTCCGATGCCAGGCTCAGGAGGGCTGCCGGGGTGAAAATAAGGGTATGTCCGGGTTCAGCTCTGAACCCGGACAACCCATTTAAGCTGGAGTCACATAGCGCCGCCCGTCACTCTGCTCTGATTAGCGTAGGGAGAGGTTGCGGCTGCGACAGTAGGGCGAGATTAGGCAGATTAACTCCTCCAAAGGACTTGATTAACTGATCGATCTGCAGCTGTGGATCATTGAGCTGCTGATCCTCAATTGCTCACTGTTTTTAGGCTGCCCAGACCGTTTGTCAGTCACATTTTTCTGGGGTGATCGGCGGCCATTTTGTGTCTTGTGGTGCGCCAGCACAAGCTGCGACCAAGTGCATTTAACCCTCAATGGTGTGGTTGTTTTTTGGCTAAAGCCTACATCAGGGTGAAGCTGTCACACCAAGTGCATTTAACCAGCAATAGTCTGTTCATTTTTTGGCCATATACAAAATCAGGGGCAAGCTGCGCCTGTCACCAAGTGCATTTAACCCTCAATGGTGTGGTTGTTTTTTGGCTAAAGCCTACATCAGGGTGAAGCTGTCACACCAAGTGCATTTAACCAGCAATAGTCTGTTCATTTTTTGGCCATATACTAAATCAGGGGCAAGCTGCGCCTGTCACCAAGTGCATTTAACCCTCAATGGTGTGGTTGTTTTTTGGCTAAAGCCTACATCAGGGTGAAGCTGTCACACCAAGTGCATTTAACCAGCAATAGTCTGTTTATTTTTTGGCCATATCCCAGTCTAATTCTGTCACTAAATCCATACCGGTCACCCAGCGCCTAAATACTAGGCCTCAAATTTATATCCCGCTAAATCTGTCCTTAGTGCTGTAGCTGGGCGAGTTATTTAGTGTCCGTTCAAGCACATTTCTTGTTCTGGGTTGAAATACAATTCCCAATTTAGCAATTTCATAATTTAGTGGTTTCTGCTATATCAGAGCTATTTGAAATCTATCCCTAAAAGGGTATATAATATTCAAGGTGCACATTGGGTCATTCAGAATAACTTCACACACACCCGCTACTGTGTATTTCCAAGTCTAATTCTGGCACTAAACCCATACCTGTCACCCAGCGCCTAAATACTAGGCCTCAAATTTATATCCCGCTAAATCTGTCCTTAGTGCTGTAGCTGGGCGAGTTATTTAGTGTCCGTTCAAGCACATTTCTTGTTCTGGGTTGAAATACAATTCCCAATTTAGCAATTTCATAATTTAGTGGTTTCTGCTATATCAGAGCTATTTGAAATCTATCCCTAAAAGGGTATATAATATTCAAGGTGCACATTGGGTCATTCAGAATAACTTCACACACACCCGCTACTGTGTATTTCCAAGTCTAATTCTGGCACTAAACCCATACCTGTCACCCAGCGCCTAAATACTAGGCCTCAAATTTATATCCCGCTAAATCTGTCCTTAGTGCTGTAGCTGGGCGAGTTATTTAGTGTCCGTTCAAGCACATTTCTTGTTCTGGGTTGAAATACAATTCCCAATTTAGCAATTTCATAATTTAGTGGTTTCTGCTATATCAGAGCTATTTGAAATCTATCCCTAAAAGGGTATATAATATTCAAGGTGCACATTGGGTCATTCAGAATAACTTCACACACACCCGCTACTGTGTATTTCCAAGTCTAATTCTGGCACTAAACCCATACCTGTCACCCAGCGCCTAAATACTAGGCCTCAAATTTATATCCAGCTAAATCTGTCCCTAGTGCTGTAGCTGGGCGAGTTATTTAGTGTCCGTTCAAGCACATTTCTTGTTCTGGGTTGAAATACAATTCCCAATTTAGCAATTTCATAATTTAGTGGTTTCTGCTATATCAGAGCTATTTGAAATCTATCCCTAAAAGGGTATATAATATTCAAGGTGCACATTGGGTCATTCAGAATAACTTCACACACACCCGCTACTGTGTATTTCCAAGTCTAATTCTGGCACTAAACCCATACCTGTCACCCAGCGCCTAAATACTAGGCCTCAAATTTATATCCCGCTAAATCTGTCCTTAGTGCTGTAGCTGGGCGAGTTATTTAGTGTCCGTTCAAGCACATTTCTTGTTCTGGGTTGAAATACAATTCCCAATTTAGCAATTTCATAATTTAGTGGTTTCTGCTATATCAGAGCTATTTGAAATCTATCCCTAAAAGGGTATATAATATTCAAGGTGCACATTGGGTCATTCAGAATAACTTCACACACACCCGCTACTGTGTATTTCCAAGTCTAATTCTGGCACTAAACCCATACCTGTCACCCAGCGCCTAAATACTAGGCCTCAAATTTATATCCCGCTAAATCTGTCCTTAGTGCTGTAGCTGGGCGAGTTATTTAGTGTCCGTTCAAGCACATTTCTTGTTCTGGGTTGAAATACAATTCCCAATTTAGCAATTTCATAATTTAGTGGTTTCTGCTATATCAGAGCTATTTGAAATCTATCCCTAAAAGGGTATATAATATTCAAGGTGCACATTGGGTCATTCAGAATAACTTCACACACACCCGCTACTGTGTATTTCCAAGTCTAATTCTGGCACTAAACCCATACCTGTCACCCAGCGCCTAAATACTAGGCCTCAAATTTATATCCCGCTAAATCTGTCCTTAGTGCTGTAGCTGGGCGAGTTATTTAGTGTCCGTTCAAGCACATTTCTTGTTCTGGGTTGAAATACAATTCCCAATTTAGCAATTTCATAATTTAGTGGTTTCTGCTATATCAGAGCTATTTGAAATCTATCCCTAAAAGGGTATATAATATTCAAGGTGCACATTGGGTCATTCAGAATAACTTCACACACACCCGCTACTGTGTATTTCCAAGTCTAATTCTGGCACTAAACCCATACCTGTCACCCAGCGCCTAAATACTAGGCCTCAAATTTATATCCCGCTAAATCTGTCCTTAGTGCTGTAGCTGGGCGAGTTATTTAGTGTCCGTTCAAGCACATTTCTTGTTCTGGGTTGAAATACAATTCCCAATTTAGCAATTTCATAATTTAGTGGTTTCTGCTATATCAGAGCTATTTGAAATCTATCCCTAAAAGGGTATATAATATTCAAGGTGCACATTGGGTCATTCAGAATAACTTCACACACACCCGCTACTGTGTATTTCCAAGTCTAATTCTGGCACTAAACCCATACCTGTCACCCAGCGCCTAAATACTAGGCCTCAAATTTATATCCCGCTAAATCTGTCCCTAGTGCTGTAGCTGGGCGAGTTATTTAGTGTCCGTTCAAGCACATTTCTTGTTCTGGGTTGAAATACAATTCCCAATTTAGCAATTTCATAATTTAGTGGTTTCTGCTATATCAGAGCTATTTGAAATCTATCCCTAAAAGGGTATATAATATTCAAGGTGCACATAGGGTCATTCAGAATAACTTCACACACCCGCTACTGTGCATTTCCAAATCTAATTCTGTCACTAAACCCATACCTGTCACCCAGCGCCTAAATACTAGGCCTCAAATTTATATCCCGCTAAATCTCTCGTTACCGCTGTCCTGTTGTGGCTGGGAAAGTTATTTAGTGTCCGTCAAAGCACATTTTTTGTTCTGGGTTGAAATACAATTCCCAATTTAGCAATTTCATAATTTAGTCGTTTCTGCTATATCAGAGCTATTTGAAATCTATCCCTAAAAGGGTAGATCATATTGAAGGTGCACATAGGGTCATTCAGAATAACTTCACACACACGCTTCTGTGCATTTCCAAGTCTAATTCTGTCACTAAATCCATACCGGTCACCCAGCGCCTAAATACTAGGCCTCAAATTTATATCCCGCTGAATTTGAATACAATACATTGGGCCAAATAATATATTTGTTGTTGTGGTGAACCATAACAATGAGAAAAACATCTAGTAAGGGACGCGGACGTGGACATGGTCGTGGTGGTGTTAGTGGACCCTCTGGTGCTGGGAGAGGACGTGGCCGTTCTGCCACATCCACACGTCCTAGTGTACCAACTACCTCAGGTCCCAGTAGCCGCCAGAATTTACAGCGATATATGGTGGGGCCCAATGCCGTTCTAAGGATGGTAAGGCCTGAGCAGGTACAGGCATTAGTCAATTGGGTGGCCGACAGTGGATCCAGCACGTTCACATTATCTCCCACCCAGTCTTCTGCAGAAAGCGCACAGATGGCGCCTGAAAACCAACCCCATCAGTCTGTCACATCACCCCCATGCATACCAGGGAAACTGTCTCAGCCTCAAGTTATGCAGCAGTCTCTTATGCTGTTTGAAGACTCCGCTGGCAGGGTTTCCCAAGGGCATCCACCTAGCCCTTCCCCAGCGGTGAAAGACATAGAATGCACTGACGCACAACCACTTATGTTTCCTGATGATGAGGACATGGGAATACCACCTCAGCATGTCTCTGATGATGACGAAACACAGGTGCCAACTGCTGCGTCTTTCTGCAGTGTGCAGACTGAACAGGAGGTCAGGGATCAAGACTGGGTGGAAGACGATGCAGGGGACGATGAGGTCCTAGACCCCACATGGAATGAAGGTCGTGCCACTGACTTTCACAGTTCGGAGGAAGAGGCAGTGGTGAGACCGAGCCAACAGCGTAGCAAAAGAGGGAGCAGTGGGCAAAAGCAGAACACCCGCCGCCAAGAGACTCCGCCTGCTACTGACCGCCGCCATCTGGGACCGAGCACCCCAAAGGCAGCTTCAAGGAGTTCCCTGGCATGGCACTTCTTCAAACAATGTGCTGACGACAAGACCCGAGTGGTTTGCACGCTGTGCCATCAGAGCCTGAAGCGAGGCATTAACGTTCTGAACCTGAGCACAACCTGCATGACCAGGCACCTGCATGCAAAGCATGAACTGCAGTGGAGTAAACACCTTAAAACCAAGGAAGTCACTCAGGCTCCCCCTGCTACCTCTTCTGCTGCTGCCGCCTCGGCCTATTCTGCTGCTGCCGCCTCGGCCTCTTCCTCCGCCTCTGGAGGAACGTTGGCACCTGCCGCCCAGCAAACAGGGGATGTACCACCAACACCACCACCACCACCTCCGTCACCAAGCGTCTCAACCATGTCACACGCCAGCGTTCAGCTCTCCATCTCACAAACATTTGATAGAAAGCGTAAATTCCCACCTAGCCACCCTCGATCCCTGGCCCTGAATGCCAGCATTTCTAAACTACTGGCCTATGAAATGCTGTCATTTAGGCTGGTGGACACAGACAGCTTCAAACAGCTCATGTCGCTTGCTGTCCCACAGTATGTTGTTCCCAGCCGGCACTACTTCTCCAAGAGAGCCGTGCCTTCCCTGCACAACCAAGTATCCGATAAAATCAAGTGTGCACTGCGCAACGCCATCTGTGGCAAGGTCCACCTAACCACAGATACGTGGACCAGTAAGCACGGCCAGGGACGCTATATCTCCCTAACTGCACACTGGGTAAATGTAGTGGCAGCTGGGCCCCAGGCGGAGAGCTGTTTGGCGCACGTCCTTCCGCCGCCAAGGATCGCAGGGCAACATTCTTTGCCTCCTGTTGCCACCTCCTCCTTCTCGGCTTCCTCCTCCTCTTCTTCCACCTGCTCATCCAGTCAGCCACACACCTTCACCACCAACTTCAGCACAGCCCGGGGTAAACGTCAGCAGGCCATTCTGAAACTCATATGTTTGGGGGACAGGCCCCACACCGCACAGGAGTTGTGGCGGGGTATAGAACAACAGACCGACGAGTGGTTGCTGCCGGTGAGCCTCAAGCCCGGCCTGGTGGTGTGTGATAATGGGCGAAATCTCGTTGCAGCTCTGGGACTAGCCAATTTGACGCACATCCCTTGCTTGGCGCATGTGCTGAATTTGGTGGTGCAGAAGTTCATTCACAACTACCCCGACATGTCAGAGCTGCTGCATAAAGTGCGGGCCGTCTGTTCGCGTTTCCGGCGTTCACATCCTGCTGCTGCTCGCCTGTCTGCGCTACAGCGTAACTTCGGCCTTCCCGCTCACCGCCTCATATGCGACGTGCCCACCAGGTGGAACTCCACCTTGCACATGCTGGACAGACTGTGCGAGCAGCAGCAGGCCATAGTGGAGTTTCAGCTGCAGCACGCACGGGTCAGTCGCACTACAGAACAGCACCACTTCACCACCAATGACTGGGCCTCCATGCGAGACCTGTGTGCCCTGTTGCGCTGTTTCGAGTACTCCACCAACATGGCCAGTGGCGATGACACCGTTATCAGCGTTACAATACCACTTCTATGTCTCCTTGAGAAAACACTTAGGGCGATGATGGAAGAGGAGGTGGCCCAGGAGTAGGAGGAGGAGGAGGAGGAAGAGGGGTCATTTTTAGCACTTTCAGGCCAGTCTCTTCGAAGTGACTCAGAGGGAGGTTTTTGGCAACAGCAGAGGCCAGGTACAAATGTGGCCAGCCAGGGCCCACTACTGGAGGACGAGGAGGACGAGGATGAGGAGGAGGTGGAGGAGGATGAGGATGAAGCATGGTCACAGCGGGGTGGCACCCAACGCAGCTCGGGTCCATCACTGGTGCGTGGCTGGGGGGAAAGGCAGGACGATGACGATACGCCTCCCACAGAGGACAGCTTGTCCTTACCCCTGGGCAGCCTGGCACACATGAGCGACTACATGCTGCAGTGCCTGCGCAACGACAGCAGAGTTGCCCACATTTTAACCTGTGCGGACTACTGGGTTGCCACCCTGCTGGATCCACGCTACAAAGACAATGTGCCCACCTTACTTCCTGCACTGGAGCGTGATAGGAAGATGCGCGAGTACAAGCGCACGTTGGTAGACGCGCTACTGAGAGCATTCCCAAATGTCACAGGGGAACAAGTGGAAGCCCAAGGCCAAGGCAGAGGAGGAGCAAGAGGTCGCCAAGGCAGCTGTGTCACGGCCAGCTCCTCTGAGGGCAGGGTTAGCATGGCAGAGATGTGGAAAACTTTTGTCAACACGCCACAGCTAACTGCACCACCACCTGATACGCAACGTGTTAGCAGGAGGCAACATTTCACTAACATGGTGGAACAGTACGTGTGCACACCCCTCCACGTACTGACTGATGGTTCGGCCCCATTCAACTTCTGGGTCTCTAAATTGTCCACGTGGCCAGAGCTAGCCTTTTATGCCTTGGAGGTGCTGGCCTGCCCGGCAGCCAGCGTTTTGTCTGAACGTGTATTCAGCACGGCAGGGGGCGTCATTACAGACAAACGCAGCCGCCTGTCTACAGCCAATGTGGACAAGCTGACGTTCATAAAAATGAACCAGGCATGGATCCCACAGGACCTGTCCGTCCCTTGTCCAGATTAGACATTAACTACCTCCCCATAACCATATATTATTGGACTCCAGGGCACTTCCTCATTCAATCCTATTTTTATTTTCATTTTACCATTATATTGCGAGGCTACCCAAAGTTGAATGAACCTCTCCTCTGCCTGTGTGCTAGGCCTAAATATATGCCAATGGACTGTTGCAGTGGTGGCTGACGTGAAGCCTTATTCTCTGCTATGACATGCAGACTGATTCTCTGCTGACATGAAGACAGATTCTCTGTTACGGGACCTCCCTCCTCTGCCTGGGTGCTGGGCCTAAATATATGCCAATGGACTGTTGCAGTGGTGGCTGACATGAAGCCTGATTCTCTGCTATGACATGCAGACTAATTCTCTGCTGACATGAAGCCAGATTGTCTGTTACGGGACCTCTCTCCTCTGCCTGGGTGCTGGGCCTAAATTTATGACAATGGACTGTTGCAGTGGTGGCTGACGTGAAGCCTGATTCTCTGCTATGACATGCAGACTGATTCTCTGCTGACATGAAGCCAGATTGTCTGTTACGGGACCTCTCTGCTCTGCCTGTGTGCTAGGCCTAAATATATGCCAATGGACTGTTGCAGTGGTGGCTGACGTGAAGCCTCATTCTCTGCTATGACATGCAGACTGATTCTCTGCTGACATGAAGCCAGATTGTCTGTTACGGGACCTCTCTGCTCTGCCTGTGTGCTAGGCCTAAATATATGCCAATGGACTGTTGCAGTGGTGGCTGACGTGAAGCCTGATTCTCTGCTATGACATGCAGACTGATTCTCTGCTGACATGAAGCCAGATTGTCTGTTACGGGACCTTTCTGCTCTGCCTGTGTGCTAGGCCTAAATATATGCCAATGGACTGTTGCAGTGGTGGGTGACGTGAAGCCTCATTCTCTGCTATGACATGCAGACTGATTCTCTGCTGACATGAAGACAGATTCTCTGTTACGGGACCTCCCTCCTCTGCCTGGGTGCTGGGCCTAAATATATGCCAATGGACTGTTGCAGTGGTGGCTGACATGAAGCCTGATTCTCTGCTATGACATGCAGACTAATTCTCTGCTGACATGAAGCCAGATTGTCTGTTACGGGACCTCTCTCCTCTGCCTGGGTGCTGGGCCTAAATTTATGACAATGGACTGTTGCAGTGGTGGCTGACGTGAAGCCTGATTCTCTGCTATGACATGCAGACTGATTCTCTGCTGACATGAAGCCAGATTGTCTGTTACGGGACCTCTCTGCTCTGCCTGTGTGCTAGGCCTAAATATATGCCAATGGACTGTTGCAGTGGTGGCTGACGTGAAGCCTCATTCTCTGCTATGACATGCAGACTGATTCTCTGCTGACATGAAGCCAGATTGTCTGTTACGGGACCTCTCTGCTCTGCCTGTGTGCTAGGCCTAAATATATGCCAATGGACTGTTGCAGTGGTGGGTGACGTGAAGCCTCATTCTCTGCTATGACATGCAGACTGATTCTCTGCTGACATGAAGCCAGATTCTCTGTTACGGGACCTCTCTCCTCTGCCTGTGTGTGTGCTGGGCCTAAATATATGCCAATGGACTGTTGCAGTGGTGGCTGACGTGAAGCCTGATTCTCTGCTATGACATGCAGACTGATTCTCTGCTGACATGAAGCCAGATTGTCTGTTACGGGACCTCTCTCCTCTGCCTGTGTGTGTGCTGGGCCTAAATATATGCCAATGGACTGTTGCAGTGGTGGCTGACGTGAAGCCTCATTCTCTGCTATGACATGCAGACTAATTCTCTGCTGACATGAAGACAGATTCTCTGTTACGGGACCTCTCTCCTCTGCCTGGGTGCCGGGGCCTAAATATCTGAGAATGGACTGTTCCAGTGGTGGGTGACGGGAAGCCAGATTCTCTGCTATGGAACCTCTCTCCAATTGATTTTGGTTAATTTTTATTTATTTAATTTTTATTTTAATTCATTTCCCTATCCACATTTGTTTGCAGGGGATTTACCTACATGTTGCTGCCTTTTGCAGCCCTCTAGCTCCTTCCTGGGCTGTTTTACAGCCTTTTTAGTGCCGAAAAGTTCGGGTCCCCATTGACTTCAATGGGGTTCGGGTTCGGGACGAAGTTCGGATCGGGTTCGGATCCCGAACCCGAACATTTCCGGGATGTTCGGCCGAACTTCTCGAACCCGAACATCCAGGTGTTCGCTCAACTCTAATTACAACCTTTTGTGAAGTAGA
Source organism: Bufo gargarizans (assembly GCF_014858855.1). NCBI lineage: Eukaryota > Metazoa > Chordata > Amphibia > Anura > Bufonidae > Bufo > Bufo gargarizans. The sequence continues at coordinate 132,032,805 of NC_058084.1, forward strand.
CTCCTACATATCTTAAGGATGCGACTTAGATTATTAAAATAGTAGAAATAGAGCTTCAACCACACTGAATACTGGGTACACTTGACGTAAGTTCTTTGTAAACAGCAATCAACCATGATCATGGTATTATGGCGGTAAAACAGATGCTATCACAGACTGAAAAATGAAAACCTTAACAGTTGGATTTTTACTTAAAAGTATTAATTTTATTTTAACACATAATTATTTATATTATGATGCAAAATATTAGTGACAATGACACAGCCATGGGTATCAGGTTTGCCTCTAGCTATATCAATTAGTTTTTAGCAAATTGGGAACAAACTAACATCTTGCCCAGGATGGGGGAGAGGCTGGTACTGTAGCGGTGATATATTGATGATATTTTTTAATTTGACAACATTAAGATGAAAGAAGTAACTAAATTTATTGAAAACATAAGCAAAACAAAACTATTTACTATTTATTCCACATAAGAGTAATAGTATAGTAAATGTTTTAGATATATATACTACAGTGACAAGGTTGAGATTAATTTTCAGCACATATCAGAAATTGGTTGCTAAAAACAGTTATACAGTTGCAAAAAAAAGTATGTTAACCCTTTGGAATGATATGGATTTCTGCACAAATTGGTCATAAAATCTGATCTGATCTTCATCTAATGCACAACAATAGACAATCACAGTCTGCTTAAACTAATAACACACAAAGAATTAAATGTTACCATGTTTTTATTGAACACACCATGTAAACATTCACAGTGCAGGTGGAAAAAGTATGTGAACCCTTGGATTTAATAACTGGTTGAACCTCCTTTGGCAGCAATAACTTAAACGTTTCCTGTAGTTGCAGATTAGACGTGCACAACGGTCAGGAGTAATTCTTGACCATTCCTCTTTACAGAACTGTTTCAGTTCAGCAATATTCTAGGGATGTCTGGTGTAAATCGCTTTCTTGAGGTCATGCCACAGCATCTCAATCGGGTTGAGGTCAGGACTCTGACTGGGCCACTCCAGAAGGCGTATTTTCTTCTGTTTAAGCCATTCTGTTGTTGATTTACTTCTATGCTTTGGGTCATTGTCCTATTTCAACACCCATCTTCTGTTGAGCTTCAGTTGGTGGACAGATGGCCTTAAGTTCTCCTGCAAAATGTCTTGATAAACTTGGGAATTTATTTTTCCTTCGATGATAGCAATCCGTCCAGGCCCTGACGCAGCAAAGCAGCCCCAAACCATGATGCCCCCACCACCATACTTCACAGTTGGGATGAAGTTTTGATGTTGGCGTCCTGTGCCTCTTTTTCTCCACACATAGTGTTGTGTGTTTCTTCCAAACAACTGGTTTCATCTGTCCACAGAACATTTTGCCAGTACTGCTGTGGAACATCCAGGTGCTCTTGTGCAAACTGTAAACGTGCAGCAATGTATTTTTTCGACAGTATTGGCTTCTTCTGTGGTATCCTCCCATGAAATCCATTCTTGTTTAGTGTTTTACGTATCGTAGATTCGCTAACAGGGATGTTAGCATATGCCAGAGACTTTTGTAAGTCTTTAGCTGACACTCGAGGATTCTTCTTCACCTCATTGAGCAGTCTGCGTTGTGCTCTTGCAGTCATATTTACAGGACGGCCACTCCTAGGGAGAGTAGCAGCACTGCAGAACTTTCATCATTTATAGACAATTTGTCTTACTGTGGACTGATGAACAGCAAGGCTTTTGGAGATACTTTTATAACCCTTTTCAGCTTTATGCAAGTCAACAATTCTTAATCGTAGGTCTTCTGAGAGATCTTTTGTGCGAGGCATCATTCACATTAGACAATGCTTCTTGTGAAAAGCAAACCCAGAACTGGTGTGTGTTTTTTATAGGGCATGGCAGCTGTAACCAACACCTCCAATCTCATCTCATTGATTGGACTCAAGTTGGGTGACGCCTCACTCCAATTAGCTCTTGGAGATGTCATTAGTCTAGGGGTTCACATACTTTTTCCACCTGCACTGTGAATGTTTATATGGTGTGTTCAATAAAAACATGGTAACATTTAATTCTTTGTGTGTTATTAGTTTAAGCAGACTGTGATTGTCTATTGTTGTGACTTAGATGAAGATCAGATCACATTTTATGACCAATTTGTGCAGAAATCCATATCATTCCAAAGGGTTCACATACTTTTTCTTGCAACTGTATATTATTTTCAAGTTGTCACCTAGGTGGTTACTCAATGTGCTGTTTAGTTAGTATAGACACTTGAAATAGAATTGTACCAAAACACACAAATTTGAACAGAGGAAAAATTGACAGAACAGTTTATTGATAAACACTACAGTGCAGGCCATAAACTAAGTGCAGGCCATGGATAGGACAACCTTTTGGCAAGAGAAAGAGACCCAGACATTATGGAGTAATGATAAAAATTTTGGAATTAAATTAATGCTTCCACTTAATACCCAACATAGAAAGTTGGGGGTCATTTATTATACTGAAATACGCTTATATTATGCGTATTTCAGGCACAGATAGTTGTGCAATCATTAGTTGCGCTGCTATCTGCGACTTTGCCCTGCTCATGCCAGGTCTAAAATAATTGACGTGGCATGGGTGGGGATGATTTACCTGTCACAACCAGACAGCTGAGAAGCTCTGACAGAAGCCTTTCAGAACCTCCTCCTTGAGTTTTCTTTGTTGTGCTGTTCAGTTCCTCATCTCGTTAGCCTCTCTCAGCTGTCATGTAGTTGGACTGATTGCTTCCCTTTAAATTCCTCCCCATGATGCATTACTGGGCGGCTTATATTTCTTCCTGGAGTGTGTGTGCATGCTGATCCCATTTCCCAGTCTGCTACTAAAGTTAAGTGCTGTACTTTCATCTGTTATTTTCTGTTTGCTGGATCCCAGGTGACCCTGACTCCCTCCGTGTCTGGTGTAGGGAGCCGGTGGTCGTGTCCCCTCACTATTGTAGGGTGTTCAGGGGTTATATAGTCGAGGTACGTGGATATGCAACCATCCACCTCTGGGATCTTTGCATAGGCTGAGCAGCCAGGGAAAGTGCTAGGTCTTGTGCAGGGGTCTCCCCTTGGTTCCTTAGCTTTGGATCCAGTGAGTCATATATGCATGTAGCTTTGTCTTGTTTCCTGTACACCGTCCGTGACATTATAAGCCGCCAAAACCGTCTCAAGCATGGATCCGGTTTCACTTTTGGCTGAACGCTTCCAGGGTCTTTCATTGGAGGTAGCTGATCTTCGTAAGACTTTTTCTCAGCTTCAAGTGACCGGTTCAGCTTGCGTTCATGGAGTTTGTTCTGAGCCTAAGATCTCGCTCCCGGATACGTTCTCCGGGGGTAGTGAGAATTTTGTGCGTTTTAGAGAGGCTTGCAAACTCCATTTTCGCCTTCTTCCCCATTCCTCTGGTGATGAGGAACCGAGGGTGGGGATCATTATATCGCTGCTCAGGGGTAACGCTCAGTCTTGGGCCTTTTCGCTGCCAGAGGGGGCACGGCCTCTCCGTTCAGTGGATGAATTCTTTTTAGCCCTGGGTCAGATATATGATGATCCGGATCGTATTGCTCTGGCTGAGTCTAGACTACGTCTATTATGCCAGGGTAAACAATCCACAGAGATATACTGCTCAGAATTTCGGAGATGGGCAGCTGATACTGGTTGGAATGATGCTGCACTCCGAAGTCAATTTTGCCATGGTCTTTCAGAGGGATTGAAAGATGCATTTGCCTTTCATGAGAGACCAATTTCCTTGGACTCTGCTATGTCTCAGGCCGTTCGTATTGACAGGCGGAGAGTCCCAGGACAGTGCAGCAGTCTCTTTCTGTGCGCAGGGCTCTCGGTCGCTGTCAGCCCCTTCTGAGCAGGAGCCCATGCAGCTGGGGTTCATTGCTTCTGACAATAGAAGATTCAGCTCGCATGGGAGGGTTTGTTTTTGTTGTGGAGGTATAAATCATTTGGCAAATGTTTGTCCCTCTAGGAGATTCAGGCAGTTTTCTGGGAGTAATAAAGAAACAAACAGGAAAAAATCTTTTAAAAATGTTCCGTCTGTTACTATTGGCAGGGTTGAGGCGGAAATTGAAGGTTTTCCGTTTGCTTGTAGTTCCCGTTTTGTCCTGCCTGCTAGGGTGGCGCTAGAGAGCAAGAGCATTTTTTGTGAGATTTTTGTGGATAGTGGAGCAGCGGTCAATCTCATTGATAGTCAATTTGCAATAACTCATGGTTTCCAGGTGTGCACTTTGGGAAAGGATATTACTGTTTTTGCTATTGATTCCGCTCCACTTTCTCAGAAATCAGTAAAGGGCATAGTTCACAATATCTGTTTAATTGTGAGTGATGCTCATGTTGAGGATGTGTCATGTTTCGTCCTTAGCGGTTTGCCTACTCCTCTAGTGTTGGGGCTACCCTGGCTCACTAAACATAATCCCACCATTGATTGGCAAGCGAGGCAAATAAATGGTTGGAGTGACTTTTGCAGAGAGAATTGCCTCACGACATCTGTTTCTGAGGTTGCTACTAAGACTGTACCATCTTTTCTCTCTGAATTTTCGGATGTCTTCTCTGAGAGTGGAGTTCAGGATTTGCCCCCGCACAGGGAGTACGATTGCCCTATTAATCTCATCCCAGGCGCCAAGCTGCCTAAATGTCGTTTATACAATCTTTCCCAACCTGAGAGGATCGCTATGCGTGCTTATATCTCTGAGAGTCTGAGAAAAGGACACATACGACCCTCGAAGTCACTTGTTGCCGCCGGTTTTTTCTTTGTTAAGAAAAAAGATGGTTCTTTAAGACCTTGTCTGGATTTCAGGGAGCTGAACAGTATCACTATTCGTGACCCTTATCCGCTTCCTCTAATCCCGGACCTGTTTAACCAGGTTGTTGGGGCTAAAGTCTTTTCCAAGTTAGATCTAAGAGGGGCATACAACCTGGTCAGGGTCAGAGAAGGGGCCGAATGGAAGACGGCCTTCAATACCCCTGAGGGCCATTTAGAAAATTTGGTTATGCCTTTTGGTTTGATGAATGCCCCAGCCGTTTTTCAGCATTTCGTGAACAGCATTTTTTATCATTTGATGGGAAAATTTGTATTAGTGTATTTGGATGACATTTTGAATTTTTCTCCTGATTTCAAAACTCATAAGGAACATTTACGTCAGGTCTTGCTCATTCTGCGGGAGAATAAATTATATGCGAAACTGGAAAAATGTGTGTTTGCGGTTCCAGAGATTCAATTTCTGGGGTTTCTTCTCTCTGCTTCTGGTTTTCGCATGGACCCCGAGAAGGTCCGCGCTGTGCTTGAGTGGGAGCTTCCTGAGAATCAGAAGGCGCTGATGCGTTTTTTGGGCTTTGCCAATTATTACAGGAAGTTTATTTTGAATTATTCCTCTATTGTTAAACCACTCACTGATATGACCAGAAAGGGGGTAGATTTTTCTTCTTGGTCGGTAGAGGCGCGTAAGGCTTTTTCTAATATCAAGGAGAGTTTTGCTTCCGCTCCCATCTTGGTGCAACCTGATATTTCTTTACCCTTCATAGTTGAGGTTGATGCTTCTGAGGTGGGTGTGGGTGCGGTCGTTTCTCAGGGTTCCTCTCCTGCCAAATGGCGACCGTGTGCCTTTTTCTCTAAAAAACTCTCCTCCGCAGAGAGAAATTACGATGTGGGAGATAGGGAATTGTTGGCCATCAAATTAGATTTTGAGGAATGGCGCCATTGGCTGGAGGGAGCCAGACACTCTATTACCGTGTTTACTGACCATAAAAATCTGGCCTACTTGGAGTCAGCCAAGCGTCTGAATCCGAGACAGGCAAGATCCACACTGGATCTCATCGCTCGGAGAGTCTGGTGGCCTGCGCTTCGTAAGTCGGTTGAGGGTTTTGTGGCAGCCTGCGAGACTTGCGCTCGTGCCAAAGTCCCTCATTCACAGCCATCAGGTCCTCTCCTTCCCTTACCCATTCCTTCCCGTCCTTGGACACATCTGTCCATGGACTTCATAACGGACCTGCCTCGTTCCTCGGGGAAGACGGTGATTCTGGTGGTGGTGGACCGTTTTAGCAAAATGGTGCATTTCATCCCTTTTCCTGGTTTGCCCAATGCTAAGACGCTGGCGCAGGCATTTATTGATCACATTGTCAAATTGCACGGTATTCCTTCAGACATAGTCTCTGATAGGGGCACGCAGTTTGTTTCCAGATTCTGGAAGGCTTTCTGTTCTCACTTGGGGGTTCGGTTGTCATTCTCTTCTGCTTTCCACCCGCAGTCGAATGGCCAGACAGAGCGTGTCAATCAGAATCTGGAGACATATCTGCGCTGTTTTGTGGCGGAGAATCAAGAGGATTGGTGTTCTTTTTTGTCCCTTGCTGAGTTTGCTTTAAATAACCGTCGTCAGGAGTCCTCTGATAAGTCACCATTTTTTGGTGCATATGGGTTTCATCCGCAGTTTGGGACTTTCTCGGGAGAGGGGTCTTCTGGTTTACCTGATGAGGACAGATTCTCCTCGTCTTTGTCATCTATTTGGCAAAAGATTCAAGATAATCTAAAGAGCATGAGTGAGAGATATAAGCGTGTGGCTGATAAGAGACGTGTGCTTGGTCTGGACCTGAATGTTGGTGATCTGGTGTGGTTGTCTACCAAGAATATCAAATTGAAGGTTCCCTCCTGGAAGTTGGGTCCTAGGTTTATTGGGCCTTACAAAATCCTGTCTGTCATCAATCCTGTTGCCTACCGTCTTGATCTTCCTCAGACTTGGAAGATCCATAATGTTTTTCATAAGTCCTTATTGAAACCTTATGTTCAACCCATTGTACCCTCGCCTTTGCCTCCTCCTCCGATTATGGTTGATGGGAATCTTGAATTTCAGGTCTCTAGGATTGTGGATTCTCGTCTTGTCCGCGGTTCTCTTCAGTACCTTGTTCATTGGGAGGGTTATGGTCCTGAAGAGAGGATGTGGGTCCCAGTGACGGACATTAAGGCCTCTTGTCTCATCAGGGCTTTCCATAGGTCCCATCCTGAGAAGGTGGGCTCTGAGTGTCCGGAGTCCACTCGTAGAGGGAGGGGTACTGTCACAACCAGACAGCTGAGAAGCTCTGACAGAAGCCTTTCAGAACCTCCTCCTTGAGTTTTCTTTGTTATGCTGTTCAGTTCCTCATCTCGTTAGCCTCTCTCAGCTGTCATGTAGTTGGACTGATTGCTTCCCTTTAAATTCCTCCCCATGATGCATTACTGGGCGGCTTATATTTCTTCCTGGAGTGTGTGTGCATGCTGATCCCATTTCCCAGTCTGCTACTAAAGTTAAGTGCTGTACTTTCATCTGTTATTTTCTGTTTGCTGGATCCCAGGTGACCCTGACTCCCTCCGTGTCTGGTGTAGGGAGCCGGTGGTCGTGTCCCCTCACTATTGTAGGGTGTTCAGGGGTTATATAGTTGAGGTACGTGGCTATGCAACCATCCACCTCTGGGATCTTTGCATAGGCTGAGCAGCCAGGGAAAGTGCCAGGTCTTGTGCAGGGGTCTCCCCTTGGTTCCTTAGCTTTGGATCCAGTGAGTCATATATGCATGTAGCTTTGTCTTGTTTCCTGTACACCGTCCGTGACATTACCATTTTCTATGCCTGTTTCAGGTGTAGAAAAAGGTCTAAATGTAAGACAGTTAGGAAGCTGTCTTATATTTAGAACTGGCGCTTGATGTGCCAAAGTTATGGAGAGGCCTGCGCCTCTTCATAACTTTGGTGGATCCACCACCAGCTTAGGGCTTAATAAATTTGCCCCATAGAGTCTATAATTCAGATCACTGACATTTATTATGCCAGGATAAGACCTATAGCCGAGCTAAAATTGACTCTGATGACTCATAACACGTCACAGTGTTATCTCGTGCCATCTTGTGACAAAAGCCATACACTACATTGAACTGAGTTAGTTAACCTTTTTATGCACTTTTTTACTAAGCACATTAACCATCAAGTTTAGCTTGGCTGCATCTGTATATACACAAACACTTAATTTAGGTCTGAAGATTGCCCATTTAGTTAAAAGACTGTCTATTAGCAAATATACTTCATCCTGGGTTTCTTTGAAAGGTGTAATGTAACGTGAATTTGAAAGATTTGAGAATAAGTAAGCTTACACAGGCATAGATAGAATAGATATATTTACGAAGTGATTAACCCGTTCGCTACCAGCGCCGTAGCTGTATGGTGCTGCGAACTAGGTACAAAATACCAGTGCAGTACAGCTACGGCACGATGTTCACCTGGTTCCTGAGCGAAATCCCTCGGTGACCGGGTGACGATGGCTGCTCAGGACAGCAGGCATCCATCTTCCCTAGAGGTATAGGGAGGTTTTTCCGCCCCACTGCAATATCGATCGCTGCGAATGGCCGATTTCTGCAGACCGGCCCATCGCAGCTCCGGATGATTTTTCATTCATCCAGGAAGCTGCAGGGAGGTGGAACAGGGTTTGTACAGGGGTGACTGGTGCTGAACTTGTCAGCACCTGTCCCCCCTGGGTCAGGCAGGGGACACCAGTGTTTGGGATCCCCTGCCAGTGCTGCTATTGGCTGGAACAACACTCCAGCTAATGGCAGTGCTACAGCTGCACAGGAAAGGGCTGAACTTCCCTGCATGCAGCCATTCTAGCTTGTGACTGCATCCAGAGAGGTTCCTTGCCCCTATGTACTGCTGGTTAGCTTTCTGGGACTTGTGGTGCACCACCACTGTAACTTCAACTGTTCCTGTAAAGAAGAAGAAAGAAGAAAATAAGAAAATCTGGAACTGCTGCAGTCAGAGCCGTCTTTAACGCGGGGCAAAAGGGGCAGCTGCTCCTGGAGGGCCCAATCCTGCTCCTTCTTGAGCCTCGCTGCGGCCCTAGTGGGGGACGGCGGCAGGGCACAGGTCGATGAGCACTTCCATTGTGGAAGCGCTCACCTCCATAGTCATCTGTATAGCCGTCCGGAAGAGGCCTGCATCGTATTGCTGCCAGCCTGATGGAGGTAAGTATAAGTGTTTATTTTTTATATGGTACTACTTACAGGCACATATGGGGTGTTTCCAGAATGGGGAGAAAATAGGGAACACATACTGGGGTGCATTGTCTCCTTTAACCCCTTGTGAAAGTGAAAATTTGGGGTCTGCTAGTAATTTTTCGTTTTCACAAATATGTGCTTTGAAATCCTTTAACAAGTGTTTCTGCCTTCTGTGAGACACCTCTTTGCTGAAAATTACCCTTTCTACCACTTAATATGTTCGTACAGGTGTGCTATTTCCAAAATTGTCACTTGTTTGGGTTTATAATTTATAGTGACCTCAGGAATTTTTTAGCATGTCACATGGCACGTAAAATACATGTCTGTTTATTTAAGCCTGCAAAATCCATATTTTGCAGTCTGCCTCTAGAGCACTGCTGTGCGCCCATACAGCAGATTACAAGCACACATGGAGTGTTTCCTGAATGGGGAAAATGGGGAACATATGCTGGGTGCATTTTCTTCTTTAACCCCTTGTTAAAGGAAAAAATTGGAGTCTGCTCTTTCTGAAATGGAGTCACTTCTTGGGGTTTTTCATTTCTGGGGACCTCAGGAAATGTATTTAATGCGACATGGCACCTAAAATACATGTCTGTTTATTCAGGCCTGCAATAGCAATTTTTTGCACTTTGCCTCTAGAGACTGCTGTGTGCCAATACAACAGGCTACAAGCACATATGGGGTGTTTGCAAAAAGGAGAGAAAATGGGGAACACATACTGGGGTGCATTTTCTCCTTTAACCCCTTGTGAAAGTGAAAATTTGGGGTCTGCTTGTAATTTTTCATTTTCGCAAATATGTGCTTTGAAATCCTTTAACAAGTTTTCCTGCCTCCTGTGAGACACCTGTTTGCTGAAAAGTACCCTTTCTACCACTTAAAATGTTCATACGGGGTGCTCTTTCCAAAATAGGGTCACTTCTTAGGGTTTTTCATTTCTGGGGACCTCGGGAATTTTTTAACATGTCGACATGGCACCTAAAATCCATGTCTGTTTATTCAAGCCTGCAAAATCCATATTTTGCAGTCTGCCTCTAGAGCCCTGCTGGGCGCCTATACAGCAGGTTACAAGCACACATGTGGTGTTTCCTGAATGGGGAGAAAATGGGGAACATATGCTGGGTGCATTTTCTTCTTTAACCCCTTGTTAAAGGAAAAAATTGGAGTCTGCTAGTAATTTTTTATTTTTATGTATGCTGTGTGCTTTGAAATGCTTTCTCTAGTTTTTCTGCCTTCTGTGAGACACCTGTTTGCTGAAAAGTACCCTTTCTACTACTTAAAATGTTCATACGGGGGTGCTCTTTCCAAAATGGGGTCACTTCTTAGGGTTTTTAATTTCTGGGGACCTAAGGAATTTTTATTCAAGCCTGCAAAATCCATATTTTGCAGTATGCCTCTAGAGCCTTGCTGTGCGCCCATACAGCAGGTTTCAAGCACATATGGAGTGTTTCCTGAATGAGGAGAAAATGCGGAACATATGCTGGGATGCATTTTCTCCTTTAACCCTTTGTTAAAGGAAAATATTGGGGTCTGCTAGTAATCTTTCATTTTTACAAATGGGGTCACTTCTTGGGGTTTTTCTTTTCTGGGCACCTCAGGAATTTATTGAATGCGATATGGCACCTAAAATAAATGTCTGCCAATTCAGGTCAGCAAAATCCATATTTATCACTGCTGTGCATCCATACATCATTTTTTTTTAGCATATATGGGGTGTTGGCGTATTCGGGGGGAAATGGGGAACAAAATGTGTAGTGAATATTGTCCTGTTACCCCTTGTAAAAAAGTAAAGCAACTTTTCTGGAAAAAATTTAAATTTTTCATTTTCACAGCCAAACATTTCCTAATTCTATAAAACGCCTGATGGGTCAAAGTGCTCACTACACACCTTGAAATATTCCTTGAGGGGTGTAGTTTCTGGAATGGGGTCACTTTTTGGGGGTTCCACTCTAGGGGTACCTCAGTGTGGGTTCAATTGCAAGATGGCGCCTGTCAATTATTGAAATTTGCTAATTTTTCAACATATTTGGTATTTTTTATAAATAAAAATGAACTTTTTTGACTCTATTTTACCACTGTCATGAAGTACAATATGTGATAAGAAAACAGTCTCAGAATGACCTGGATAAGTAAAAGCGTTTTAACGTTATTACTGCATAAAGTGACACATTTCAGATTTGCAAAAATTGGTCTGGGATTTAAGGTGAAAAGTGGCTCGGTAGTGAAGGGGTTAAATATACGATCACATAGACAAATCACATACTGAACAAAAAAAAAAGGAATTAAACATCGTAGTGCATGGACTACACTCCAGGGTGTATAAAAGATAGGGCAAACCAATACTTACATCTTACCTACAATAGAGTCTTTAATGGAGTGCTTCGAATGTATTTATGTCTGTCACAAACCAGCGGGTGTGAACCCACTGTGCCACGTGTCCAACCTCCTCTAAGGTTGTTGATAGGCCATTACACCACTCTGGCATTCCTAATCTGGGACATGCGTTTTAACACCTTGGAAGGGCCCAGGGATAGTACCCTGAGCACGCTGCAATTGGCATCACGACTAATGCAGATATTATCCACCCGTAGCTAGCCACTGCACAAGGAACCTAGGAGCAAACTTGAAACTGGGAACCCTTAAGCGGATGTTTTTAGAGGAGAGCCATACCTTATCTCCAGACGAGAACTGAGGCAGTTTTCTTCTTCTCTTGTCTGCATTTGTTTTCAGTCGAGTCACTGCTTTGTTGAAACAGTCCTTGGTGTCACGCCAAATCTTCAAAAAATCCCTAAAAGAGGAATCCGCATAAAATGTAGGAACAGGGAGAGGAGTACGAGGATCCAGTAGACTCACTAGAGCGGTTGTTACAGGAGAATTCAGTCCGAGATAGTTCTCTAATATTTGATTGACCCTCTCTACTTGCCCATTGGTCTGGGGATGATAACCAGAAGAGAGGTCCAGCTCAATTTCGAGCAGCCGGAAAAGAGCTCTCCAGAGCTTAGAGGTAAACTGGACTCCGGATCGGAAACAATATGCCAAGCTAGACAATGCAAGCGGAATATGTGTCTCGTGAAACTGTTTAGCAAGTTCAGCAGCCGAAGGCAGTCCAGCCAAAGGAACGAAGTGCGCCATCTTGGAGAACCGGTACATGACCACCCAGATAGCTGTACATCCGGCAGAAGAGGGCAGATCTGTAACAAAGTCCATGGCAATGTCCATTTGGCATCAGGAGCAGGAAGAGGTAACAAGAGTACGGGTGGTTTGGTCCTGGAGACTTTATTTTGAGCACAGACGGTGCAGGCAGACAATAGTGGCAAGACAAAAGTTCTGTGGTCTTGCGGATCCCTGGGTGACCAGCCAGTTTGGAGTTTTATAAGCTAGAATATGTTTTCTCTTGGCAGAGGGCATGAATGTCTTCCTGGGAGGGATGTCTTTTACCAGGACAGGAGCCACTGTGATCTAGCGAGCAGGATCTATGTACCGGGGCCTCTACTGCTGGTCAGAGAAGTCAAATGACAGAGACAGAGCATCCGCCTTGATGTTCTTCTCGGCTGGACGAAAGTGAAGCTCAACATCAAAATGGGAAAAGAAAAGTGCCCATCTGGCTTGGTGAAGGTTCAGACGCTGGGCCGTCTGCAGATATGTAAGGTTCTTGTGGTCAGTGAAGATTATCACTAGATGCAGGGCCCCTTCCAATAGATAATGCCACTGCTCCAAGGCAAGTATTATGACCAGAAGCTCTCTGTCTCCTATACATTAATTCCTCTCAGCAGGGGAGAAGAGCTTGGAGAAAAATCCACATGTAAACATCTTGCCCTTGGAAACTTTCTGTAGTAAAACATCACGGCTCCTATGGATGAGGCGTCCACTCCTAAAAATAATTAGCAGGAGACATCGGGATGATGCAGAACAGGTGCAGAAGCAAAGGACCTTTCTAATTGGACAAAGGCAGCCTCCGCCTCAGGAGTCCAGACTCTGGCATTCACACCTTTCATAGTAAGAGCAGACATCGGAGATGTAAGAGATGAAAAATTCGGGGATGAACTGACGATAGAAACTAGCAAATCCAAGGAAGCACTGTATAGAACGAAGACCCTGTGGGCGGGGCCAGTCCATTACTGCATTACATTTTTCAGGATCCATCTGCATCCAAGATTATGTATCCGAGGAATGGTACAGTACACTATTTAAAGATGCATTTCTCGAGTTTTGCATAACGTCGATTCTCTCTCAACCGCTGTAGAACCAAATGTACATGCTTCCGATAAGTGGTCAAATCTGTAGAATACATCAGTATATCATCCAGATACACTATCACGCAGACATAGAACAGGTCCCGGAAGATATCGTTTACCAACTCCTGGAAAGCTGCAGGAGGATTGCACAGACCGAAGGGCATAACGAGATACTTGTAGTGTCCATCATGAGTCTTTAACTCATCGCCCTTTCAAATGTGGATAAGGTTCCATGCGCCGCGCAGGTTGAATTTTGTAAAGACCTTAGCTCCCCAGAGCCTGTCAAAGAGTTCGGAGATTAGCGGAAGAGGGTATTGATTCTTGACTGTGACCTTATGCAGACCTCGATAGTCGATACAGGGCCGTAAGGATCTTTTTTCTGCACAAAGAAGAACCCGGCAACGGCTGGTGAAGTAGATTTCCGGATAAACCACCTTTTGAGATTCTCCTTGATGTAATCAGACATCACTTGGGTCTCAGGAAGTGAAAGTGGGTAGACTTGACCATGAGGAGGAGTGGCACCAGGCAGAAGGTCAATCGGACAATCATAAGGATGAGGAGGAGGCAGGGTCTCAGCCTCTTTCTTACTGAAGACATCCGCAAAACTGGCATGCTGCTGTGAAATTCCAGGCAAGTCTACAGGTACAGTAGGCGAGGAAGCAGGTCGGACCTCTGATAAGCAGATGGACTGGCAGGATGATCCCCAACAGAGAATCTGACCGGAATGTCAGCCCAGAACTGGAGTGTGCTGACGCAGCCAGGGAAGACCAAGGATAACCGGATTCACGGACGCTGGCAGCACATAGAAGGAGATAATCTCTGAATGCAGAACCACTATTTGCAACTTAAGGGGCATAGATAGTAACAGAAAAAACTGGTTTGGGAAGTGGCAGTTCATTTATGGAAGCCACTGACAGAGGCCTTTCTAGATGGATGGTAGGAATACACACAGGTTCTCTGCTTTGCAGCATAAATGTTCCTGGTCAGACAGGTGCTCTTTTTGCATGGGCTCTTCAGATGGGATGGACACTAGAGGAAGAACTGGCCTCTGGAAGGATGGAGCCAAACGTAGTGGTCTTCTGGTGCCTGCGACCTCCCTAGAACGTTCCCTGAAACGCATATCTATCCTTGTGGCCAAGGTGATCAGGTCATTCAGAGTAGACGGATAACCGTGACCAGCTAATTCTTCCTTAATCCAGTCAGAAAGGCCCTCCCAGAACACCGCCAGTTGAGCCTGATTGTTCCATGCAAGTTTAGCAGCCAGGGTGCAAAACTGGATGGCGCACTGACGCACAGACTAGAAACCCTGTCGTAGGAAGGTAGCCAGGAAAGACTGCAGATTAGTGGTCTCTGGACCTCCATCTTCCCAAATAGAATTTGCCCAAGCAAGGGCCTCATCAGACAGCAGGGACACAATGAAGGCATCCTTGGACCGCTCAATGGGGAACTTCTGCCCATGCAACTCAAAGTGGATCAGGCACTGGTTCAGAAATCCATGACAGGTTTTTGGATCTCCACCATAGCGTGATGGCAGAAGGAGTTGCACACCAGCGGCACAAAAATCCAGAAATAATGGTGTGGGAATTGTAGGAGTAGCAGTGACTCAGTGACTGGTGACCCTGCAGTAGCTGGAGAAGAGATAGCATCCAGACGAGCAGTAACATTTTGCATGAACTGCATCATGACATCCTGACATTCGCTCTGATGCCTCATCTTATGTAACAATTCCTGAACTACATGCTTGGGGTGCACGGGTCCATTGCCTCAGTGTACTGTCACGAACCAGGGGGTGTGAACCCACTGTGCCACGTGTCCTACCTCCTCTAAGGGCATTGTCTAAGTGAACTCCTCGATCTTCACAGTACCCCTGATGGTGGGGATAGACTTTATCGAGGGAAACACCAGGTTGCTACCTATTGAGGGGGATAGGTACATGAGGCAGCTGGTCCAGAGGGACAAGGAAGTACCTGAGAAAGGTACCAGAGGTACAGGCATTGTCAGCAGGCTCATTACCAGGAGCAACAGTGCAGGACCGAAGGATGAGGCAGAGGCTAAGTCAGACAGGCAATAGGTCAGGGCAGGTGGCACAGGTACACGTCAGGCAATCTAGATCGGCAACAGGAGAGTCAAGGCAAGCAGGCAAGGATCAAAGGGGTTGCAGAATCTAGGAACACAAGTACAAGTCAGAAACACAGGAACACAAGTGGATATCAGGAACCTTAGGAGGACACAAGGACCTTGACACTGAGGCATATGGGAAGGGGGCTGAGTTATTTATATATGTGCAGGAGGGCTAGGATTGATTGGCGAGGTCACATGATCCAACCCATAAAACACAGGAAGTGAAGCACGCTGTCCCTTAAGGAAATGCTGCAGGAAACAAGCAGCAAGGATGCTGTTGCCAGGGCTGAAAGAAACACAATGGCAGCAGATCACCACTGAACACGGCCGGGACTGCGGCGGTAAGCAGGGGAACAGCGGCGCACAGCAGCTGCTGTTACAATGTCACAGAGTTTAGACCTGTTAGCCCCTCCTCTAGTGTGCAGCATGTATGTCTCTGAGATCACTCAGGAATGTGGTCTCTCAACACAATGGGGGATGGGTACAAGGCACATCATTACACAGAATAGTAATAATAAAAAGGAACAGAATTAAGGGAAAGAGCCAATCAGTACTTAAGAAACACGCTTACAGTACAAAAGGTCTTTACAGATGTGGGGTTTGCAGTAATTAATTTCCATATTGCCTAGAAAAAGCATGATTGTATACTCCACTAACAACTATTTTGTATAAAAAATAGAAGCACTTACCAGTAATAGTAGCAATGTCATCTATACGTTAGAGTATCAATGCAGGAAACAAGATATTGAGGGAACATCAAGGACTTTAAAAAGAGCATATCAGAACATATATACAATATTTAAATTGAATATGAAAAATACACTTTGTCATACCACTTTAAGCAATATCATAATAATCCAACTGCATAGATTTTTACAGCTTTACAGATGGTTTGACAAGACTGAACAGGAGGTAATCATCTATTAAATATGTTCAGAGCAGAATCCAAAAACCTTTGAGTTTGATAAGTTGGTACCTGGAGGTCTTAATGCAGAGTTGGAGAAGCTCAGGTCCTTCAACAATGGACTGTCAGTAGCCAGGCTCTTTATCAGCGCACTGATGCCCCCTTGGAGTCCATTATCATCATCATCATCTTTGTTTATTAACCCCTTGACAATATCTGCAGTACATGCATGGCAGATATAATCTTTTTATAGATGGCACCCGCTCGGATGCAGAGCAGGAGCCATACCAGATGGGTGCCTTTTGTTTTGCAAAGCGGATACCCAGGGCTAAAGTCTGCAATTGGTGATAAAGGTGATCAAAGACATTTTACTCCTCAGATGCTGTGGTCAATGGTATCAAAATCAAATAGATCCCAGCTCAGTAACAGGGAGCAAGTAGATAACTACATCTATCCTGCCATTACCTCGGCCATGTTTGGTACACAAGCATGCAGGACATTAGGAGACGGAGTGGATGGAGGTAATATGAAATTGTTCGGATGAATGCTTAAAAAGATATTTCAATACGAAGATTTTGAGGCAGACTTGATTTACAGAAAGTGGTCGTAAAAACTGTCATAACTGTCATCATTACTAGAGATGAGCGAATCGAAGTTGACGAAGTGGAATTCAATCCGAATTTCCGGAAAAATTTGATTCGCACGGAAGCCGAATTTCCTCACGCTTCGTTGTAACGAATCACATTTTTTCCTAAAATGGCTGCTGCACATGTTAGGACATGGAGCAAAGAACTCTGGGAACGAGGGATCACCCACAATCCCATGCATGCAGCCAATCAGCAGCCAGACAGCCCCTGTGATGCCACATCCCTATAAATAGCCTCAGCCATCTTGGATTCTGCCATTTTACATTGTACAGGGAGGGATGTGACAGGCGCTAGGGACAGTGCCAATAAAGACTTTATTGTGCTGAAAAAACAATTCATAAGTTCAGAGAAAGATTATTCATAGTGTAGGGAAAGGATAGGGAGGCATTACGTACACTATAAAAGGAGAACAAGGTCCAATAGGGGAGTGTACAGCCTGGGCAATAGGAACGATTCTATTACACCTTGCCCTAAATTGCACTAAATGATAGCTCAGTAATTCCAGCAAACCTTGCTTGTTATTGGGTGCAAGTGCTGTGTGATACAGCCATTTACAGGGTGTATTAATAGGAAAGATATGTACGTCCGATTAGACGTTCTGCAGTGAATTTTGATAGTGATTTTTTTTTTTTGGGGGGGGGGGGTATAGTAATAGGAAAAAGAATACGTCTTAATTGCTATTCTGCTGTGAAGTTACATTGTGCTACAACCATTTACAGGGTGTCTTAATAGGAAATATACGTACGTTCTATTAGCCGTTCTGCGGTGAATTTTGATTGTTAAATTTACTTTAAGGGGGGGGGGGGGTGTATTAATAGGAAAGATACGTACGTCCTATTAGCCTTTCTGCACTGAATTTTGATTGTTATATTTTTTTGGGGGGGTCTATTAATAGAAAAAAGAATACGTCTTCATTGTTGTTCTGTGGTGAAGTTACATTGTACTACAGCCTTTTTGGGGGTGTATAATTTGAATTTGAATTCCTTTTATTATACCGCATGTCAGACAGCCAAGTGACAGGCCCTATAAAGGGAACGGGCAATGGCAAAAATATTTCTGTTGCAGGCAGAAGTAGCAGCAGAAGAAGGTGGGGGGGGGGGGTGGCAGCAGGAGTCACAGCAAGAGGCCGGAGCTCCCAGTGTCATCTAGCGGTCGTGTCTTGACCAGCAACCCAGCGGTGCTTGAATGGTTGACTCGGTCTTTGTCGCAAGTGACATCAGACACCCCTAGCCAAGAGTCAGTGGGTTCCTCTGACACAATGCTTAGTTGGCATGGCCCGGGAGCAGGCCCTGTGCCCCCAACTCTGCTCAACCTGCCTCTGTAATTTTCTGTTCCCTCAGCGCGACAAATATTATATGCTGTAGGCTCGGCTCCACTTTTCAGCGAGGACAAGCTACTAGAGGACAGTCAGCAGCTACAGCCAAGATCTGGAGGAGACATCCGCCGCTTCATCCTCCTGGAGTTGGGCAGGTAGTGATGATGAGAGTCATGTGGGAGCAGGTGTTGCGAGCGGTAAGGGTCCTGGACCTGAACCGTTGAGGGGGACATCAGTAACGTGCAGACAGCAGTGGATGATGCTGATGTAGCTGATTGCAGTTGGGAGCTGAGTGGTGAAGAAGAGGCTTCATCATCAGAAAAAGAGGGTGGCAGCTTGCGCTTGAGGCAGCAGTTGAGCCAGCTTGGTGGTAGCATGGCTGTGAGTCAGCAGGGTGGCAGCAGTGGGAGGTTGGGAGCCAAATGTGCCGGGGTAGACTACCCACTTTGCAGGAGCCTACCTGCCCGGAAAGTAGCGGTGCAGGGGTTCATGGAAGCAGTGGTAGCAGGCAGTTAGCACGGAGTGTTGGGGGGAAAATGCCGTACTCGGCAGTGCTGCAATTTTTTGTTAAGCAGCTGGAGGAGGTAAACATGGCCATTTGCCGAATTTGTGGGCAGAAGGTGAAATGTGGCCAGGGTGCCAATGTTGGCACCACAACCCTGTGTCAACACATGCAGCGTCACCATCAAGTGGCCTGGGAGAACCAAGGCTCCATTGTGGTGGTCCAGCCTCCTGCAGCGACCGCTGCATCACCCAGTGGCACGCACCCGATTTCATGCAGTCAAGGCTCCACCTCATCAGCCGAAGGTAGCTGCCTGTCCTTCCCATCTTCTACTGGTCCTGATGCTCCTGCTCCTCGTCCTCCTAATCCTCATCAGTAATTTTGTCAGCAACCGATCACCAAAGCAATTGCCAAGAGACAACAGAAAGGAGTGAATTTTGCGACATTCCCACCAGATATGGAGAAACGAACCCAACGTCTGATGGCATCTCCAACAGAGTGGACTAGATGCTGGAAATATAGCGTGAAGTCTATCTGGCGTGTAGTACCAATGTGTCAGAACTTTATAAAAGTTATCTTGCAGTTTTACACATTTTGAAATATTTGGAGTCAATACCATCAAGTAAGATTTTTCTCTATCCGAGAATGAGATCTTGAGATCAGTTTCCCATCTTTTAATATTAGTCAGTTCCTAAGGACTGGCTTTGGATGTCAAAATAGCATAAATGGCAGAGATTTTCCAGGGTTGGAGATCTAGTCACAAGGGCTAGCTCCTCAAAAGGAGTATGTTCCCTATTTTTTTATTGGGGTATCATGTTTTTTTGGGGCATAGCATTGGATGTGGAATAGTTGCAAGAGAGAGAGAGGCTTAAGTTGAGGGTGGAGTTGCCAGTCTTTTGGTAGATTCAGATTGGGATCTAAGAGGTCTATCAGTGGTAATGCAATATGCCTTCCTGCCTCTTTGAGTGATCCCCTAAAAAGAGGAGAGGAGTCACTCAATACATCTCTTATTTGAATTAAAGGTGAAATTTCAAGTGTTAACAAAGTGGGGTGAATGTATTGCCTCCAGAAAGTGGCGTAGGAATCGCTATAGCAGCCATAGCAATGGCTATGGGGCCCTACGCCACTGGGCCGCCGGTTGAGGATTTAAAAAAAATAAAAATCATCTGTGGCGTGTGGGTGGTGGTACGATAGGTGGTGGCCTTCCACCCTCCCCAATCCCCTGGCAGTGGCAGTTCCGATCAGAGTCCCAGCAGTGTAATGCTGGGGCTATGATCGGTTACCATGGCAGCCAGTACACTACTGAAGTCCTGGCCGCCTTGGTCAGTTAGTCAGCAGCATACTTACATGCGCTGTGGCCGCCCAGTGCTCCTTCTTCTTGTAACTTGTCACAGGTCTGTGCGGCGCATTGCTATAAGCATAAGCAATGTGCTGCACAGACCTGTGAGTTACAAGAAGAAGGAGCGCCGGGCGGCCACAGCGCATGTAAGTATGCTGCTGACTAACTGACCATGGCAGCCAGGACTTCAGTAGTGTCCTGGCTGCCATGGTAACTGATCGGAGCTCCAGCATTACACTGCTGGGACTCCAATCGCAACTGCCGCTGCCACCAATGATGGGGGGGGGATCAGGGAGGGTGCACTGCCCACCAATGATTATAATACTGGGAAGGGGCGCAC
The DNA here is from genome assembly GCF_014858855.1 of Bufo gargarizans. Lineage (NCBI taxonomy): Eukaryota > Metazoa > Chordata > Amphibia > Anura > Bufonidae > Bufo > Bufo gargarizans. The sequence goes on from NC_058084.1 coordinate 132,053,215, forward strand.
TGCCCACCAATGATTTTAATACCTGGGAGGTGGGGGGCGCACTGCCCACCAAAGATTTTAATACACGGGAGGGGGGGGGGCACACTGCCCACCATTTATTTTAATACAGGGGGGGAGGGTGCACTGCCCACCGATGATTTAAATACTGGGGGGAGGGCGCACTGCCCACCAATGAACCAATGATTTTAATACCGGGGAAGGCACACTGCCCACCAATGATTTTAATTCCGGGGAGGGTGCACTGCCCATGAATGATTTTAATACCGGAGGGGGTGGTGCACTGCCCACCAATGATTTTAATACCGGGGAGGGCACACTGCCCACCAATGATTTTAATACCGGGGGGGAGAGGGCGCACTGCACCAATTATTTTAATACAGGGGAGGGGGGGTGCGCACTGCCCACCAATGACTTTAATACTGGGGAGGGTGCACTGTGGGCTGATTAAGAGGCACTGGGGGCTAATGGAGAGGGTACTGGGGGCTGGTGAGAGGCACTGGGGGCTGATGGAGATGCACTGACTGGGGGCTGATGGAGAGGCACTGGGGGGCCACTGGTGAGAGGCACGGTGAGCTGATGGAGGTGCACTGGGGGCTGATTGAGAGGCACTGGGGGCTGGTGAGAGGCTCTGGGGGCTGATGAGAGGCACTGGGGGCTGATGGAGAGGCACTGGGGGCTGATTGAGAGGCACTGGGGGCTGGTGAGAGGCTCTGGGGGCTGATGAGAGGCACTGGGGGCTGATGGAGAGGCACTGGGGCTGATGAGAGGCACTGGGGGCTGGTGAGAGGCACTGGGGGCTGATGGAGAGGCTACTGGGGGCTGCTTTAAGGCTATTGGGGGTTGCTATAAGGCTACTGAGGGTTGCTATAAGGCATGGGGCTCTTATCTGAGGTCTGATTGGGGGTCATTCATATTGGGGTCTGAGCTGAGGTGTTATCTGAGGTCTTATTCGGGTCTTATTAACATTGGGGATCTTATTGGGACTGTTAGCTGAGGTCTGATTGACATTGGGGGTCTGATTGGTGGCCTGACCTGCGGTATAATGAAAAATTTTTTTTTCCCGAAGCAGCTTGGAGAAAAAAGGCCTCACAGTCTCCCACACTCCTTCTGCCCGGCCAAGTGAGCCAGAACCTCTGAGGCCAAGCCAGCCAGCACCCCTGAGGCCATGCCTGCCAGCACCCCTGAGGCCAAGCCAGCCAGGACCCCTGAGGCCAAGCCAGTCAGCACCCCTGAGGCCAAGCCACCCAACACCCCTGAGGCCAAGCCAGCTAGCACCCCTGAGTCTTCAGAACTGTAAGTAAATTATATATATGAGAGGAGCTTATAATATGAAAGAGATGAATTATGTCTGAACAGACATATAGTGCAAATTCCTGTTTTTGTTTGTGTTTTATGTTGCACTGAATTTTCTGCAAAATATATATATAGGCAATGGATCTTGGGTGAGTTCCCACACTTTTTTTCCCCAGGATTTGACCCCTGGAGTTCTGCGGATGTGGCGGCGAGGTGCAAAAGGTATGTGGGGGTGGGAGATCCGGGAGGGGGCATACATATTTTTTTTGCTATGGGGCCCAGTCATTTCTAGCTATGCCCCTGCCTCCAGATCTTAATAGTGTTGAGAGTATACGGACTCAGAGCAGATATGACATCACAAGGGATTTCTCCTTTAAAGAAGAGAATAGATCTCATTGTCATCTGCGCTAATTCAGCCTGAATGTCTAGTCGTCCTTCATGGGGGCGCAGCCATTCCAGTCATCTAAGTCCTTGGATAGCCCTATAATATAAAGTAAAGTCTGGGAGGCCGATACCAACTCTATTATTAGGTTGTATAAGTTTGGAGTGAGAGAGTCTCGGCCTGTTTTTTTTCCAAAAATATGAAGAGAGTAGTACGTAATTGGGAGAAAAAACTGGTAGGCAAGTATATAGGGAGAGCCTGTAGACAGTACAAATCCCCGGGGGATATAATGGTTTTGACCAAAGCTCTTCTGCTGAACCATGGAGAAAACAATGTATCCCATTAATCCAATAGGGTTTTTATTTGCCAAGGCAGATTAAGAAAGTTTGCTTTATACAAATCAGAGGGTTCTAAGGTCAGGTATATTCCCAAGAATTGAATACGATCATTAGAACACTGAAAAGGTGAGAGTAGTTGTAACATTCGTTGAGAGTGGATGTCTAGGAATACATTCAAAACCTGATATTTTGAGAAATTTATGAGAAAATTTGATTATTTTGCCGATTGCCAGCTGGGATATGGAGGAACGTCCAGAAGACGTGTCCAACTGTGGGTTAAAGACCACGTTTAGGTCCCCCCCCAGGATTGCGTTCCTTATGCGAATTCACTAAACAAAGCTAGGACCTCAGTAAGCCATACTTGTTGAGAAATATTAGGGGCATAAACATTACCAAATGTGTATGACCGGTTTCCAATAGAATCTTTCAGGAATACAGATCATAGACATATTTGTCTATTAAGGTTGAGCGCACCTCCAAGGGTAAATTCTTATGTATACCAATAGATGTACCTTTTGTTGGAGACTCAGGAGATGCACTGTGAATCACTGGTTGTAGATGAAGCGTGACAAACAAGGGATATGGATTTTTTTAAAGTGTGTCTCTTGCAGCATCATGACATCTACTCGATGCTTGCGCATGTGTTGGATGATCTGACCGCTATTGAAAGGTGCACTCGGATGTTGAAGGAACAGACGTTAAGTGTAGCCATATTGGGTTGAGAGAAAGAGAGAGTAGCTAACAACAGTGGACCTCTCTGGAATTGGTGCGACTGTAGTGAACAGAGATAACAAAAAGAAAAGAAAAAACAGAAAAATTGCCAGTAACAACCTTTGCATCACAACAAGGCTAATATAATTTGTAGACTCTAATGTTAGGGCAACAACATCTTTTAAGGAAGTTACTGGTGTTGAGAGCATACTTTCCAAGGTGTTTCACAGGCAAGGGGTAATAAGTTAGACTTATAACCAGTGAAAGGGGGTCTGTGTGACCAATCATGGTACTGTATGGAGGGATACGGGTCGGTAAATTATGCAACATTTGAATAGCCTTCTTAGGAGGGTGTTTATAATAGCATTAAATATTTTGCCATTATCAAAATACACAATAGAAAGTGATATGGGTGTATAACTAATCGAGTGGAAGATACTTATTCAGCAATGTCCACTGGGAGCCTCCTGGGGGTCAGCTTGTCCAGTTTCCTCTTCATACACTGTTGCCTCTGAGGGTGAGATGGTGTCCAGGGAGCAATGAAGGGTGGCGGGGGAAGGTCTGTCAGATTTTGGCCCGCATTCCAGTCCGGGATCTCCAGTGGTTCTATATCCAGGGTCTGGACAGTCATTTTACGCTCAGGAGCATAATAGGAAGCTCGAAGGGGTGAAGCCAGCGGTATGTTATTTTTCTTTCTTTGAGGACACTGAGCAAGGGTTTTAGAGTCCTTCTTTTTTGTAGCATCAGAGGAGAGAGGCCTTGGAACAGAGAGATATTAGTGCCTGCAAAAGTGAGAGAAGGCGTAGTCTGGGCTGATTTAAGAACTTTTTCTTTAGTTTAAAAGTTTACTAGCCGGCATATTACATCTCTAAGAAGTTTGTTTGATCTCGGTGGGGGGTGCAACACCTTGTGAGCTCTATCCATTGAGAGATCTATTGTAGAGTCTGGGCCCAGCATTAAAGTAAAAAGTTCAGTCACCGAGTGCATTAGGGCCTCAGCGGTAATCGTCTAAGGGACGTTGTTGTAAAATATTAATGTGTTCTTGGGCATTGTCTAAGCTGGATGAAACTGCTAAGCCAAACTCCACTATGGCCCCCTGGTTGCTTTCCATATTGTCTACGCTCTCCGTTACTTGCCTCAAGTCCCGTTTAATGTCCTGCAGGTCTCTCTTTATAGGACTTCCACCAGAAGTTTTTTCATGAATGTCCTAGAGACTGGAAGTTGTTCTTGCCTTGGTTGGTTTTCAGCCTCACTGCCCCTCTCTACCTCTGAATCTGTGAGTCACCGAGGGCAAGTTGGCTTTTTTCATAAATTTATCTATGTCTCCCAGGACATGTCCTGGTTTAAGTGATCCCAGTGTGTTCTTGGAGCAGTCCTTGATCATTTTATGCATATTGCTCATGTAATAAGAGCTAAAGAAGCCCATATCCCTCAAGTCCCGAGCAGATCTCACGCTTTAATGTGCGCGCTGATCTGATGCCAAGCTCCGTCCCCAACTACAGACCTTTTTTAACACATGTATGGAGAAAAAAAAATGTTTTTTTCTTTGGGGATCACTAGCTTGGTAGACTGACCAACATTTCTGCTTCCCCAGGCTAACCGTCGCATAACGTATTAAGTTCTGTTTTTATCCCTTTTATTTTCCAAACTGTTATTTTGCACTGTATGTATATGTCTGTATAATTTATGTGGTATTTTCTATGAATAACCCCATTGTTTGTACTCACTGTTCTTTTTTTTTTATATTATAACGTTAGTTTAATAAGAGCCTTCTTGTGTTCTAACGATTCCATTACCTTAGAAGAAACATTATCTATATTGCTCCAGTAACCTGTGAATGCTAGCAGTTGTAGAGTGTACTTAGGTGTTATTTAATGCAAGGTGTCTCATTAGCCTGATATGATGAGTGGTGGCAGCTAAGCTTAATTAGTTTCAGATGACAGAGTCCTGACAGAGGGAGGTTCAGCATGACCCTGCAGGCTCCCATCCTGAATCTAAGTCCCCGATCCTGAGAGTCATAAGAATAAATACATCGTACATACTAAATGGTAAAACACTGGGTAACACTGACATGGAAAAGGACCTAGGGATTTTAGTGAACAGCAAACTAAGCTGTAAAAACCAGGTGTCAGGCAGCTTCTGCCAAGGCCAATAATGTTCAATTCATCAAAAGGGGCATAGATGCCCATGATAAGAACATAGTCCTACCACTTTACAAATCACTGGTCAGACCACACATGGAGTACTGTGTACAGTTCTGGGCTCCTGTGAACAAGGCAGACATAGCAGAGCTGGAGAGGATACAGAGGAGGGCAACTAAGATAATAATTGGAATGGGGGACTACAGTACCCTGAAAGATTATCAACATTAGGGTTATTCACTTTAGAAAAAAGATGACTGAGGGGAGACATACAGTAATTACTATGTATAAATATATCAGGGGTCCATACAGAGATCTCTCCCATCATCTATTTATCCCCAGGACTGTAACTGTGATGAGGGGACATCCTCTGCCTCTAGAGGAAAGAAGGTTTGTACACAAACATAGAAGAGGATTCTTTACGGTAAGAGCAGTGAGACTATGGAACTCTCTGCCTGAGGAGGTGGTGATGGTGAGTACAATAAAGGAATTCAAGAGGGGCCTGGATGTATTTCTGGAGTGTAATAATATTACAGGCTATAGCTACTAGAGAGGGGTCGTTGATTCAGGGAGTTATTCTGATTGCCTGATTGGAATCGGGAAGGAATTTTTTTCCCCTTAAGTAGGGAAAATTCTACCTCACAGTTTTTTTTTTTGCCTTCCTCTGGTTCAACTTGCAGGATAACAGGCTGAACTGGATGGACAAATGTCTTTTTTCGGCCTTATGTACTATGTTACTATGTAATTTAACAAAGGACACAACAAAGGACACAATTATAGAAATATTATAGAAATAATAACCAAGCAACGTAGTCCTTTATTTACTCCTAAAGTTTCACCAGACATAAAGAATGCAAGCACTGGTTTTTGCCCGGCTGAAACCTTGCGCTCATGCCAGAAACCAGCAGGATCCTTGCTGGATCCCGTTATAGTTATCAGTGGGCTCCGGCGATACACGGCCCCATCCTGCTTGGTTGGTGAACTCCCACAGGTTGTTCCTCTGCTGGAACGGCCTGCTGGATAACGTTAGCACATTTGTGAAAGTGGAATTACAAAAATATGCCTACTTTCTTCCAAAAGCAGTGTCACACGTGTCCATAGGTTGCTCATGGTATTGTTTCTGAAGGACAACAGCCATGTTTTTCAAATTATGTAAAGCCTGTTTAAAAATATTGGCTTTTTCATAAAGTTTGTCAACAACCCTGGAGATCAATGTGTTGCATATATGTGCTCTCATCAATTGCTTTGTTTAGCATTTTTTGAACATTTGTTTAGCTCTAGCTTTTGTATTTAATATACAGTAAATGACTATTCGTTGTAATATTTTAACAGACTGGCATAAGTAGTGAATTAAAATGTATAGGTTCATGTGGAAGTCTTAACATACAATGTATACAAGTGTCGAACACCAGTCATATGTTTAGAAGACAAAATAATATACTTTCTGAACAAAAGTGTTGTGATGTAACCGGATGCACTGACATAGTGCTACAGCAAAGGTGTCCATTGTGGTTTTCATAAAAAAGATGCCACCCTGGAAAATGATGACAGAAGTTCCTTTAAACTGAAACAATCCAAGAAGGGAAGCTGAAACCACACTTGCCTCACACATTCTTTGTGATAGATCGTCTAGCAGGAGAGAAAGCTGAGTGATCGGTGCTCTGTTCGAATTTCTTTGCCAGGAGCCTGAGGAGAAAAAGCCCACTGGGTCCTGTTAATGTAACTATTTCTTTGTTAGATATGGACAAGAAAGGATAAGGGAAACAGAAAGAAAAAGCTTGGAGGAATATCAGCTACTAGCATCAAGCTATGAAAAAAAACAGCACAAAGAATAATTATTTAACAAACATGGGAATTTCACAATATAAATAGGTTACAATACCATAAACATTATTGCTAGAAAATGTACAAAATTATGTTTCCAAGATAGTGAGGAAAACAATATATAAACATACCGTATATTTTTTCATTATTATATAAGATTTTTTTATAATATTAAATAGCTCTGGTATATACATTATGTTATATTATATCTAAATTACCCCATAACGCTTATTGTATATTTTAATTTTGCCACTCAGAGCAAAAGGAAGTTGCCAAAGTTGCCATCACAAGTGGGCTTCAGTCATTTAGGCAGCTGTGACATTAAAACTCTTAAAGGGCTAAATTCCTTCTAAACCTTGTCTTACTATAAGGGCTCATTCAGACAGCCATATGCTGTCCTCAAAAATGAGGATCCGTTTTTTGGCGGACAGTTCAGCATGTCCGCAAAAAAAAAAACGATTGCATTCCGTTTTTTTGCTGATCCATCAACTTCAATAAGGCCATGTCCTGATTTTCACTGACAAGTATAGGACATGTTTCATATTTTTTCTGAGCCGTGCAATGGAAGAAAAGGGTCCCATAGAAGTGAATGGGACAGCATCTAATCCGCAAAAAAAAACGCATCCGCATTTTTGTGGACAGCATATGGCTGTCTTAATGAGCCCTAACTGATAACTTAGTATATTGTTAAGATATTTTGGAGAGCCATGAATAAGGTGTTGCACCCCACTGTCAAGGAGGCCACAAATTGTCCCACATAAGGCCCGTGTATTGTAGGTCGCCCCCTTCCACACACACATCCCATATAATAACAATGCACATGCTTAAAGTTACACAGAGCACATACCCAAATCAACCGCTCTATTCACCAGAAATCAATCTATCTATCTATCTATCGATCTGTCATCCCTATATTATCTACAGTGGTGCTTAAAAGTTTGTAAACACTTCAGAAATCTCCATACTTTAGCATAAATTTGACCTAAAACAACATCAGATTTTCACATAAGTCCTAATAGTAGATAAAGATAACCACATCAAACAAATCAGTCCAAAATATTACACTTGGTCATTTATTTATTGAGACAATGATCCAATTTCACTTGTCTGTGAAAGGCAAAATTATGTAAACCTTTGCTTTCAGTATCTGGTGTGACCCCCTTGTGCAGCAATAACTGCAACTAAACATTTCCAGTAATTTTTTATTAGTCCTACATTTCAACTTGGAGGAATCCTGCTTACAAAACATCTTCAGCTTTGTAATTCTGGTGGGTTTCTTTCCATTAATTACTTAATTCAGGTCCTTTCACAACATTTCTATTGGATTAAGGTCAGAACTTTGACTTTGTCCATTCCAAAACTTTAACGTTATTCTTTTTTAACTGTTCTTTGGTAAAACGACTTGTGCGCTTAGAGTCATTATCTTGCTGTATGACCCACGTTCTCTTGATATTCAGCTTAATGACAGATGTCCTGACATTTTCCTTTAGAATTTGATAGAATAATCCAGAATTCATTGTCCCATCAATAATTGCAAGCCATCCTGGCTCAGATGCAGCAAAAAATGCCTAAACATTGATGTTACCACGACCGTACCACAAAATGCTGTGTTTTTTCTTTCTCCAAACATAACACTTCTTATTTAAACCAAAAAGGTCAATTTTGGTCTCATCTGTCCATAAAATATTGTTCCAAAAGCCTTCTGGCTTTTCCAGGTGATCCAAACTGCAAATGGGAGGCAATGTTTTTTTTTAAAGTGGGACCTGAACATATGACTAGGGTCTGAACATATGACTAGATTAGGGCCTGTTCAACAGAGGGCAAGTTTGCTGATGTGCAGTAGGGCAGGAGAAAAACTGGAGGTTGATTTGGGGAGGTGGTCAACTGGAGGTCAGGAGGTGTCTTGGAAAATTTGTGCTGTACTGTGTAGGAAGTCACTCATAGAAAGGGTGTGCACCCTGGAGAAGAATTAGGTATAAACAGAGGTCTTGGGGACGGGTCATGGAGTTGATGGTGAGTTGACATATGACCATTATTGGTCTGGGAGCTAACACAGAGTTGTTGTTTGGGAAATGTGCCAGGAGGACACATCCTAAACAGGGTATCTGAAGTGAAATGTCAACTCTCAAAGGTTCACTGGGGCTGTGGGATTAGACAACTGTGTTTAGGAACCAGTGTTAAAAGGGAGTGCGGAGACTGTAGTTAAGGTCTGAGTAGAATTAAGAGGACCCCTTTTAACGGACTGTTGCATTAACTAAATGTGATACTGGATACCCTGCAGGCCTGAGATGTGGCCTGATGGTACAGTTCTGTAATAGTTTGGACTTTATGGACTTGACATCTAAGGGGTAGTATGATAGTATCCTTGAGATAGACTGGATACTGTGCAGTGGCTGCCCTATTGTCTGTGTTGGTGTGATTGAGCGATGTGGCAGTGAAGGATATACTGTAGTTCAGTGGCCTCAAACAAGTAGAAGGCCTGGTGTTATTCCTTCCTGAATGTTGATGTGCTTAAAGGGGTTGTCTCACTTCAGCAAATAGCCTTTATTATGTAGAGGAATTTAATATAAGCCACTTACTAATGTATTGTTATCACAAATATTACTTCCTTTGCTGGCTGGATTAATTTGTCCATACTCACATTATACACTACTCATTTTAATGGTTATGACCACCCTGCAATCCATCAGTTGTGGTTGTGATTGCACATTATAGGAAACATTGCAGGCTTCTCTGATGGTCAGGTCCATAGGAGTGGGAGTAGGCCAGTGCTCTTTTCTATAGTGTGCAAGAACGGCCAACAATGCTGGATTGCAGGGTGGTCATAACCATAGAAACGAGCAGTGCATAATGTGATGGATAAATGAATCTAACCAGCAATGGACAATAGCAATACATTAGTAAGTAGCTTGTATTAACTTCATCTACATAATTAATGCTATTTGCTGAAGTGAGACAACCCCCAAGAAAATGGTGATAACCTTTTTGCGGTTGGTGTGTCCAGTGGTGGTATATGCCTATTGGATGTGATAATGTGGAGTGTGTGAAAGGTAGAGCCCTCAAAATGTAGGTAACCTTGACAAGAATTAGGGGACTTGTGAGTAGGGTAAGACTAAGTGAGAGAGCTATGTTGGACACATTACTGGGGTGTTCTGTCTAAGTGGGACTGTGTGAGGCAACATAGTTTGTGTGTGGTCATTTTATTCACCTATTTGCAACCTTCTGCACTGTAACAACCAAAAGCTCTTAAGGAGGGCTTATCTATTTTTGCGATGCAATTCATTTGGTGTGTAATTGTCTTCTTTCCTAAATGTAACCGAGATCACGCCACCTCACGTTACAGGTATATAGAGACACAATACAGTCCTATACAAGTCTATGGGAAGTACCGCACACAATTCATGGAGGATGAGGATGGTCAAAATTCCCATATAAGAGTAGTACTATTAGCGACGTGGAATAGTTTATGAACTCAGTTATAGATGTTGCTTTGGGCCCTGGAGCTTCAAGTCACACCGATAGTGGGTGCCATATTACGGCACCATAAAATTCTGACCTGCGTGGCTAACTGTCTAACCAGTAATGAACTCTATGGGGGAGATTTATCAAAACAAGTGTCAAAGAAAACTGGCTTAGTTGCCCACAGCAACCAATCAGATTCCACCTTTCATTTGTCAGAGCTCCATTTGGAAAATGAAAGGTGGAATCTGATTTGTTGCTCTGGGCAACTAAGCCACTTCTCTTTTATACCAGTTTTGATAAATCTCCCCCTTTGTACTGTAATTTTAATCATCATTCATAAAAGAGTTAAAATGGTGTTGCTTCACCTGGGGCTCATCGATGTATTATCTTTGACAGTTTTTACTATGAAATAAGCTGACTTTTTTTTAATTCTAATATAATATTAGCTTATGGCAGGTGCTGATTGTGCACCCAGAAGAGCTGTTATTTGGATTATTACAATGGTTTTTACTTTTATTAGGAGATAATATTCAAAGCCTGAAACTTCATTTTTCAACTTTTCACAAATATACAGCTATTTTCTCAGAGTGAGTTTGGTTGAGATAGAGATAATGTTTGTTATCATGTATGTCTTGTTTCAGGAGAAAGATATTTGGCTTTAGGAATGATCAGATGTCTGAAGTTAAAAGGCAGTTACCTTCCCTCACCATGCGTCTGAGGTGATAACAGCATGTTTTGTGGGGTTGTCATGACAACAAGGCCGCCTGCTGAGAGCAAATAGCTATGAACAGTGTCACCTAATGCTACTCAATGCTGCTGTCACCTCTCCGTTAGCTGATGATAATACCCCTTGCCATCATAATAATAAAGCACGTACAGAGACAAAAGACTGCTACAAGAGTTAAGTGCCAATATAAAAGACAATGCAGCCCAGAAAAGACATAAGAGTGAAAAGGCTCATGGATGTGGACACCAAAATCTCATATCGTAGTCATTATAATAACTAGAGATGAGCGAATTTTTCAAAAATTCGATTCCCCGTTTCGCCTAATTTTTTGGGAAAAATTTGGTTTAATCCGAATTTATTTGCGGTGAATTATGTTAAAAAAAATTGCTATTTCCTGGCTGCAGAGAGCCTTTATAGTGGTTTAGAACACTGTGCCTTGCAGTAACATGCATAGGGAGTCTGCTGTGGTAGTGAAATAATACTGTCAGTCTGTATGACATGCAGATGACAGGCTTTGCTCTTAGAATCACTGCACGCGTCACTTATTTGGACAGTCACGGGTCCAAAACTGACCAAATAACTCAAGTATGAACTCAGCCTTACAGAACGATGTTAGCGCCAAGAAGAAGCGCACTCCTTTTACACCATCGTCAGCTGATTCCACATAGATGTCTACAGAACCTGTTCTGTTACACGCTTATACAAGTAGAGCCCCCCGACAGAGTAAAGATGGGTATCAGCAATAAGTCTGTGTTGATGTCACTGATTATTTTGCCCTTCCTCTGATCCATCAGAACAATAACCCCCAAAAATGCATCCTGTCTGTGGAGCAAATGAGGTGCAGAAGGGAAGGACAGACAGCTCCCTTCAGCTGACATGGTGGGGCCTTGACTGCCTGAAATCGTCTGCGTGCCACTGGGTGATGCAGCGGTTGCTGTGGCAGGCTGGACTACTAAATCGGGGCCACGGTTCTCTCAGGCCACTTTATGGTAACGCTGCATATGTTGACGCAGGGCTGTGGTGCCAACATTGGCACCCTGGCCACGCTTTACCTTGTGCCCACGGTTTCTACATATGGCCATGTTCACCTCCTCTGGCTACTTAACAAAAACTGCCACACCGCAGATGGACTCTTCTCAGGTAGATTTTACTCTTCTCAAGGCCTGGGCTGCAATGATTATGATGCTGGTTCTCGGCAGCCACTTACTTTTAGCTCATGAGTGACACATCGCTGAAATCAGCATTTCTGTCACTACTTTATACTGCTCTCAGTGAGGTCAGCATACAGTTGATGACAGGTTCCCTTTAAATGGCTTTTGCAGTGTGAAGTACCAGTTTAAATGTACTGTATTTAACGCGTGCTGGGGGAGATTTATCAAGGCCAGGATTTGCTACACCGGTCTTCATATCCTATGTGCTGCTAAAGGATGTGCTTAAAGGGGTATTTGCATCTTGAACATTGGGGGAATATCGCTAAGATATGCACCAATGTCTGATAAGTTAGATTCTCCCCTAACCGCAAAGTTCCAGAGGGCACACCTCGCATGTGTGACCACACTCCATTCATTCCTATGGGAGCGCCGAAAATAGCCGAGCTGCACGATCGCCTATTTTTGGAAGTCCCGTTAAAATAAATGGGAAGCACACAGTGCAAGCGCGGCCACAGCTCCATTCACTTCTATGGGGCTGACAGAAATAGATGAGCCAGTGCTCAGCTGTTTTCGAACCTCCCATAGGACTGAATGGAAGGCGGCCATGAATGCACGGTGCGCCCTCCTGGATTTTGCAGGACCCGCTGATTATCAATATGCTCCCGAAGTCCAAGATTTAATTTGTGGCGATGCACAGGCTTCATGATAAATTAGGCACATCCTTCAGCAATCTGTAGATAGGGAGATAACAAATACCCCGTAAGTCTTAACACCTGCAACATTTGGACACTTGCCATGTACTATACACATAAATAATACCATTATATACTTTACACATAACATTCTGTACTTAGTAATGTTGCTATATAAAAATATAACATTTTCTTTGACCTCTCTTTTCTGGACCTCAGCGTAACCGAGCAATCTAATGATGTAGCTCATGCAAGTCAGACCAGTAAGGGTAAAAAATTCAATAGGAAAAGCAGGGAGTGCTGTTGGTCAATATCACGCTTTGCTTGCCTTGGTCACTCCATGGTGCCTAGAGAATATTACACAGAGTGCGATACATAAGGAATCATATTCAGTGCAACAGTATTTTAGCAATAAACACCTTCTTAATTAGTGGAGTAGCTCTCTGCAGCTTCTTTACATTAGGTAATAAGCCCGGCCGTTTTAGACATGTTATTGTCATAGACAGGCAGAACCCCTCAAATTTCAAAGATTACATCTGGTAAATTGTCATTCCATGAAATGTGAGGAATCGACAACTACGACAACTTCTATACTGAACTCCCCAGCAGACAATAACAACATTGCAAATCACACTGTATGTATTTATGTTCCTGGTCTGCAATGCTCTCGGATGTGATAGCAGTAAGTTTATATATTGAGATATAAAGCCATGTGCATGAAAAAAAAAAAAACTCTGGAAATGGGTTATGTGTATGTTCTTTATTCATCCCACAAGATACAAATTGTTTAATTCATGAACAGAGGAAAACCCATAAAGTTGCTGTGAAATTCACCCTTCAGACATATAAATCACTTGCTCAGTGCACAGCACCTCCAGTTTGGTACTCCATATCTTTATGTTAAATAAAGACGAAAGTCTGTCTGTTATTTTACATTCCTTGGAAAATGAAACTGTAATATTTTGTAGAATTGGAATGTTTTGGTTACATTTTATGTTCCTTCTATATTTGCTGCTCCTTATTTTACTTCGTTTTTTGATAAATTAATACATTTAGCTTTCCCAGCTCCCAAGAAAATTGCAGCTTCTAAATCACAATGAGAATAAATCACATCATAACATATAAAATCCTATGTTCTACTACAAAGAATTCCAAAATTCTGTAACTACTGTAAATGTTAAAAAGGATTCAAGATCAACCAATTACCGAAACCAGAAATTTGTATCCTTAGATTATGAAAATGAATTTATTTGCATTGCTAATTTTCCTATTACAGTGTTCATGGTTATAATATATATATATATATATATATATATATACTACAGACCAAAAGTTTGGACACACCTTCTCATTCAAAGAGTTTTCTTTATTTTCATGACTATGAAAATTGTAGATTCACACTGAAGGCATCAAAACTATGAATTAACACATGTGGAATTATATACATAACAAAAAAGTATGAAACAACTAAAAATGTAATATTCTAGGTTCTTCAAAGTAGCCACCTTTGGCTTTGAATACTGCTTTGCACACTCTTGGCATTCTCTTGATGAGCTTCAAGAGGTAGTCACCTGAAATGGTCTTCCAACAGTCTTGAAGGCGTTCCCAGAGATGCTTAGCACTTGTTGGCCCTTTTGCCTTCACTCTGCGGTCCAGCTCACCCCAAACATCTCGATTGGGTTCAGGACCGGTGACTGTGGAGGCCAGGTCATCTGGCGCAGCACCCCAACACTCTCTTTCATGGTAAAAAAGCCCTTACACAGCCTGGAGGTGTGTTTGGGGTCATTGTCCTGTTGAAAAATAAATGATGGTCCAACTAAACGCAAACCGGATGGAATAGCATGCCGCTGCAAGATGCTGTGGTAGCCATGCTGGTTCAGTATGCCTTCAATTTTGAATAAATCCCCAACAGTGTCACCAGCAAAGCACCCCCACACCATCACACCTCCTCCTCCATGCTTGACGGTGGGAACCAGGCATGTAGAGTCCATCCGTTCACCTTTTCTGCGTCGCACAAAGACATGGTGGTTGGAACCAAAGATCTCAAATTTGGACTCATCAGACCCAAGCACAGATTTCCACTGGTCTAATGTCCATTCCTTGTGTTCTTTAGCCCAAACAAGTCTCTTCTGCTTGTTGCCTGTCCTAAGCCCTGGTTTCCTAGCAGATATTCTACCATGAAGGCTTGATTCACACAGTCTCCTCTTAACAGTTGTTCTAGAGATGTGTCTGCTGCTAGAACTCTGTGTGGCATTGACCTGGTCTCTAATCTGAGCTGCTGTTAACCTGCGATTTCTGAGGCTGGTGACTCGGATGAATTTATCCTCCGCAGCAGAGGTGAGTCTTGGTCTTCCTTTCCTGGGGCGGTCCGCATGTGAGCCAGTTTCTTTGTAGTGCTTGATGGTTTTTGTGACTGCACTTGGGGACACTTTCAAAGTTTTCCCAATTTTTCGGACTGACTGACCTTAATTTCTTAAAGTAATGATGGCCACTCGTTTTTCTTTACTTAGCTGCTTTTTTCTTGCCATAATACAAATTCTAACAGTCTATTCAGTAGGACTATCAGCTGTGTATCCACCTGACTTCTCCACAATGCAACTGATGGTCCCAACCCCATTTATAAGGCAAGAAATCCCACTTATTAAACCTGACAGGGCACACCTGTGAAGTGAAAACCATTTCAGGTGACTACCTCTTGAAGCTCATCAAGAGAATGCCAAGAGTGTGCAAAGCAGTAATCAAAGCAAAAGGTGGCTACTTTGAAGAACCTACAATATGACATATTTTCAGTTGTTTCACACTTTTTTGTTATGTATATAATTCCACATGTGTTAATTCATAGTTTTGATGCCTTCAGTGTGAATCTACAATTTTCATAGTCATGAAAATGAAGAAAACTCTTTGAATGAGAAGGTGTGTCCAAACTTTTGGTCTGTACTGTATATATATATATATATATATATATATATATGTATATATATACATGATATACTGATACACTGCACCAACAGGCTATCAGGAGGAGACTAAGCATGGAAACTATATATGGAAGAGCCTTGCCACCAAATGGTGGAGTGTGGACTAACCTCAAGCGGTGCTAGACCTGGGTGCTGTAGGTCTACAGTATGTGAGTCAGGGACCTAGTCACCAGTGGGCATAGGCTTGTCCCTGTACAGAAAGCCTGGGACAACGTTAGGCTGCAGCTGAGAAGATGGTGGACAGGAGGATGGTAGTCATGATGGGGGGCCTGTGTGGACCTGAAAGATTGTCTGTCAGAGAATAATTAGGTGAATACAGAAGCAGTAAAGACCCACAAAGAATCCCATGTTAGATGTTAGCTACAGGATGATAAATGAGCTACAAAAAAAAACCAGGAAAGATCAGCGTATTGTCCTTACTCACTAGGTCAGTGTGAAGACTAGATTTCTTATTCAGATAATCGCATAAAAATATAAAAACACCAGAAAAATGATTTAAATAAAGTTATTTTCTGACAGTACATCCCTTTTTCAGTAATTCCACACAACAATTGTATTAACCTTAGGTCACATTGCAGCGAGCCCCAAAGGTGGCAGAGGATGAGAGTGAAAGTGGCCCTGTTATAGTGTTGTGTCACAGTGTACTCCCTCGGGATTGATTCAGTGGCAATGTAGTATTGAAGAATGAGACCAGAATTAACACACAGCAATTTTAACAGTAGTACCCCTAGGCCTGAGGTACTACAACATGATGCTGAAAAATCAAAGCTCCTCTTCGTATGGATAGCGCTTGACAACATCAGGAACTCCATTAAGCCACTGGCATTTAGGCACCAATACAAACGATAGTGTAAGCATGTGCAATATTTTCTATACCGATGAACTCATGAGTTATAATGCTATGTTGGTCTGTAGGACCAAAAAAATCCCTTTAGGGATCCCTATTTAAAAGTTAAAAATTAACTTTATTATTTGTAATATATACTCACAAACATAGATTAGAGAAAATATAAAGAAAAATTAAAACTCTCAGTTGTAAGGAGTTAGGAGACAAAAATAAGTAGATGAACCTGGTTGCCTAATTTTTGCAACCTTTATTGGCAATGTCTTTATATGTGGCTAGATACAGTTATTGTCTATTATCGCATAGCGTGGGGACTGTTGGTGTGTAGCAGCCTAACCTTTATTTAAGATTCACCTGGAATTCTCAATATGGGTTTAGCACTGGAACTATATGCTTTATTTTATTAGGAGTGCATATAGAGAACCTTTATTTGAGGCCTCCTGAATTCAGTTACTATCATACTGGGGCTCACAGATTGTTACCAGTCCCCTACTTTTGATACTTTAGTATCTGCACACCAATGATTCAGATTGGCTTACAATGTTGCCTCTATTTATGCCATAGAGGTCAGTGTAACCATTTCTCTGTGTCCATTCAGCTGCTAAACATTCCTGAACCTGCTGTGCAGGCTGTCTAACACTAGGGGTAGGTACTGCACACCACATCAAACACTGTCTCACTCTGCCACTCCATGCTTGTCTATGGTCTCTATATCTCATAGCCGGTAGCTCCTCTCATTCCCTTACAAGCTGCCTAAAACGAAATCACATAACTACACCCCTCCCGACATGTTTTGCCGCTGTTGCGGCTTCGTCAGGGGATGCGGGGTATATGTGATGCATCCCCTGACGAAGCCGCAACAGCGGCGAAACATGTCGGGAGGGGTGTAGTTATGTGATTTCGTTTTAGGCAGCTTGTAAGGAAATGAGAGGAGCTACCGGCTATGAGATATAGAGACCATAGACAAGCATAGAGTGGCAGAGTGAGACAGTGTTTGATGTGGTGTGCAGTACTTACCCCTAGTGTTAGACAGCCTGCACAGCAGGTTCAGGAATGTTTAGCAGCTGAATGGACACAGAGAAATGGTTACACTGACCTCTATGGCATAAATAGAGGCAACATTGTAAGCCAATCTGAGTCATTGGTGTGCAGATACTAAAGTATCAAAAGTAGGGGACTGGTAACAATCTGTGAGCCCCAGTACGATAGTAACTGAATTCAGGAGGCCTCAAATAAAGGTTCTCTATATGCACTCCTAATAAAATAAAGCATATAGTTCCAGTGCTAAACCCATATTGAGAATTCCAGGTGAATCTTAAATAAAGGTTAGGCTGCTACACACCAACAGTCCCCACGCTATGCGATAATAGACAATAACTGTATCTAGCCACATATAAAGACATTGCCAATAAAGGTTGCAAAAATTAGGCAACCAGGTTCATCTACTTATTTTTGTCTCCTAACTCTTTACAACTGAGAGTTTTAATTTTTCTTTATATTTTCTCTAATCTATGTTTGTGAGTATATATTACAAATAATAAAGTTACGTTTTTAACTGTTAAATAGGGATCCCTAAAGGGATTTTTTTGGTCCTACAGACCAACATAGCATTATGAATTATATCCCGAGGATCTCTAAAGGGACTGTGTAGATTTACTCATGAGTTATGACACACCTGACACAGGTGCTGATCCCTTGAACTACTTGAAACAGAGATACTGAGAAGGCTGAAGGGACTTTCAAATCCTTATATCTCATTCTGTAAACAGGCATCTCCAGGTCCTTAGAAATAGAAATAGGAGAAAAAGAAGGAACACAAGCAATCTCAAAGGAGAAATTTTGTTTTTGAAAAACCCACACAATTACATATAAATAAATGTGTGACTTTTGAATGTTTGAACTCACTATATCATGTATTGGCACTCATTTTTATCAATTTTATCCTCTCATGTAAAAGGACTCTAAAACTCATTTATAGGCTTGAGTGAATCAACCTTCTAACCATAGATTTGAAGTTGATGCATTCAAAAACTTAGTTTTCAATGTTTTCATAAAGCATTAAAATCTATTTGCTCCGTAGAGCAAAAGTTCGAATTCTGCCGAAGTTGCGTGAGACTTCGGTGAATTATTACTGTATTCATATCTGTGTTTTTAAAAATATTTTAAATGAGGACTCCGAAGTAGGCTTTGGTACTAGCTGGTATCTCAGTACCAAAGCCCACCTCAGATTTCTATTTTTAAATACAGTAGTAGCAGATATGAATACAGTAGTAATTCACCAAAGTGTCACGTGACTTCAGCTTATAGGAACTTTGACTCCACGAAGCCAATATATTTTAATGCTGTATGGAAACAGCATTAACAACGAATAGGGTCATTTATCAAACTGGTGTAAAGTAGAACTGGCTTAGTTGTCCATAGCAACCAATCAGATTCCATCTTTCATTTTTGACACAAATGAAAGATATAACCAGTTTGATAAATGACCCCAAAAGTTTTTGAACTACTCAACTTCAGATCTATGATCCGAAGGTCGATTCCCTCAAGCCTACTAACTTACATACAAAAATCAAACTGTGAGACTTGTCAATATGTGCTACTAAGTTTTGGATATAGAAATGGAGGCGTTTCCCCTTTTCTAATGTCCATGCCTCCAATTAAGTATATTACAGGACTTGCCCAAATAGGATAACATATTTACAGAAAAACTGCTGGCTACATTTTTATTTTTGGCCAGAGCAGAGAACCACTGCAAAGAGCATCTACGTACTTCTCTATAGGACTTGACCATTTATACATGGCTGCCTACTCATTTGAAGTGCAAAGGCACATCCATCCATGGCTGATCAGCGGGTCATTCATCAGGTTCCCATTACAGAAGAGGTTTTCCAAAATGGGCAACTCTTGCATTTTACAGTATTGTTCCCCAATCAATGGCTCAGGGAACACATGTGGCTCTTGGTCCCCCCTACATGTAATTTGGCTGCAGCTGTTGGCATCTCTAAAAAATATTGTGCACTAGTAGAAACATGGACTTCATAGCAATACCAGAACCTGGAAACAGGATCAAAACTATAGAACTGGCAGTTAACACTAGGGTAAAAGCCATATCACCGGGCCATATTTGTAATAGGATTTAACACTTTCACAACTGAGTTTGACTCAACACCATCAGCATACTTGCAACAGAAATAGGACGGGGGAGCACCAGTGTCACAACATAAATAGGACTGGGAACCATAGGTGTCACAAACCTACCTGTTCGGGCTCCAGCAGCGATATCTTCAGCTTTGCGCTGTCATGCAACCATAGCAACAATGGAATTATCTGTTTCTTCCCACTCAGGCATGTGCTGGGAGGAAACTAGCAGTGGGTCGATTGCTCAGCTGTTCTATTCCTGTGTGCTGTGTTCTGACTAATGGAGTGCCGAGTCATAACCAAGAATCATTTTCTGATCCTGGGACTCGATACTCTATTTAAACCCCTTCCTGCCCAGATACCAGTGATGGTCCTGTATAGGCTCACAAGCTAGGTTATTGGATTAGTTTGGATTATTTGTGTTTCTGACCGTGGCTTCTTTTTTGACCACGCTCTGTCTCACATGATTTGTACTGTGCGTCCTGCCTGGTTCTGATAACGGCTTGTCTTTTGACTACTCTCTGTCTCTCGTTTTGGTACTGCGTTGTCTGCCTGGTTCTGACCCATTTTTGTACAACTATCGCTATGTTGTTTTGACTTTTGGTGTCTATTTGTCTCTGCACCTTAGTAGCGTAGAGACCGTCGACTAGTAGCGGTCTTGCTACCTAGGGCTCATACTGCAAGTGAATTGGGAAAACAGGCTGTGTTCCAGGTCAGGGCTCACTGTCCGTGTCTGTCCCTATCTACAAGCATTACAATTGGCTTATGGTACAAGATTACATTCACTTATTTGTCAGGAGTCTGGATCAGTATTTGTAAACCAAAACAAAGAGCTGATCCTATACACAGGAAATATAATGTAAAGATGCATATGTCTTCTCTTTTTTGCATCCCCTCCTGATTTTGGCTTCAAAATATTGATCCGCAGTGTGTGCATGAAACCCAAGAAAGCAGAGCTGTTAGAAATTATCATAAAAAATGAAATATTCTAATGTTATAATTAAGATGCAATAATAATGTAATTAGTAGGTTAAATACATTTTTGCACTAATAAAAGGCTAGGGTAGTATTTACTATTGACTGAAAGGGGAGATTATCATTAATTATTTCCCATAGATCTAAAATTAAGAAAGAAGATTAAATAGTGTTTTAAAGAGGGGCAAACACTTCTAATCCCTACTGCAGTATGTATTTTTGGCTTCTACATAGCCTATTATGCTCTCTTATACATCATTAAAGATATATGGATACTTGCAGAGCTAACTTTCGCTCTGCAGCATATTTCTCCATGGAAGGTGAGCTTGGTCTTTGCATTAGCATCACCCATATATTTTCTATTGGCACTACTTTTCTATGCACTTACCATAACAGAGGAATTAGCTCTACAATAATCCATATAAGCCTATCTCTAATGATTAACACGAGAGCATAGCAGGCTGCATTATACCCAAAAAGGCAATGTTATAGCCAAAATACATTGGGACAAAAAACACATAGTAGAAATGGAAAGATGTGACTTTCTTTAAACTTCACTTTGTCGCCTCCCTTAAAAGGCAACAATATAGAGAACACAAATATTAACACTCTCACACGTGTTTGGTCAGTTTATTCCATCAGTGATTGTGAGCTAAAAAACAAGAAAGAAGCCTACACAGATATAAGATATAATGGAAAGATTTGTTCCTGTTCTGTGTTTTTGATCCATACCTGGTTTTGGCTCACAATGGCCTCATGCACACGGCCGTGTTCCACGGCCGAGAGTGGTCCGTGGTAACACGGCCTGGATTCCTGTTGAGAGCAGGACCGCACGGCATCATTGGTTGCTATGATGGCGTGCGCTTCATGCCGCCTCTGCACTACAGTAATACAGTGTATTACTGTAGTGCAGAGGCGGCATGAAGCGCACGGCGTCATAGCAACCAATGACGCCGTGCGCTCCTGCTCTCAACAGATATCCAGGCCGTGTTACCACAGACCACTCTCGGCCGCGGAACACGGCCGTGTGCATGAGGCCAATCACTGATGAAAATCACTGACCAAATGTTGTCTGTGTGAAAGTGGCCTTGATTTATTAATTGATTGCAATAAAATTTTGATTTTAGTCAGCTGAGGTTGTGGGTTCATCTTGTTGACGATGGGGTGTGGTCTATGGGAAATTAATCCAATGTAGAATATAACAGACTAGAGTAAAGGCAAAGACAAAAAGAACACTAAGTGTGTTCTCTAAGATGTAACAACCCAACCCACCACTGGTCAACTGTTCGGTAGTAGTTCCAGCGCCAAAAAAAGGCACTGGGGCTACACAACTCTGTCCACTGTGTAGTGAATGGGGCTGGTTACTGCAGGGTTGCTTCCATTCACTTCTGTGGGAGCAGCATTGCAGTTACTAGCCGCATTCACTACACAGTGGATGGAATTGTGCAGGTCTAGTCACTGTTTCTGTTACAGGAACTACTCCCAAACAGTCCATCGGCAAGGGTGCGTGGCGTCAGATCCCGGCCAATCTGATATTGATGGCCTATCCTAGGGATAGGTTGTAAATTGGTAAATTCTAGAGAACCGCTACACGTATATACAGGCATAATTTATAACTAATTGATACTCTTGCTTATAGTTAAACATTAGCTGTAGGCTGACACCTACAATAGGAAAATCATCCTCAATTTACGCAGATGACTTTATCCGATTTGCTGTGTTCTCGAGAAAATGCATTTTCCAATAAATGTATCATCTCCAAACCAGTAAAATGTTCTTATCTGTCTTATCTTTTTCAGAATTGATGCTGTTCCCCGTTGTGTTATTTTTCTCTTTATAAAGGTAGGAAGGAAGCAAGTTTTAGCCTGCAATAAAATGAGATAAGTTACTGTAAAATGTAATATGTAGCAATAACAAACAGGGGCATGGCTAGAAATGACTGGTTGCAATGAAAAATCACTAAATTGCTTCTGACTGCTGATATAAGGCACTGAGGCTGGGGATTGTAAAATAAAGAAATAAAAATGTATCCGTGAACAACCTTGGCGTTCATCTTTTGATGATTACGTTTAGAGATGAGCGAATTTCATGTTATGAAATTCGTTCACGCTTCGTTTGGTGGTAAAAGCAGAATCGTGTTATGGATTCCGTTACCAAGGACCATAACGCAATTCTATGATGGAATGCATAACGGAATAAATTTAGAGGCATTTCGTTATTCATTCCATCATAATAGAAGTCTATGGCCTGCATAACGGATCTGTAGCATTTCCATTATGAAGGTGAAGACTTCCCTGCATAACGGAAAAGAGACGGATCCGTTTTGTAGCCCATAGACTTCTATTATGACGGAATGAATAACGGAATGATTCTAAAGGCATTGCGTTATGCATTCCATCATAGAATTGCGTTAGGGTTCGTGGTCACAGAATCCACAACGCAATTCTGCTTTTACCACCAAACGAAGTGTGAACGAATTTCAAAATATGAAATTCGCTCATCTCTAATTGAGTTACTCTTTGCAGCCAATCAGATTTCAGCTCTTTTCTCAGCAATGTTATAAGATGAAAGACAGCATTTGATTGGTTGTTATGGACAACTCTGCCTCTTTACAGCTGTATTAAAATGTCTTCCTCCCTATGATCATATATAATATTTAAAAAGCATGAGGGGGATGTAGATACGAAACAGAAGCACAAACACAAGGCTTTATAGCATGAATTACAGTGGGAGGCAAAAGTTTGGGCAACCTTGTTAATCGTCATGATTTTCCTGTATAAATCGTTGGTTGTTACGATAAAAAATGTCAGTTAAATATATCATATAGGAGACACACACAGTGATATTTGAGAAGTGAAATGAAGTTTATTGGATTTACAGAAAGTGTGCTATAATTGTTTAAACAAAATTAGGCAGGTGCATAAATTTGGGCACCACAAAAAAGAAATGAAATCAATATTTAGTAGATCCTCCTTTTGCAGAAATTACAGCCTCTAAATGCTTCCTGTAGGTTCCAATGAGAGTCTGGTATTTTACTGTAGGTAGCAGGTGTTTTTCTTGGAATGCTGTGTTCTTTTTCCTCCATACATAACGCCCCTTGTTATGGCCAAATAACTCAATTTTAGTTTTATCAGTCCACAGCACCTTATTCCAAAATGAAGCTGGCTTGTCCAAATGTGCTTTAGCCCACCTCAGGCAGCACTTTTTGTGCTGTGGGCGGAGAAAAGGCTTCCTCTGCATCACTCTCGCAGACAGCATCTCCTTGTGTAAAGTGCGCCGAATGGTTGAACGATGCACATTGACTCCATCTGCAGCAAGACGATGTTGTAGGTCTTTGCTGCTGGTCTGTGGGTTGACTCTGACTGTTCTCACCATTTGTCGCTTCTGTCTATCCGAGATTTTTCTTGGTCTGCCACTTCGAGCCTTAACTTGAACTGAGCCTGTGGTCTTCCATTTCCTCAATATGTTCCTAACTGTGGAAACAGAAAGCTGAAATCTCTGAGACAGCTTTCTGTATCCTTCCCCTAAACCATGATGGTGAACAATCTTTGTCTTCAGGTCATTTGAGAGTTGTTTTGAAACCCCCATGTTGCTACTCTTCAGAGAAAATTAAAAGAGAAGGGAAACTTACAATTGACCCCCTTAAATACTCTTTCTCATAACTGGATTCACCTGTGTATGTAGGTCAAGGGTCACTGAGCTTACCAAGACGATTTGAGTTCCAATAATTAGTTCTAAAGGTTTTGGAATCAATAAAATGACAACAGTGCCCAAATTTATGCACCTGCCTAATTTAGTTTAAACAATTATAGCACACTTTCAGTAAATCCAATAAACTTAATTTCACTTCTCAAATATCACTGTGTGTGTCTCCTATATGATATATTTAACTGACATTTTTTTATCGTAACAACCAACGATTTATACAGGAAAATCATGACGATTAACAAGGTTGCCCAAACTTTTGCATCCCACTGTATGACTAGTGTTGAGCAAACACATTTTTTTTTCCTGAAATGGCAGTAAAAAAAAAACCACATAATCAACATCGCAGCCATCTTGATTGAAGAAAACGCGCCAATTCTCACATGCGCTGACTTGTGATGTCAACACACTCGGCGGACGCTATGATGTTATCACGTCAGCACGTGAGAATTGGCGCATTTTCTTCAATCAGGAAGGTTGCAATGGCCTCTCCGCAATCAACTGGGTGAGTTGAGTACACTACTTACAAAAAGTTAGGGATTTTTGGCTTGTGGGTGAAATTGCAGGAGGAACCTAAAATGCACTCTAACCTTTGCAGATGAACTTAATGTGACCTTCTCTAAACTTTTGAATGCACTTGCCCAACTGTTCAATGGTTCAGTACGTTTTGCACAACTTGCTGTTCTCTAACAAGGATCTTAACAGCAAAATTCACAGGTGTTTGATCCATGAATCTCCCAATAAATTTCCTGGTTCAATTAGAATTGGTATTTAAATAGTTCTCATCAAGCTGTTTATATATTGACATCATGAGACCAAGATGATACCTAACAATTCATCAAGGGTACTTCACCATTGCGAGGCTTCAAGCAGGATGTTCTTAGACGGAAGTGGCCACTGAGTTTAAGAGTGTCACAGAGTATCATCAGCAGGTTGCAACAGAGATACAGAGAGACTGGAAGAGTCACAGAAAGGCATAAAAGTGGATGCACTTTGGCCACATCCCACACTGATGAGTTTCATTGTGAAGAATTCTGTACGGAACCAGATAATGAATGCCTGTCACGGGTGAAGTTGCAGATAGCTGGAACTTATAAATAAATGACCGACTGGCTTGATCCCAAATATAGGTGAGCCCTTTAAAACCCTAAGAGCTCTCCCTGACTGATAAGCACATGCAATGGTCTCAATGGTAGACGATTGCATGCCCACGTACCTAAGACTGTGTGACACCTGAAAATCCTATAATAGTGAGGGGACATGACCACTGGCTCCCTGCACTTAATACGGACGGAGTCAGGGTCACCTACAATCAAGCCAGCAAGGAAACACAATAAAGGAAAAGACTTATCTGAGCAAACAGCAGCAGCAGCCTCCAGCAGCAAACACTTCATCCAGGAAGTAGTATAAACCGCAAAGTGAGGCAGTATGGGAGGGAATATAAAGGAAGACAATTAGTCTAAATAACTAACACACTATCAGAAGGAAAGGAGATGACAAAGTGAAACCAAAACAAAGAACGTCATACAAGAGGTAGAGAAGAACATCTGTCAGACTTCTCACAGAACTGGCGGTGACAGCACCCCTCCCTCTACGGGTGGACTCCGGACACTCAGAGCCCACCTTTTCAGGATGAGACATATGGAAACCTGTGATGAGACGAGTGGCCTTAATGTCCGCCACTGGGACCCACATCCTCTCCCCAGGACCATAACCCTCCCAATGAACGAGGTACTGAAGAGAACCGCGGATAATGTGAGAATCCACAATCCTAGAGACCTGAAATTCAAGATTACCATCAACAAAAATCGGAGGAGGAGGCAAAGAGGAGTGTACAGCGGGTTGACAAAAGGTTTTAATATGGACCTGTGAAAAACGTTATGGATCTTCCAAGTCTGAGGAAGATCAAGACGGAAAACAACGGGATTGATGACGAACAAGATCTTGTAAGGCCTAATAAACTTAGGACCCAACTTCCAGGATGGAACCTTCAGTTTGATATTCTTTGTAGACAACCACACCAGATCACCCACATTCAGGTCCGGACCAGGCAAACGTCTCTTATCCGCCACACGCTTATATCTCTCACTCATCCTCTTCAGATTACCCAGAATTTTTTGCCAAATAAATGACAAAGACGAGGAAAATCTCTCCTCATCAGGTAAACCAGAAGACCCCTCTCCAGAGAATGTCCCAAACTACGGATGAAACCCATATGCACCAAAAAATGGTGACTTATCAGAGGACTCCTGGCGACTGTTATTTAAAGCAAACTCAGCAAAGGACAAAAAAGAACACCAATCCTCCTGATTCTCCGCCACAAAACAGTGCAGATATGTCTCCAGATTCTGATTGACGCGTTCGGTCTGACCATTCGACTGCGGGTGAAAACCAGAAGAGAACGACAACCAAACCCCCAAGCGAGAACAGAAGGCCTTCCAGAATCTGGAAACAAATTGCGTGCTCCTATCAGAAACGATGTCTGAAGGAATGCCATGCAATTTAACAATGTGATCAACAAACGCTTGCGCCAGCGTCTTAGCATTGGGTAACCCAGGAAAGGAAATGAAATGCACCATTTTGCTAAAACGGTCCACCACCACCAGAATCACAGTCTTCCCTGAGGAACGAGGCAGGTCCGTAATGAAGTCCATGGACAAATGCGTCCAATGACAGGAAGGAATGGGTAACGGGAGGAGAGAACCCGATGGCCGTAAATGAGGGACCTTGGCACGAGCGCAGGTCTCACAGGCTGCCACAAAACCTTCAACCATCTCACGAAGAGCCGGCCACCAGAATCTCCGAGCAATGAGATCCACTGTGGCTCTACTCCCCGGGTGCCCAGCAAGGACAGTATCGTGGTGCTCCTTAAAAACCTTGTGTCATAAAGCGAGAGGCACAAACAACCTCCGAAGAGGACAAAGATCAGGAGCCTCTGCCTGGGCTGCCTGAACCTCTGCCTCCAAATCAGGATAAAGAGCAGAGACGACCACCCCATCAGCCAAAATGGGACCGGGGTCTTCAAAGTTCCCCCCTCCCGGAAAAAAATGTGACAGGTCATCCGCCTTCACATTTATAACCCCAGGGCGGAACATAACAACAAAATTAAACCTAGAAAAGAACAAATATCATCTGGCCTGTCTTGGGTTCAGACGCTTGACCGATTCCAAGTAGGCCAGATTCCACTACGGTAATAGGATGTCTGACTCCCTCTAACCAATGGCGCCATTCCTCAAAAGCTAATTTGATGGCCAACAACTCCCTATCTCCCACATTGTAATTTCTCTATGCAGAGGAGAGTTTCCTTGAGAAAAAAAGCACACGGTCGCCATTTGGCAGGAGAGGGACCCTGAGATAAGACCGCACCCACACCCACCTCAGAAGCATCCACCTCAACAATAAAAGGTAGAGAGACATCAGGTTGTACCAAAATGGGAGAGGAAGCAAAACACTCTCTAATACTAGAAAAGTCTTTAAGCGCATCTTCCAACCGCAAGGAAAAATCCACCCCCTTTTTAGTCATATCAGTGAGTGGCTTAACAACAGAGGAATAATTCAAAATTAACTTTCTGTAATAATTGACAAAACCCCAAAACCGCATCAGCGCTTTCTGATTCTCAGGAAGCTCCCAATCAAGCACAGTGCGGACCTTCTCAGGGTCCATCCGAAAGCCAGAAGTGGAGAGAAGAAAACCAAGAAATTGAATCTCCGGAACCGCAAACACACATTTTTCCAGTTTGGCGTACAATTTATTTTCCCGCAGAATCAGCAAGACCTGACATAGGTGGTCGTCTTCCATTCGTCCCCTTCCCTGACCCTGACTAGGTTGTATGCCCCTCTTAAATCCAACTTAGAAAAATCTTTAGCCCCAACAATCTGGTTAAACAGGTCCGGGATCCGAGGAAGCGGATATGGGTCACGAATCGTGATACGGTTAAGCTCCCTGAAATCCAGACAAGGTCTTAAAGAAGCATCTTTTTTCTTAACAAAAAAAAAAACCAGCGGCAACAGTTGACTTCGAGGGTCGGAGGTGTCCCTTTCTCATGCTCTCAGAGATATAAGTACGCATAGCGACTCTTTCAGGTTGGGAGAGATTGTACAATTGTGATTTTGGCAGCTTGGTGCCTGGGATGAGATTAATAGGGCAGTCTTACTCCCGGTGAGGGGGCAACTCCTGGACACCACTCTCAGAAAACACATCAGAAAATTCAGAGAGAAAATATGGCACAGTCTTGGTAGAAACCTCTGAAAGAGACGCAGTGAGGCAATTCTCTCTGCAAAACTCACTCCAACCATTTATTTGCCTTGCTTGCCAATCAATGGTGGGGTTATGTTTAGTGAGTCAGGGTAGCCTCAACACTAGAGGAGTAGGTAATCCGCTTAAGACAAAACATTACATATTCTCAGCATGAGCGTCACCCACAGTGAAACGGATATTGTGAACTATGCCCTTTAACAATCTTTGAGAAAGTGGAGCGGAATCAATAGCAAAAACAGGTATATCCTTTTCCAAAGTGCACACCTGGAAACCATGCGTGGTTGCAAATTGATTATCAATGAGATTGACAGCTGCTCCACTATCTACAAAAATCTCACAAACAATGTTATTGCTGTCTAGCGCCACCCTGGAACGTAGGAGAAAACGGGAACTACAAGCAAATGGCAAACCTTAAATTTCCGCATCAACCTTGCCAATAGTAGCAAATGGAAATTTTTTAGAGGGTTTCTTTTATTTATTTTTATTCCCCTTCAGAAAACTCCATGAATCTCCTAGAGGGGCAAACATTAGCCAAATGATTTATACCCCCAAAACAGAAACAAACCCTTCTCTGAGAGCTGAATCCTCTACTACCTGAGGCAAGCAAACCCAGCTACATGGCCTCCTCCTCAGAGGGGATTGAGACAGACTGAGACCCCTGCGCACTGAATGAGACAGCCTCACTGTCCTTGGGCTGAATATGACAGGAAAGAGTAGTCTCCTCTCTCTCTCTAAGACGCCTGTCAATACGAACAGCTAGAGACATGGCAGACTCTAACGACACTTGTTTCTCATGAAAAGCAAATGCATATTTAATGCTTTCCGAAAGACCATGGCAAAATTAACTTTGGAGTGCAGCATCATTCCAACCCGTATCAGCTGCCCATCTCCGAAATTCAGAACAATATATCTCTGCGGACTGTTTACCCTGGCATAAAAGACGCAGTTTAGATTCAGCCAGAGCAATATAATCCGGGTCATCATATATCTGCCCCAGGGCTACAAAAAATTAATCCACCGATCGGAGGGGCCGTGCCCCCACCGGCAGCGGAAAAGCCCAAGACTGAGCGTTATCCCTAAGCAGCGAGATGATGATCCCCACCCTCTGCTCCTCATCACCAGAGGAATGGGGAAGTAGGCGAAAATGGAGTTTGCAAGCCTCTCTAAAGCAAACAAAATTCTCACTACCCCCGGAGAACATATCTGGAAGCGAGATCTTAGGCTCGGAACAAACTCCATGAATGCCAGCAGAATCGGTCACCTGAAACTGAGACACAGTTTTGCGGAGATCTGCTACCTCCAGCAAAAGACCTTGCATGCGGTCAATCAAGGCTGAAACTGGATCCATGC